>NW_017618464.1:1331405-1793905 GCF_001879475.1 Ipomoea nil | reverse complement strand
AGGAGTCAAGGCAGCAAGGTTTCAAACTTTCAACATATGTATTAATGCATTATAACATATTAACATATGTATCTAAGTTATTCTAAGTTTCTTCCTTCTTTACGAAAGAGGAAATGGAAAAAAAAAAAAAAAAAAAAAAAAGAAGAACAGGCGATACCAGCGGTGAGGAGGAGGACGGGCGACGGCGAACTGGGGCGGGGAGAGATGGTCGGCGTCGGCGAGCAGCGAGGCGGTCGGCCTTCGGCGAGCAGCTAGCGACGTCGCGGTGATGGTCCACTCAAGTTTCCACAGGTTTGAGACTTTGAGTCGCATAGAGAAAACAGAAGAGGCGAGGGTTTGTTGCCACTTGAGACTCTACTCTCCAGTTTGATTTTAGTTAAATTTTTTTTCACTTATGACCGTTGACCTGCGCTTCTTGAAACAAAGTGGCGCTTTGTTTCTCTTCACCGCTTTCGCGGAAAAGCGCAAGAAGGCGTGCGCTATGTCACACAGCAGCGCCTCATCCAGGCGAGGCGAGAAGGCCTCGCGCGCGTCGCTTTTGCGCTTTAAGCGCAAAAGCGACTGCTTTTCACAAGTTTGGCTAAGCCCACGAGTATGAATAGCGCGCTCCATAGCTAATGCTCTGCACCTGTAAAACATATGGTATAGCAACCGTCAGCGAATAATGCTGAGTAACTCACTCCCACGCGTTGAGTACAATAAATATAAGTATAGGAAATCATTTTGAAACTGGAATACATATATAGCCTTAAGCAACACTAGCTTTCAAATCAGAGTCGGGACTCAGAATATAATAACGGAACGACATGACGAATACCACTAATCATGCGTCCTACGATTACAATGCATAATAAACAGGCAAGCACATGATTAACAATTAAAGGCAAGCAACGAGATTCAATAACCACCAATTAGCAAATAAGCATAAGAACACACAATCCGTCTTCCAACCTTTACTCATCTCCATCCTTATATCAGTTCCAACTTGTACCTCCAGGCCGCCCTTATATCACTCCATAACCACCAACAAGTCCACCAACATGGTAGCACCGAAGTGTCATTCGCATGGTCCGTGCCTCTAGCACCACTACCAAGGGTGCGGATATAGCTCTAACATGACACCGCAGCGCTTATACTCTGACCCAAGACTTTAGCCAGCAAGTCTAAGGGGTGGTCCGTGCCTTTAGCACGATAACCGAGCACTCGATGTGCTTTCCGCCAACAATTCATTTCCACCAATCACCATCTCATTCTCATCAGTCACATCAATCATTGCGCAATGATCACAACACTCATCATCATTCCATCAATCAACATTTAATCAACAATAATAATCAAGACACATTAACGAACGACACACACTACACACAAATTCCTAGAACGGTATCCAAAACATCATACGAGACTCATAAACATCAAACGGGGTACAACGGGGTGCAACGGATCACGGGAAAACATCAAACGGGGAAAAACATCCCGCTACACCACCAATTTCCAGCGAGTGGGCGGTGGGTGGAGGACCACCCGCCGGTGGGCAGCCCCGTTTCTAGTGGGTGCCCGGCAGGCAGTGGTCTGCCCGCTGGAACTGGGCATCTCAGGCAGCGGGTAGGTGGTGGGGACTCGTCCCCCCACTGGTACGAAGGTAGAATTTCCGGTTCGGGGTTCGTTCGTGGAACCAAAAACCATGTCCAAACACATTCTGACACGTAACAACAACATCACGGATTGAATTAACAAAGATTAAACCAAGAATCATTCCAATTACGTTCTAACACGATTCCTAAACATGCCAAGACCCGTCATCAATCACATAACGGTTCAGGAGCATCCGGAACCTCAAGGACATCAAGAAATCTATATGCAAGGCCCTAAAGATAAGTTCTAGACTAGAATCAACACCCGAGCATGCATAAACCCATCCAAGAACACCAAGAACATCACAATACGAGATTCACGATATAAACCCTAGGGACAAGCTCTAGACATTATTAAATACAACGATCATATCCATAACCACACAGGGCCATCAAGAATATCACGAATAGCAATAATTCACCATATAAACCTAAAGACAAGCTCTAACAAGACACACATACAAAATCATACATTCAATCAACCAACGGAGCCAATCAATAAACATTAGCAAGGAAAATATGTTTTGTAAGACATGGTTTACCTCTTAGCCCTAATCAATATCCTTGGCTACTAAGGTTCTTCTCTAAGATCCTCCTCTAATTGATCTTCCTAGGTTCGGTGGTGGGGAATTCCTTTGCTAGGTTCCCATGGGGAATGTCTCGCGTGGAAGAATTAACTGTGGTAGGGTTTCTAAATGTTTTCTAATCCCATATATATATAGAGTCAGGAGTCCTAACTAGAGTCTGAATAGTAAAGGCCCAATTTCCCTAATTAATTGGATTAGGGTCCATGATCCATTGTGGACCACACTAATTAATTAATGGGGATTCTAGTCCAATTAAATCATTTTTAATTATACATTAACGGAATTAATTTCATAATTAGTCCGAATTCGGAGGCCGTAACACGGGGTGTTACACCACCGCTCTCAAAGGGGCGGGATAGGCTGAGCAACCGATCTCCCCCAGCCTAAAGAACTCAAGTTAAGTGGGGTCTACTCACTATAACCCTTGGATAGACGATGAGAGGATAGTGCTCGCCAAGATAGACGAGATCAGCCCCGATTGCCTCACGTCGGGCCCCAAAACTCCAAGACGAAGTGATAACAATCTAACAAGCCGTGACCTTGCCATACCGCCTCATCGAGGGGCTCCAAGGAGTAGTTCATCCCCCTCAACTTGGCGTCGGGGTGCCACATGGGGTCGTGCAAGGGTGGACGACCCTCACCCCGACCCCTCCTGGACCAAGCAAGATGCTGGAGACCCAACTTCCACGAGTGCAAGGAGCTAGAGCTCAGCCACCACAAGGACGAGGAGCCCGAGCTCAGCCACCATGAGCGCAAGGAGCCCAGGCCCGGCCACCATGGACGACGTGCATGATTCGACTGGACGAAGGGGTCTTGGAGGCCCAAGAAATGGGTTTGGACCCCCTCTCCCCCCAAGGGGTCTGTGCCGCGGTTAGTGTATTATTCCTCTAAATGTGTGAGAACCTGAGCTCAATCATGAGGCCTGGGACCCCTCAACTAATCATTGGAAGGAGTATGAAAGATTTGGAGAACTAGGGACGGGTCGGACCCCTCGAGAGAGAAGGTGCGCCTGGCCACCCCACCCTGGAAGCCCGAAGCTATTCTATTTTTTCAAAGGTAAACGGAGGGCTTAACCCTAAATATTGACATATGTTCTCCCCTAGTAGAATTCGCAAAGTCCTACCTTGGCGCGGTCGTGCACGCCGGCCCCGACCTTGGCATTCCCTAACGGTAGTATATGGGGGACGCCCCCGCTCACTACCTAACGAAAGAACCTATCATGGGTTGTTCGCCCCTTGACAACGCCGAGGCCAAGCAGGTGAGGAGAACCTACCTGCTCCTCGTTGATACACTTTACAAGAGGTCCTATAGTGGTACCCTACTGTGATCCATATACCCCGACGAGGCAAAATTTTTCATCAAGGAGATACACGAGGTGACCTACTTAGCCCACCAGGGAGCCTATACCATGGCTCGGAGAGCCATCCTAAACGGGTACTTCTAGCCTAACATGGCTAAGGGCTATGCTGACTATGCCAAGAGCTTCAAGACATGCCAACAATTTCAAACCGCCGCAAGTCTGCCTGCCACGAATTACACCCCTATCAGCTCGGTGATCCCTTTCTCAATGTGGGGGGTGGACATAGTGGGTGCCTTACTTATGGGGTTAGCAGGCGGGGCCTGGGTAGAGGAGTTGGACGCCATCCCATGCGCGTACCACACCACCCCCCGATGAGCCACGAGCGAAGCACCCTTCTCGTTAGCCTATGGTTTCAAAGCCCGAGCGCCCGTAGATGTCATCATACCCTCCCGCCGAGCAGAAGAGTACGGCCCCGAAACCAACGAGGAGCACCACCAAGTGGACCTCCACCTGGTAGATGAGAAGAGGGAGGCCGCCATGATCCGAATCGGGAACTACCAGCGACAAGCTAAGGCTTACTGCGATAAATGGGTCTGACCCCGTTATTTTCAAACGAGTGACTACATACCTAGGAGGAGGGAGTCAAGCCAACCCTAGGATGGAGGTATATTCGCCACGAATTGTGAAGGCTCATACTTCGTAGCAGTCGTGGTCCGCCCAGTCAGCTACAAGCTCAAGACCCCTAAGGGGAAGATGGTAGCTAGAGTATGGAATTACGAGCACATGTTGAAGTATTATCGGTGATTTATTTATTAGGGGTTGTTCGTCCCCTCGGTTTCAATAAACTTAGTAAAAATTTCGCTATGGATGACTCATTTTCACTTCTTTCGGGTGGGGAGGGGGGGGGGAGGGGGGGGGGGTTACTTACCTGGCCCCTCCTATCGTACCCTAATGGGGCACGAGGTTCGACCTCGCGTACCAACCCAGACGGAAGAGCCTAATGGCCGGTGTTTAAGGATCCGAGTAGAAAGGGACACGAGGTCCGACCTTGCGTACCAACTCCGACGGAAGAAGGGCTATCACCCTAAGGGGGCAAGAGGTCCAACCTCATGCGCCACCCGACGAAAGAGTTTTTGGACCGAAAGTCCCATTGGCCAAACAACTACATACTACGTTTAAAAAAAAAAAAAATCCAATCGCAAGCTAGTCCATGGCGTGAGTTCTGACCTCAAAGTAGAGCTCAAGCCCCGAGCTTGATGTTAATGAGCGAAGTCACCAAGTCGGCGCACGGAGATAGAGTAGCACTCGTTGAAGACCCGGCCTAGCCAAGATCCCGGTCGAGCTCAACCTCTGCCTCGCCATTGAGCCGAGCCCTCGCGCCGACCCCTCAACTGAGGCTTCGTCCCGACCCCTCGGCTGAGGCCTCGTGCCGATCCCTCGACTGAGGCCTCATGCCGACCCCACGACCGAGGCCTTGAGCCGATCCCTTGGTTGAGGTGGTAGGCTTAGCAGGTGCATGGAGGAGGTTGAATTTGGTGATGCCACCCGCTCCCAACCGAGCTCAAATTCAACCAAAGAGAAGGGACGCGTGAGAGTAATGAAGCAAGATATGAGTGATACAAATCAAAGCAAGAAGGGTGAAATTCTAAAGATGCGGCTTGGAGTAGGCGGGTCAGAATTTTCAAGGCGCAGCTCGGATTATCTACTCTCCTTCGCTGACGACTTCTCGTAGCTCAGAGAGTGGGGACTGGTGATGGACATATTGGAAATGGAGCGAACAAACCCGAAGAAATGGAGCATCGAAGACCTGAGGCCCCGGGATCAAGCCCCACGTGTGACCCGGGCCGACCCCTCAGTCGAGCTCATGGGCCGACCTCCTTAGTTGAGCTCATGGGCTGACCTCCTTGGCTGAGCCCATGGGCCAACCTCCTTAGTCGAGCCCATGGGCCGACTTCCTTGGTCGAGCCGAGCCCATGAGTTGACCCCCTCGTGTCGACCCGACGCCCGAGCCCTCGTGCCGAGTCCTTGCCCGACCTACCCGGGCACGGGGCGCGGTCAGAGGCGGTTATAACCGTCTCCTCCTCTTTAGGGGGCTGTTAGGGGGTGCGTTATGTATTAAAAAAAACCTCCATATTGTCTCATTAAGACATGATCTATCTTTTGTCCTAAAAACTATCTTTGTAAGAACATTACATCATCATTGTAATTGCTCAACAATCACTATTTAATACAATATTTGATCTCTGTGACCCTATCACATTTGTTTTGCCTATTTGGTCTATCCATTTACTATTTACATAATTTATCAGATTTATTGATTCAGTCCACCCTGATTAATTTAATCCATCATGTACACTTTTTTTTATTATTAATATGCATAAATGTTAATTAGTGCATAATTAAAAATATTCGACTAATAAATGAAAGTAGTCTATAAAATATTAAAATCACTAATAAAATAATTAAATAATAAATATAAAATATCAATCATCACAAAGCCAATCAAATATAAAAATACAATATCTAACGTTAAAAATACTTTCAACTCTAAACAAATAATTGTTTATGTTTTTTCATTAACATCTTTTTATATAAAAAAATACATACTTTAGATCAAATTTATATAAAGATAAGTTGACAAATTGAAAAGTGTCAATGTTTAATTTTCTATATTTGAGAATCATCTTCGCCAATATCTCATATGATTTTCGACCCAGAAAGCGCACCTTTATTTTTTTTAAAAAAAATTGGGTCAAAAAATTGTTTGGAAACATGTTTATTTATTTATTTGGGTTAGAAAAACTTTTTTTTTTTTTTAAAGTAAACTCATTTTCAAATTTTTGATTAATTAGATCGAACAACTATCCAAGACTTTTTGAAAATTTTTGATTAATTAAGAAATGTGATAAAAATATTTTCAAAATGGGAAGATGCTACGTATCCTCACCAAATTCCTATGCAACACATTAATTAGGTATAAATTATCAATCTCATATTAATAATATCGGATTTATTACAATAATTTCCGTACATGTACACATAAATTAAAGGATTCTTGTACAAAAATGGATCATCTACTCTAGGTACCCTTACCTCCAGCCTGATGGGACTGTGGAGGGGTAAATTATAGTGACTCAGCTGATCAATATATGTTACTCTTACACTGCAGTTGGTGCTCACCCTTCATTTGAGAAGTTGGTCTCACACTGTCGCTAGTGAAACTCAATCAATCCTAAATTAAATGATTCTAAAATTATAGTCCGCATATGCTTAGCTCACTGGTTCAGTAGGCAATATTTGGAGAAAGAAGGATTCTAAAACTATAGTTTACTTGTTGGACCTCAAGAAACGTGAGGACTAATGCTATATATGAGGTACTTAGCAGATTAATCAACGGTTAATAAATAGTAATGATGCTTACAAGAAGAAAAACGTGGAATTATTGTAATGAAGTCGTAATGAAGTAAATGCGAGTTAGTAGAAATTAAGCGTGCAGCTAGCTGCAACCTACTTCCATGTTCGCATCGTCATTGGCTCCCTGGGTAGGTGGCCTTCTAGAACACCGTTGCATATTCTATGGGACCTAAAACGAAACTTCTGAAATTCCTACGTCAAACCGCTCACCAACTCTGATCTCCACAATTAATGATGTTCAATGTTATCTGAAGACCCAGGCCAGAAGATTTTTCTATCAACCAACCATAAATTTCTCTCATTATATGTGAATTATTAAAATTTATTTTTTAATTCTTATTGTAATAAGGCAAAAACGCAAATTGTTTATCTGTGAGACCATATGTTGAGTTTTTTTTTTTTATGAGTATTACACTTTCTCACATAAGTATTATGATTTAATTTATCTCATAAATAATTCTTCAACTTCTAAATATTATATTTTAATAAGTATTATACTTTTGCTCATAAGTAATAACTAATTTATTCATAATTAGTATTACATTTTTCACCAAAGACTTTTTGGTTCAATGGTACCAAGTTGAACTCCCACATGGAAGGTTGTGCGTTTGAGCCTCATTCGACCAACTTGAAGGCGAACTCTAGAGAAAGAGAATTAATTGTATTTATGGCTAATCAAGCTTACCTAAATTAAGTTATGCCTCTTGTTCTTTGTATAAATAGGAGAAAGGAACCCTGAAAAAGGGTTAAGCATTTCTTACACACAAAAAGCAATAAGCAATAAGATTAATTTTACCGGCCATTTAGGCATTTACCAATAAGATTTAAGGTGGCGTAGTAACTTTTTTCCACATGTATATAGTGATAGATGATTGCTTAAACCGTTAAACCTATGAATTATTTTATTTGGTACGCATGGTAATCAATCAAGCCGCCAGAGGCCCAGAAAACGATGATGCGTTTTTATATTCCGAGGAGAAGACCGACATGCAATGTTTTTAAGCTTTTAACGTGTGAAGTCCGAATCTCTTGCCACCATTTTCTTAATTTCTCCTTTGTTTGGCTTGTATGGAAGCTGGGCTGTTTGACGTGCCGCCTGAGACCGACGTTACTCGATCTCAATATATGATACTCTTTAAATCCTTGATTCTTGCCTTGTTATTCACGTCACACAAGTAATTTCATCTTTTTTCTTTTTCTTTTTTCACTTCAATTTAATTTAAATTACGCGAAATCCCCATAAATAGATATTTGAAATTGTCTCGCAAGTCTCAAATACATACTTTTTTTTTTTTTTAAGGACTCAAGTCTCAAATTCTTATTTCTACTTTATATAAAATAATGCACAAAATTAAATTTTTTAATCAAAATATAAAATTTCAAAAAAAGAAGAAGAAGAAATAATACAATATAAAATTTCACTTAAATAATTTTGATATTGTCCACATAGTATCCATACAAACTCACAGCTTTCACAATTTGTTTTTAGGTAATACTAAGTATAAAAAGTATGGGTGTCATTTGCATATCTATATATAATTTTTTTTATAGCAAAAACTCCTATTAGACTGGCTCACGGATACTCATGAGACAGGTTGGATTCTTCATTACATTTTCTCTCATACGTATCTCTATCTTGAGCTCTTAAATATTACATTTTTATTTAAAAGTATTATACTTTTTATCATAAGTATAACGTTTTTCTCGTAAGTATTACACTTTGACTAATATAAGTAACAATCAATAACTAATATTACATTTTTTCTCATAAGTATTACATTTTCCTTCATAAGTAGTAACAATCAATCAATTTATCTTTTGTTAGTATTTCACTTTGATTTAAAAGTATTACATTTTTCGTAAAACGTATCATTCATTTTCTTACACTTTCCCTCATAAATATAATAATAATATTCTTTACAAGGTAATATATGTTTTATACTTTTTGCAAGAGTTTGAACCTATAACCACACATTTAAAATTGTAACCAGGATGCCATCACACTACGATATTTGGCATTCATTTATAATTATTAATTAGTTTTAAAAACAATCAATTTATACTATTACTCTTTTCATCATAAGCATTACCGTACCCATTTCATCTAGACTCGAAGGGTTGACAATATATGCAAAAGCTATTGTTCCAAAGGATAGATATTGGTCCTTTTTTGGTAAAATAGTTAACCTATCAGGTAATTTTGACTTGTTTGACTACTATTAACTGTTTGACTTGGTTAAACAACCAATATGAGTATTTGATTAATTAGTTTTTTGTAACAGATTATTGTTTTGAAACACTAAAATTCAAAAAACTGCTCAAAACAGTTTTTTGAGAAAGTCATTTTGTATGTAATTAACTATCAGCTAACAGCTAACACTACTGGAAATTCTGAAATTTCCGACCACCTGAAAGTGATTTTAAATCAAGTTGAATGTCTTGTTCCGACCACTTTTGGTATCCGGAAAAACCTTTGTTGCTATTTCCGACCACTTTTTGGACTTTTTGGTATCAACTTAATTTAAAATCATTTTCAGGTGGTCGGAAATTTCAGAATTTCCAGTAGTGTAATTTACCAAACATGTTTCTACAATTAGCTAATGCTATCAACTAGTCAAATCAACTAACTCAATCAGCTAACAAGTATCTAACAGCTATTTACCAAACACCACATTGTCTAAATTGTGGAAGACTTAACTCTTTGTTTTTATTAGTATATAATTCATATATCCTTAATCATAGTCATATATATATAATTGTTATGGGGTAGAGTCAAAAGGCAAGGCTTATAGTATCGTGTTGGCTCCACCTTGTTTACCTTGACAAATTGGGCGATACAATTCAATTCAATTCATTTATCGTCATCACGAGGGGTGGTAGTAGCTAGCTTTCTTATGCAAGTGGAAGAAGTAACTTATTAACTTGCTCCATCGCAGTAGGTGAAGACTTTGAAAATCTATATATTTAACTGTACGCAGAGACCAGACACCATTTTCTTGGGAGTTTACGAACCTCAATCAACTTTTTTTTTTTCGTCCTCGTTTTAATATTATTAAAATGGAGAACGTACGCTGTTTGCCTGTTTCATTATATTGTTGAGATAGGCACGTAGGAAAAGATTTGGAATATAGTGGGTTGGCATTCCGGTGCTTCCATTTACTTGGACGTACCACGACGTAGCATCCATTTATGTGGCTCTCTTTGTCAGCTGACCATAGCACGCACCCATTATTATTATTATTGTTATTGAATATGATCTTTCTTGTAATTTTGTTTCCAATGTAATTGTTGTTGTTTTTGTTATGGCTTTGAATTTTTGGATGCATACTAGCTACCTACAACTATTTATTTGAGTAGGTGGTGAAAAATACGTACTATTTATATCATATTCTGGAAATTTTTTATTTTTAAGTAGTGCCTTATGAATTATTACGACGATTTAAGATAAGATTCACGTCGTTTAATAAAATGGGTTGCTTGGTCAAGGAGTTAGTCCCTATGATGATTGATGATAACTCAAAGTTTGGAATGTTATGGCACACTATTGTACACGACATAAATAAGTACAGAAATAGAGTTCTAATATAATACGAAAATAGAGTCCTAACACACACAAGGTGTAGACCGAAACTCTAACTTATTATGATTATAGGGACGCAACGGGGGAAAACACAAACAACGGAAGACCCGTAGAAATGAATAAGACAGGTGAGAACCATGAAGGAGATAATGTGGACTTACATTACCCAAAATCGCAGTAGGCATTTTATTAATAAGATAGACTGTGGTCTCAAATGGGTAATCCCAAAAACGCGAGGGAACAGATGCTTGTGCCATGTTGAGTTTGTCTCATCATATAGGGATTAGGAATATGAGTTTGTCTCATACTAGGAATAGGAGTGAAGCGGTTTGGGTTAGACTCCTTTATAAGGATTAGATGTCTATAAATACATTGGTTGTATCCTTAGGTGTTGAGTTACCACTATCACCATCACTATGAATTAAAGAATTGTTTCACTCCCGTGGTTGTAGGAACATTGTCGAACCACGTAAATCTTGTATTCTTTATCTTTTTGCTATTATTATTATTATTATTATTATTATTATTATTATTATTATTATTATTATTATTATTATTATTATTATTATTATTATTATTATTATTTTCTTGTTCTTGTTAATCTCAACAAATTGGTATCAGAGCACTGTTGAGTGGTTAATTAGTTTTGTTAGTACTGCTTTTGTATCTTTTCCTTTCCCGCGTTCTCTCTGCTTCCTATTGCTGTACATATATAAGCTTCGTGCTTCTTCTGGTAATAAGTCGTTGAATACACTTTTCATAACTCCCTTTCCATAAGCTTTGTCTTCTCCATCTCCTCATTGCAACATGGTATCAGAGCTCTAGCTGCTACTGCTTGTGAAGTGCAGTGGATCCTTTACTTGCTTGCTGAGTTTGATCTGTTGCCTGCAACTCCCACAGCTGTTTATTGTGATAGCAAGTCTGCTATAGCTATTACTGAGAATCCGGTATTTCATGAACGGACAAAGCACATCGAGATTGATTGTCACCTTGTTCGGGAGAAAACTTAGAAAGGGATCATCAAGTTATTTCACATCAGTTCTGCTAACCAGTTGGCAGATATTTTTACTAAGACACATTGTCCAAACTCTTTCTTTAGCTATGTCTCCAAGCTTGGTTTGCTAAATCTCTACAATCCAAGCTTGAGGGGGGCACTTAGGGAGCAAGAAGCACGTGACATATCAGCTCACCATTCAATAACCAACTCTGTTAAGAGTGGTTAATTAGTTTTGTTAGTACTGCTTTTGTATCTTTTCCCTTCCCGCGTTCTCTCTGCTTCCTATTGCTGTACATATATAAGCTTCGTGCTTCTTCTGGTAATAAGTCGCTGAATACACTTTTCATAACTCCCTTTCCATAAGCTTTGTCTTCTCCATCTCCTCATTGCAACATTATCTTTTTGCTATTATTATTATTATTATTTTCTTGTTCTTGTTAATCTCAACAAATTGGTATCAGAGCATTGTTGAGATAACCAGTTCAAGTACAAAATTCGAGGTATCAAAGTTTGATGGTACAGAGAATTTTGGGTTATGGCAGTCTAGGGTAAAGGATTTGTTGGCATATCAGGGCCTTCTGAAAACCTTGAAGGCGGAAAAACCAGCTAATCTGGAAGAGGCTGATTGGGAGGAGTTGAAGGAGCAGGAGGCCGCGAATGTGGTACAAGTTGATAACTCTTATTATAGTGAAGGTGGTGTTCTAACAGTTACTAGTAACAAGGTCGAATATTGTTTGAACTTGTTGGGTGTTTCTAGCTGCTAGATGAGAAGGTGGTGAGAGGCGCTATAGTGTTTGGCAGCGCAGATACCAGGAGGGGTCATGGACCTGGTATGGGCCGGGCTTGCCATGAGTCACGGTTGGTATGGGCGGACTGCTCGGGATGAAATGGTTCGTGAACATGCATTGAGAAACGTTTGATGCTGCGTGGTGTGTGTTGCTAGCTAGTAGCGATTGCTGGTTAGTGGAGCATTGAGCAAGGCACACATGTTTAGTGTGACTTTGCAGGGGCGTTGTTGTGTTGGGGCATCGTGGATACTTGGAGGAGACATGGACATGGTATGGGTCAGGTGCGGGAGGTCAGCTGAACGAGACAATTAGCATGAGTCGTGGCTGGTATAACAGGTCGATGGCTGAGGGCGAATGGCTTGGGACAAAGCTATTCATGTACATGCACTAGGAAACGTTTGATGTTGCGTGGTGCACGCGGCTGGCTAGTTGAGATGAGCATGGTTGTTCCTACCCATGTGTAAATGTGAGATTAGTTTTTTCTCCTAAAGGGCATATTTGTGAAGGTGGAGATGGTGAGATAAGTCTTTTTTCTTAAAGGGCATATTAGCCAAGGTGGAGATTTTTTGAGTTATCTTTTCTCCTAAAGAGCATATTCGGCAAGGTGGAGACTGTTGAGTTTGTCTCATATATGGATTAGGAATATGAATTTGTCTCATACTAGGAATAGTAGTGAAACAGGTAGACCCATTGTATAGGGATTAGATGCCTATAAATATATTGGTTGTATCCCTAAGGGTTTGTGTCACCACCATTACCATCACTATGAATATAAGTATAGTTTCACTCCTGTGGACGTAGGCACCTTGCCGAACCACGTAAATCTTGTTTTCTTTACCTTTTTTTCTGCCATTATTATTGTTTATTGTTCTTTTTAATCTCTACAAGCCATTAAAGCAAGACTCGCCTCAACAATATGACGATGTCTTCGTTCAACTCGACCATTTTGTTCATGAATATAGGCACAAGATTGACTATGATAGCTAGATACAAAGATTAGAGAGTACTGGAATGTTACTTTTTATACTCTCCCCTTAAATATGATTGAATAGATTGTATTTTGCAAGAGAAAAAGTTATACCATAACACGAACACGTGCACGCATAGGAAAAAACAAAGTAATTAAAACGTGTATAGTGTCATCTACCAACAAAACAAAATAACAATAACCATTCGATGAAAGTAACGGTGTAGGGCCCCAAATATTAGTATATATCAATTCTAAAACATGGGAACTAGATGGCATAACCTGCAGAAGAAGAAACCGAGAGGATTTTCCTAGCCGGTAGGCCGAACAAAGAGACGAACTATCACCAACACTCGAGGAATGAACATGACAATACTTCAAAATATGATGTAAAACATGGTGGTGTAGATGACCCGTGCGATTATGCCAGACCAATGGAGATGCACGAGCAACTACGAATGCAACATGATTGGAACGAGGCATATGCCACGAGTAGTAGAGACTTCCCGAAGTACGACCTTTAAATATAACTGCTTTGGTTAAAAGATCATTCGCAAGAAAAAAAATAAGGGTGAAACTCAAAGAATACGTTATTATCACTAGCAAAACGTTGAACAGATAATAAGAACGCAGAGAGACCAGGGACATGCAAAACATCAGACAATTTAAAGGATCAAGACAGAGTGGAAAACAAAGCATGACCAACACTAATAATAGGCAAACATGTATCGTTTCCAACCCGGAGTGTGTTGGGGCCATTATAACTAGCCAAGGAAGAGATAACAAAGGCATCAGGAGTAGCATGCATGATTTATAGCCCCAGTATCAGGAAACCAATTAAGGGAATGAACCAAAGCAACTTCATACGATGAATAGACCATATGAGCCTGCAGTCTAGGATTTTGAGAATACCATTGATAACAAGTTACAGTCGTATGACCTTGGCTATTACAAACCTGGCAAGGCGGAACGTAAGGTCGAGATCACTGCCCACGTCCTTGACCACCTCGCTGCCACTGCCCACGGGAACCACGCTGCTATGACGAAAAGAAACTACCACCTCTAGCTCGGCCACCACGTCGAGTAGCCATGGTTGTGGGTATCGTCGAACCGCCACCAACACCAGGAAACACATCATCAATGAAAATAAAATCTTAGGCAACTAAGAAATTAGACAATTCAGTAAGTGTGACCCTCCCCTCCCCCCCCCCCCCCCCTCTCATTAACGTTGCCACCAAAGGTCGGAACTTCAAACGCAAACCGTGAAAAGCGTACAAGTTTTTATCATCGAGGGAAATCGGTCGACCAGCCAGCATAAGATCCTCCACAAACACTCGCACACGATCGAGATAATCGAAGACGGAGTGATCGCATTGCTGCAACACATGAAGTTGACCAATAAGACGGAGTTTTAGGTGGTGAATTTGATAGAAACAAAGTGATGAGCGGTAGACAAAGAATTGTTAGCCACCGTCGGAACGGGTGCAACAACCTCAGAAACAATCCATTCAGAGGAGACTCCAATAGAGCTATCCTGCAATTTCGGATACCTAATTGCCATGTGAGAACTTGAAACTACTAATAACATATGATAACTGAAAGTCTGAAATGTTATTGACGACATAAATAAAAGTACAAAAATCAAGTTCTAATACAACACACTAATAGAGTCCTAATACCTAATGAGGACATAGGAGATCCGGGCATTCCAAAGCCAACAAATGACCCCTTACAAGTGCAAGAAAGGCCTTTAACAAGGGCCTGGGCAGCAAGGTTGCGAGAAGCTATTTGCGGGTGGCTTGCAACGGTGGATTGGACTCTCTTTTATTTAACTCCAAATGAGTAAGACGATTTGGGCATGGCCAGTCAAGGAGAAACCCAAAGCTTTAATTTTCTTATAATTAAAGCCCAGAAGATACATGCTTAAATGCATTTGGAAGCCCATTTTAAGATATAATCTCATTATTTTGATAGAAAGCCCAATGGACGACATGTTGCAACAAGAAACAAACAATCCATGCCATTGAGAAATGAACAGTCCATTAGGCCCAAATGGGACATGATCTCATTACTTCTTGTTTTTGTTTTTTTTTTTATTTGGTGGGTCCAAATGTATTAATTGAGGCCCTTAACTTATGCTAAGTTAGCATAGCTTGTAATTATTCATTAAGGAGACTTAATCTCCAAGGCCGAAGGAATACTCCTACAAAGTTGCTGGAAGTGTGGATCGTGAGCTTCATGCTAAGCCACTATGCCATGTTCTCCTTCACAAATTGTAAGGTAGTTTTCCTTCTCTTTTCACACGTCCATGTACAAAGGTTATATATAAACCTCCAATTTCCTTTTACAAAGGCAATCAATGAATGAATGAAATAGAGAGAACAACTTGTTCCTTTCCTAACTCATGTGTTATATTGAGTTTACACTGAAGCCGTGAGTTTTGTGTTGTGAGAGTGCATGACGTTAAGCTTCTTCCTAATCTCTTTACTCGTGTGATTCGAGATTCTATCCAGCGTAGCCAACCCAAAACTCCTTTCCACGGAAGCGAACCACAACAACTTCGATCCGGGGTAATTCGTATCAATACCTATCAAGGTGTTTGCGCGTCAAGATAAATAGTACGTTTTGCTCCGGACGTGAGTCCAATTAATAGACAAAGATGTGACCAAACGCATACCAAATCGTGATGTTGGTAAAAATAAAAAAGTGGGACAATAAGGGTGCATTTGGAAACCCGGACAGTGTTTAGCAAAAGTGGGGAAAATGAGGACAATGGAAAATGATATCTTAGTCAAAGGAAAATAAGTATGATTTTTAGGAAAATGGTATCTTACAACAGCACACTAAAAGAAGAATAAAAATGTAGTTTTATTCGCAGCAAAAGCTCACAGATTCTGGATACAGGAAGCATAAATTTATACAATGACATGCCTGATAAATAGGCAACAACAGAAAATATTAAAAAGAATAAGACCCTCTTGTTACTTAAAATGCAAAACAATCAACGTTATTGACTCGCTCCAACACCCTTCCTCAAGCTGGATAGTAGACAGAATGAATACTCAGCTTGGACTTAAAACTCTTCAATGATCTGGGGGCATGTGGTTTAGTAAAAAAATCTGCTAGCTGATTGCCACTTGAAACATGCAAAACTTTCAAAAATCTTTTCTTCATCTGTTCACGAACAAAATGACAATCAATCTCAATATGTTTTGTAAGCTCATGAAAAATATGATTTTCGATAATGGCAAGCGCTGACTAACTGTCAAAAAGAGAACAGATGTGGCGAAAAGCGTATTGCCTAAGTCAGCTAGTAGGAAAAGAAGCCACTGGATCTCACAAATCTTGTGGTTTCTAACGCACAATATTCTACCTCTGAAAAAGACTTAGACACGGTTTGTTGCTTTTTAGACTCCCATGAAATTAAAGATTCCCCAAGAAAAATATAATAACCAGTAACAGACCGTCTGGTTTTTAGACAAGTACCCTCATCAGAATCTGAGAAATCGCGTATCTGTAAAGTTGAATTAGCCGAAAGAAGAATGCCTTGACCAGGTGAGCATTTAATATACCGGAGGACTCTATGTGCAGCCTGCAAATGAACTTCTATTGGAGCATCAAGGAACGGGGATAGTTGTTGCGTAACAAAAGCAATATCTGGCCTTGTGATAGTTAAATAGAACAACTTTCCAACTATACGCCTATAAGAAGTAACATCGGCCAAAACAGGGCTATCAACATGTAGTTGTTTAAGAGAAAGAACCATCGGGTTGTCAACTGGCTTGCTACCCAAAAAATTTTTCTCGGCTAACAACTCTAAAGCATATTTTTGTTGGCAAAGATTTATCACTTCACGACTATGAGCTACCTCCAAACCTAGAAAGTATTTTAGTGAGCCGAAACCCTTACTACCAAAGGTAGCGTGAAGATGACTCTTGAGCTCTTGAATTTGATAAAAAATCTGGACTAGCAACAACAATGTCGTCAACATAGACTAACAAGTAGGGGTGTAAACAAATCAAATAAAAAAATTCGATTCGTTATTCGAATTCGAATATGTTGATTCGAATTCGAATATTTCGAATACGAATTCGAATACTTTTTTCGATTCGAATATTTTTTGAATACGAATACAAATTATAGTGTATTCGATTCGAATAGTATTCGAATATATTGGAATATTTTATGTTATTTAAATATAAATTTTTATTACATTTTATCTTAATTTATTAAAAAATTTTGTAAAAAATTAAATTAGGCATTTCTAATTCGAATATTCGAGTCGAATCGAATATATTCGAATAAACTGGTCGAATCGAATACGAATCAAATTTTAGATTCGAATATTAAACGAATACGAATACGAATATTCGAATATATAGCCGAATTCGAATCGAATACTGAGATATTTGACTCAATTCGATTCGTTTACACCCCTACTAACAAGGCTATAAAAGATGTCTCAGACCCTTTAGTAAATAAAGAATGATTGGACGAGGCTTGCAAAAAACCATGATGGATAAGTTCTTTAGTCAACTTTTCATTCCATTGTCTGCTTGCCTGCTTTAAACCATATAAGGATTTAAGAAGCTTGCAAACTTGTCATGGCTTTTAAAGTTCAACACCCGGAGGCAAAGACATATACACCTCATCATGCAACTCGCCATGCAAGAAGACATTATTAACATCAAGTAGTTGATGAAGATGTCATCCTTGAATCGCAGTAATAACGAACAAGGTACGAATCATAGTAACTTTAGCGACCGGACTAAATGTATGTAATTAGTCCAAGCCCGGAGTTTGAGTGTAGCCTTTTGCAACAAGATGGGCTTTATACCTCTCAACCGAACCATCGGCATGAAATTTAGTTCAGTAAACCCACTTACAACCTATAGGTCGTTTATGTTGCTGCAAAGTGGTTAACACGCAAGTATTGTTCGCATGAAAGGCATCCAACTCGGCTTTCATGGCATCCCGCCAACATTTGAAATGAATAGCTTTATTGTAATTCTTTATTTCAACTACACTGGAAGTAGCTAACACAAACCGTTTGTGTACAAGAGAAAGCTTGTCATAAGAAATAACATGCTGCAACAAGTGTGGTGTGTTTTAGAGTTGGACACAATAAGCAGGCAAACCATTTCGCACCAAGTAGCAGTGGTAATCCCTCAAATATGATGGTGTAGTTCAAGTACGTGTTGACCGGTGCAACTTGGAAATGGGAGGATCAGAAGTACCAATGTCTGTTGTACTTTGATCAAGAATATTTGTTTGGCTTGTAGAAGCACTAGAATGGTCATCATGCAAGACAAGTTGGTCAGTATGAAAATTTGCAGAAATATCATCACATTCATTGCCTATCAAAGTATCACAATTTTCATTATTTGGGTGGTCATCTTGCAAAACAAGCTGGTTAGTATGAGAATTTATAGAAATATCATCACTTTCATTGTCTATCAAAGTATCACCACTTTCATTATTTGCGACCTCATGTTCAACTAGATTTTTAGAAACTGCAATATCAGGTGCTTCTTGTTGTATTCTACCCACTGGACTTGGCTCACTATGTGCTGAAAAATAAAAAAGAATAGAAGGTTGAGTCATATCATCTGATGAAGGAAAATTTGAGCTTCTAGAGAAACTAGCTATAAGCAGAGAAACAATTTGAGTGGATTTACACTCTATGGAGTCCTAATTAGGATTGGTTGTGGTAAAAGGAAATCGAGTTTCATAAAATCATCCCGAGATACAAATATGTTCCTATTCTGCAAATCATAAAGCTTATATCCCTTCATCCCTCTTTCAAAACCAAGAAACACACAAGATCGAGCTCGGGGCGCAAACTTGTGCCGGTTCACACATTTGGTAGAGTCATATGCCAAACACCCAAAAACCCGTAAGTTACATAATTTGTCGTTTTACCAAAAAGAATTTCAAAAGTAGTTTGGTTAGCAATCATAGGAGAAGGAAGCCTATTAATCAAATACACAACATGCGCAATACAATCAGTCCAAAAACTTTCAAGTAAAGAAGCTTGAAACCGTAGCACTCTTGCTACATTTAAAATGTGCTGGTGCTTGCATTCAAACACACTATTTTGTTGTGGAGTTTCAACACAAAACGTTTGATGTTCAATTCCTTTTGAAGCATAAAATTCTTTCATATTGAATTCTAACCCATTATCAGTTTGAATACAACGCAAACGTATTGAAAATTGTGTAGCAACATATTGAATAAAATTCTGCAAACATGTGCATGCTTCTGCCTTAGTTTTCATGAGACATACCCAGGTCATACGAATGTGATCATCTACTATAGTAAGAAAAAATCGGGATGCCCATAAATCAAAGGGATGTCACTAACATTAATTGACTAGTAAGACTGTCACTAACTTGAAAGGCTAGTCATTTTTGTTTAGCCAAATGACAAATCTCACAACCAAAATTGGAATCACTATTTATGGACTCATTATGCAATTGTTTTATTCGACGAAAGGAAGCATGTCCCAAGCGATAGTGCCAAATATCAAAACCTTGTGTAGAAAAAGTAACAAAGGAGTGTGGATAATTTGCATGCATCGCCCTTTTATTCGAAAAAAAAAAACGATACAACCCTTTGTCCTCCTTAGCTAAACCAATCTCCTACATACTGCAGCACACAAAAAGAAAAATAAAGAATGTAGTTTTATTTACAGCAAAAGCTCACAGATTCTGAATACAAGAAGCACAAATTTATATAATGACATGCCTAATAAATAGGTAACAAAGAGAAAATATGAAAAAGAATAAGACCCTCTTGTTACTTAAAATGCAAAACAATCAACGTTATTGACTGGCTCCATGGGAGGGTTGTCGAAGCCCTACAAATTTAATACTGGCTCACTCCACTAATTTGTAGTAGTGGCAAGACCAGGTCGAATCCCAAGAGAACTAATGAGTTTCCCTTCTTTAATTAAAATAAAATGACTCAAAGTAGGGAAAATTGGGGGATTTGAGAAGAGTAAATAAAATAAACAATAATTAATAACGAGTTCAGAGATGTTGAATTCTGATTCAAGGGAAAATGAATTTTAAAGATGTGACTCAGATCATTGGCTCTTACAAGTAAAGTTCAGATTCGAGTACTTAGTCAAAGACTAATTAGGATAGCCATAACTAGCCTTTGATCTCACTGAATTAATTGATTCAAACCAAACATCCGAACCGACAACTGTTATTGAATAAACTGGGTACGATAGCGTTCCATATTCACCCACTAACATCATTACACTTTAATGGAAAATAACTAAGCCTAAATCACAGATTGAGATAGCTACAACCTGTAACTTAGTCTTCCCATCCTTTGTGCACTAATCACATCAATATAATTAATACAAGCTACTCGGTCTAATCATTTATGACAATTACGGATCATAAACTCATAGATAGCAATAGGATGAACAATAATAAACTAAGTCGTCAATTTAATTTATTATTAATCTCCCAAAAAAATTAACTCTGAAAGGACAGGAAGTACATGGATCAAACAAATTAATTCAAATAAAACCTCCCTAAATTCACAACTAAAACTTCAAATCTCTTAAATCAGATTTTAGAGAATTAGCTAGACATAGAGCAAACTATTCTAAAATACTAAAAATATGAAAGGAACAATCTCCCTAAAATACATCAAATAGCTCTCCTTTTATAGGGTTCCAAATCAACAAGTTTCCCTAGAATTCAGGCTCTTACCACATCAATAGCTAACTCCTCCAACAAATTCATCTTCAAATTCAAAAGATTTATTACAGATCCTCCGCGAACGAACCGCTCGAAGCCGCTGACCGAAACCTGCCTTGCGCCTTCTCCGTCTCGCATCTACAAACTGTAAGTAAACAAAGAAAAATAAAAATAAAATAAAGTAGCAAAGCGTAGAGTACTGCAGATTACAATTTTAACTTAGCAAATATTTTATTTAATTACCTAATGACCCACTCAACTTATATTTATATAAGTTATAATGACAAATAAGCTTAATTAGATATAAATTCATTAACTAAGTTCTTTAATCCTAATATAACAAAATAAACTAAATTGATAAAATATAAAATATAAATAGTAAAATTAACCTATAAAATCTTATTTAAATCAAGGTATAAAATATGCTCATCAGAATTTCCCCACACTAAAACTATGCTTGCCCTCAAGCATATCCTCATCCTTCTAACATAAATTTCTCCAACTCCTTTCAAAGCTATCTAGAAATATCTCAAAAATTATTATATATTTAAGGACTAGAGGTGAAACACACTCAAGACAACAAGCATGGTTTATTGATAACACTTGAAAATAAATAAATAAAATAAAACAACTCACTAGTTTTATCAAAAGTCAATGAATAAGACTTAACACCCTTACAAGGATTCAAATTTCGCTCATTGCACTCATAGTGTTTATGGTGTAGTATATCAAACTCTCCAATCAAAACATAGCAAGTATAAGCTTGCAAGTAAATCAAATCTCCACCACCATGAATCAAAGGGTCTTTCATTAAAGGTTATAACTTGGCTAAGGCAAAGGGATATGGTAAAAGGAATTTTTTGGCTTTTCAAGTTGAAGGAATCACATAAGCCTTTTAACACAAAATTTCACCCTAAGCAAATCACAAAGCTCTGAACAAACCGTCATTCCTCCATTGCCTTCCCATTTCATTTTCATGTTTTTTACTTTCTTCATACCATTTTGCTGCCTTTATTATACAGCTTTATTCAACTCTTCTTTTCACTTTTTTTTTTTTTTTTTTTTTTCTCTCAACACTTTTTCCTCCTCATTCTTTCCCTTTTTGCAAACTTCCCAACTTCATTTCTCAAAGAAGGAACATTACTTCACATAAAAAGAATCATCACTTGGATAAACTAATTCAACTTCCAATAAGAACTACAATGTTCAGTTTCCAATTGCATCTTGAACTCACAGTAAACAATTATTGACAATAAGAACAAGCAAAACTTTGTGTAGATAGACCAATATGATTCCTTCAATTCAAGGGTTCAAAATTCATTTGGAGAAATTAACAAAGAAAGGGAAAAATAGCTTGTAATGTGGTAATTAAAAGAA
This sequence comes from Ipomoea nil, assembly GCF_001879475.1. Taxonomy (NCBI): domain Eukaryota; kingdom Viridiplantae; phylum Streptophyta; class Magnoliopsida; order Solanales; family Convolvulaceae; genus Ipomoea; species Ipomoea nil. The sequence continues at coordinate 1,771,543 of NW_017618464.1, read as the reverse complement.
AAGAAAGGCTAAAAGCTCAAAGTGGCTAACTAGGAGTTAAAATGCAAGGTAAGCTTTTTGGCTAAAAGTGACTCAACCTAAGTGCCATTTTCATCCTCATGTTCTAACCCACTTGAATGTGGTCTTAAAATGTATTTAAGAGCAAGTTCTAGCATACACAAGCCATGCTTGATATACACAACAAATAAAATTGAGCAAAGTGTTGCTCTTTAGGCTCAAAAGCTCACCAAAAGGGTCAAATTGCGTCAAGTATTGCACATTTTCATTCAATAAAACTATCAAGGATTAAAAATATAGGTTTTTTGTATAAAATAAAAAGAAAAATTAAATAAAATCATGATTGCTTCTCTCAGGTGTTAAAACTCTAAACCAAAAATATATCCTAACTCAAGACATATCCCTAAATATCAAGAAAGTAATCAAAACAAGTCATCAAGTCCAATACTACCATGGTTTACCCATTATCAGTGTGCAACACTCTCCCCCACACTTAATCCATGCATTGTCCTCAATGAATGCACACATAAAAACTTCACATATTCACAAAGAATTTGAGCATATTCTAAGAAGACTTATTTGAAAAATAAAAATAAATAAAAAAAATAACGAGAAAAAAAAAACGGATTATTGAATTGGGTTGCCTCCCAAGAGCGCATTTGTTTAACGTCGTTATGCTCGACGTAACCCTGAATGGCTCCCAAAAGCATCCTGCACTAGTGAATCCACATGATAAAGAGAATGATAATCATCCGGGTACTTCATTGCATCAGAAATATTAAATTTAGCAATTTCTCCATTAAACTCAACAGAAAGAATACCCTTATCAACATCTATCTTTGTTTTAGCCGTTTTCATAAATGGTCTACCTAACAAAATTGGAGTTGATTGATCTATTGCATCATCATTCATTTTCAAAACATAAAAATCAACAGGAAAAACCAGCCGATTAACTTTCACTAAAACATCCTCTACGACTCCAACTGGATGCACACAAGAACAATCGGCTAATTGAACAACTATTCTAGTTTCTTGCAAAGAATTTATATTTAAAGCTTGATAAATGGAAAATGACATGACATTTATTGATGCACCTAAATCTAACATGGCACGCTTAATCTCTTTATTACCAATTATACAGGGTAGGGTGAACATACCTGGATCCTTGCACTTCTTAGGTAGATCATTACTTATCATGGATGAAACATTCTTACCCAATATGATGGTCTCCTTGCTCTTCAACTTCCTCTTATTGGTACAAAGTTCTTTTAGAAACTTTGCATACTTAGGAATTTGCTTTATGGCTTCCAGTAAGGGGATGTTGATTTCTACCTTTCTAAAGGTTTCCAAAATCTGATTTTCATGTTCTTCTTTTGATTTTGCTAACCTTGAAGGAAAAGGGGGTAGAGATGAATCATATTGACCAAAAGAGGATTCAAAAATTACCTTGGATTTTTCATTGGCGATAGACTCACTTTCCTCCTTTGATTTTTCTTCTTTTTCCTCTTCCACTGATAATGGAGATTCAGGCTGAAGTTGCTTACCACTTCTCAATGTGATTGCATTCACATTTTCTTTAGGGTTCACCTCCGTTTGTGATGGTAGTTTCCCCGAAGCCTGTGCTTCCAACTTACTAACAGATGTGGCTAATTGAGAAATTTGATTGTCCAATTGATGAATACCAGCTCTTGTTTCTTGTTGAAACTGTTGAGTGTTATTAGCAAGTGCTTTAACAATTAAATCTAAAGATATACCTGAATTTGAAGCTTGGGGTTGAGATTGCTGAGGTGTTTGGAATTGTCTAAAATTCTGATTTTGAAACCTTGGTTGCGCCTCTTGATTCCCATAGCTCAAGTTTGGATGATCTCTCCATCCGAGATTATACTGGTTTGAAAAGGGGTCATATTTTCGGTTAGGTTGACCAGGAAATCCCCCTATTGCATTCAACTCTTAATTCGAATTTTGCAATGTTGGGCACATATCTGTGGGATGCCCTACAAATGAACATATTCCACATGCTCTCGTAGATTGCATTTGTCCTACAGCCATTTGACGCACAAGAGTAGTCAAATCTGAAATTTTATTTTCAAGTTGAGAAGTACTTACCTCGTTAACTCTACGAATAGACCCATCCGCACGTGTCCCATATTGTTGAGAATTTTCTGCCATGGTTGATATTAATTGTCTAGCATCCGTGGGTGTCTTGTCAGCCAAAGAACCACCACTAGCTGCATCTACCATACTTCTATCTGTAGGTAACAGCCCTTCATAAAAGTATTGTATCAAGTGTTGGTCTGATATTTGATGGTGTGGGCAGCTAGAACACAACTCCTTGAATCTTTCCCAATACTCATACAATGTTTCACCTGTACATTGCCTTATCCCATATATTTCCTTCCTAATATTAGTTGCCCTAGATGCAGGGATGAATTTTTCTATAAATAGTTTTTTCACATCATTCCACGTGTTAACTGAATCGGGGGGAAGATTATAAAGCCAATCCTTTGCTTTATCTTTTAATGAAAATGGAAAGGCTCTAAGACTTATATGCTCATCAGTCACCCCACGTGGTTTCATACTTGCACAAACTACTTGAAACTCTTTAAAGTGTTTATGTGGGCCTTCACCAGCCAAACCTCGAAAAATAGGGAGTAAATGAATCAAACCAGATTTTAAAGCAAAATCAACCTCAAGATTTGGTATTGTTATACATAGAGGTTGTTGGTTTAGATTCGGTGCAGCTAACTCCCTAAGTGTTCTATTATTTGGTTCAACCATTTTACTTACAACCTCCTCGTTTATTGGATTACAGGTTGAATTTACCTCTTCAGAACTCGAGAAGCTATTTCTTTGCTTTGTTTCTTTCCTTAGTTGCCTTGCGACTTTCTCAATCTCAGGGATATATTGCAATTCTCCTGAATGAGAGGAACGAGTCATGCAACACTAAGGACAACAGAAACAATCACAAAGAAAAATTCAAGAAATGATTTTAGTTCCCCGGTAACGGCCCCAAAATTTGGCAGGGTTGTCGAAGCCCTACAAATTTAATACTGACTCACTCCACTAATTTGTAGTAGCGGTAAGACCAGGTCGAATCCCAAGAGAACTGAGTTTCGTTTCTTTAATTAAAATAAAATGACTCAAAGTAGGGAAAGTTGGGGTATTTGAGAAGAATAAATAAAATAAACAATAATTAATAGCGAGTTCAGAGATGTTGAATTCTGATTCAAGGGAAAATGAATTTTAAAGATGTGACTAAGATCATTGGCTCTTACAAGTAAAGTTCAGATTCAAGTACTTAGCCAAAGACTAATTAGGATAGCCATAACTAGCCTTTGATCTCCCTGAATTAATTGATTCAAACCAAGCATTCAAACCAACAACTGTTATTGAATAAATTGGGGACGATAGCGTTCCATATTCACCCATTAACATCATTACACTTTAACGGAAAATAACTAAGCCTAAAATGTCAGTTGATGGCAGCAACGTTGGAAATGATATTTCCATGGGAGTTGCAAAGACACACGATGGTGCTCCGGAGAACGTTAGTTCACGAACCGGTAGACCTGTGGCTCGTGGCACACAATTGGTACCTATTGTGTTGCCTAGTGGATTGGCTAAAAGCCACGAAGGATCCTATGATGGTGTAATCACTACATGGTTCGAGGACTATTGTAGTGTGACCAATGTCTTCAACGATAATCAAAGGAAAGGCAAGCAGAAGCTTAACTTCCAAGAAGATTATGAGAAGAAGGAGAAATGTCATTATGAAGCGAACCGTCATCCTGGTGAAAAGGTTGAGGACAATTTCGCTATGTTTAAAACATGTGGATGGTTGGACGAGTGAGGTCACAACCGAGGTACCCCCGATGTGCGCTATGGACCACCCTTTGTGGAGTGGACGGTTGAGAATGGAACAAGGCACACGGGTTCGAAGGACTACTACATAGGAATAATGGAAATTGGTTTCCAATGTAATTTTTCCTATTTATTTATTTGTTAAATAAATGTTGTAGTATCCTTGTGATACATTTTTTATTGTTGAATAAAAAATGAATTGTTTCATTGAGCTATTGAATCATAGTACATACGAATTATTTGATGAAATAATGTTGAATGTATGAAATGGTTCAATATGGATGCCTAGTGCATGAAGTAGCATTATTTGGAAAATGCTAAAATGGCTTAAAGGCCGGAACAAAATGTAACAAGTCTGTTACATGTTGAAATCCCGTAGAAAACTTCAGTTCTAGCTCCTGTAGAACCATAAGGATTTCAAGGATCAATTTGTCAAAAATTGGGATAGCTATATAATCGTGAGCATCACAGCTCAAGTATTGAATATTTTAGTTAATATTCTGAGAACGATTATATAATCTTGATTCAACTAGTCAGAAAATTTGGTTGATTCGTTCTCGTTAATTGTGTTATAATTAACTTGATCAAAAATTCCAAATTATACTAGTATATTTAATTTGAGACAAACTGTGTTTTGGTTAATAGTGCTTTTGTAACACTAATGGAAAGTGCAATTTAATTTGGCACTTTGAAGTGCAAATAAAAACACTGTAATAGTGCTATTAAGCACTAGGTAGAGTGCTTAATTAGGCACTTTCAGCCACTTGGTGGCTGCACCTTTAGGTGTTGAAAACTTAAGCATTTGGTGCTTTGGTAATAGCAATAAAGGTGCTAGATTATGATTGGTCGTAATGCTAATCTACTTAGCTTAAACCTTTCGTATGTGGCTAATTAAATTTAGCATTATAAAAAGTGTTATGTGATTAGCATGAAAGGAGGTTTGGTTAATTGTGTAATTAACTAATAATCCTAGTGCTAAGTAGCACTGGAATTATAAATTAAGCAACCGAATGTTGCTGTGAGGTTATAATTTAAAGCAATAGAGATTGCTTTGGAATCGGTGGGTTAGTTTAGAAGCAATGATTCGTGCTTAGTATAGCATGTTGCGTGCTTCACTACTAAGCACTGATTCGTGCTTCAATTTCGGAAACACTGATTTGGGTTTGTGGCCTTTCGGTCAAAACCGAATGGATTTGTAAAGGCTAATCTGTTAGCTTCTACGAGATGTGCTAACGTGTAGCACATGGTTATTCTTTATAAGAATAAAAAGAGAAAAACCAAATTAATCGTGGATTAATGTGGTTGCGAACGATCGATGTAGTGAATATGAAACACCTAGTGGTGATTTCTGCGCAAGCGTTGGTATCGTACTCGAGCGTACGACACAGTATTCATCTCAATCAAACGTTGTTGCCGAACATAAATATCAAGATGTTGATATGTTCGGGTCTACCTCAAAGTATGTGGGGTGAGACAATACTTTGGACAAGTAAGTACCTTTTAAATAAGGTTACCCGTATGGAATTCTTACGAATTGTGGATACGTAGAAGGTTTTCCTACCAATGCCTGAAATGTGGGGGTGTCTTGCCAAAGGCGTGTATCGGTTCTTAGTACACGAGTCTTATAGGTTGGATGTACATAAGAACACGATAAATTGAATCTAGAAATTCATCGTTCTTTGAAGATGTATTTTTGTGGAGGTTCAATGAAGGACCTAGCACGTTGAAAGGAACTTTCGGCGTAGCTATGGTTGAAGGGTGTGAAAGAGAACCCGAGCTTAAAGCTAGACGTAGCAAGAGAGCTAGGATTGAAAAATCCATTGGTTCAGATTTTCTAACGTACATGGTAGAATGTGATGCGCAAAATCTAACTTGTTTACTAGGAAATAAATTGGATTTTCTGACATGGTTGTTAGAAAATGAGCCTCGAACGTATGTAGAAGCGTTGACTTCTACAGGTGGACCAACCCGGGAGAGGCTATCGAGAGTGAAGTAGATTCTATCTTAAAGAATCATACTTGGAAGTGGTTGTTCTTCCTCCAGGTTGTAAAACCTCGGGATCCTGAGTGGATCACTAGTCGGAAGAAAAAAATCGGTTGGTTATATTGAAGTAAAATGGCCAAGCTTGTAATTGTAGATTACATGTAACGCGAGTGCCACGGTTACTTCGATATACATTCTCGTGTGATGAGAATGGAATCCATTAGAATGATACTTGCCAAAGCCGTTTAGCGAGGCTTGGAAGTTCATCAAAATGGATGTGTCGCTTTCTTAGTAGACATGGAACGACCTGAGGGTTTGTGGTTCCACGATGTGGTGAGATCATTGTCTAGTTCAAACAATTGCCTTAGTGTTTGGCATGTGAGTTTGATCATACAATAATGACCAACGAGTTTGGTATAAACGAAAGTGAAAGTGTGTCTACGTTTTGCGTACGATAGACGGTGATATCACTATTTGTTTATACACGATAAACTCAACGTGAGTAGTAATGATCAAATGATCAATTCTACCATGATCATGTTAAATTTGAGACATGAAAGGTGTGAGTATTGGCAAGTTTAATCTTCGAGATTAAAATCCATGAGAAGACCGTTTGCTCTCGAGGTAAGCCAATCTCATTGTGTTGATTGAATCCTTACTAAGGATGATAATCAAGTGGCTTGGACACCGTTAGATACTAACGTATAACTAGCCGATAATCACGGAGATTGTATTACTCACGGAGAATACATTCAGATTATTGGTAGTTTAATTGTATCTAATGGGTTGCACTAGGCCGGATATTGCCTTTGTGGTTAACGAACTCGGTAAACATACGAGTAACCTTAGTGTTACGCACTAGAAGGCAATAGTGAGAGTTATGAGATACTTAAGGTATGCTCGTGACTTTGGACTGCACTACGTAGGATATCTAGCTGTACTTGGAAAGTATAGCATGGATATCAAAGGACGTTAAGTTCATTATAGGCTACGTGTTTACGTAGGCCAGTGCAGTTGGTTTTATGGAAATTCTCAAAACGATTTGTGATAGCTAAGATCCATGACGGGACCTATGCTGAGAGCCTTAGACTCGTATCGCGAGCGAGTAGGCCGAATGGCTATGCCATTATTTCGAGAATGTTCCTAGTGGTAAACTCGTACCTTCAATTTGTGTGCATTGCGATAGTCAAGTCAAAATTGGTTATGTACAGAGTTAGATGTGGAATGGTAAGTCTAGACTTATAAGTCGTTGACATAATACCATTAAACAATTTCTCACAACAGGGGTTATCTCTATTGACTACGTGATGTCAAAAGATAACGTAGCGGCCGCTAACTCGCTAACCCGAGGGTAAGCAAATGGTTGTTGAGAAGTTGGAACGAGGAATGGGTCTAAAACCCTTGGACTAAAAGTTGTATAGTGGATACCCAACCTAGATGGCACCTAGGTTCAATGGGACAACTAAATTATGGAACGGAGCGTGTCACTGTGGGGGTCTCGGACTCCCTACCACTCCTCGTTAGAAACAGTGACTCTGGCACGAGGCTAGCATGTTGATGCTTTAATGATTCTTGAGTATGCGGGATACTCGAGAAAGAATCACCTATGTAAGAGAGAAGCGAGGGTCGCTTCAAAGGAGAATTGTTGGGCACAATTCTTTAGAAACTCTCGCAGAACCAGGGACGGTGACCCACGACCAAAATGGGCACAATCATGAGAACAGAGCATGGTTGGAGGTTCCTGTGTGAGATATGTCATCGTCTATACAAACGGCAGTCGGTTCAAAGACATCGGGTTCTACCGAACAGCCAGTAGAGTAAACATTTCTTCACAAGGGAAGGTTCAAAGGGTATAGTGACTCCCTACCTATCCTATGCAGGGATCGACCGGTTCAACACAGTTGTTTTCGATTTCAAAATACCCCAAAAATCAATTTTTCATTCATGTGGGGGATTGTTGGAAAAATAGCATTAAAATGACATTTTAAGTGGCTATTTTGTGGTACAATTATCTTTGGGATCCACTTCCGATTTGGGTCGGGTTAAAGTGGATTCGGGTTCTTCGTAGTGAGACGAAGAGATTGATATATTGTACGCTCAAAACGGATAATGGGTGAATGAGATATTGATTCTCAAAGTAGACCGATTGAGTTGAAAAAATGAAGGGAAAAAGTGAGCTTTTGTCCCACATTGGTTTGGAAAGAGGATTTGACCCCCCTTTTATACAAGAGTTTTTTAGAGCTTGTAGAATTGTATAGCATAGACGCTCTCTCTCTCGCGCGCGGGGGGGGGGGGGGGGGGGTGCAAATCAAATTCCAACTAGAAACGAGATCGAACAGGCTTGATTCAAGCCCGAGCTCGTGTATGTCGTCCAGAAATTGGCCGAACTGAACCACCATGGTTTCGACCTCCCGAGGCTGAAATCTGGATAGTTTCGGCCAAGACCGAAACAGACCTGGCCTAAACATACCTGTGGGCACGAATGGCGTCCAGAAATTGGCTAGCCGAACTGAACCACCATGGTTTCGGCCAGACCGAAACAGACCTGCGGGCACGAATGTCGTCCAGAAATTGGCTGGCCGAACTGAACCACCATGACACTAGAAACGAATTCCAACTAGAAACGAGATCGAACAGGCTTGATTCAAGCCCGAGCTCGTGTATGTCGTCCAGAAATTGGCTGCCGAACTGAACCACCATGGTTTCGACCTCCCGAGGCTGAAATCTGGATAGTTTAGAAACGAGATCGAACAGGCTTGATTCAAGCCCGAGCTCGTGTATGTCGTCCAGAAATTGGCTGCCGAACTGAACCACCATGGTTTCGACCTCCCGAGGCTGAAATCTGGATAGTTTCGGCCAAGACCGAAACAGACCTGGCCTAAACATACCTGTGGGCACGAATGGCGTCCAGAAATTGGCTAGCCGAACTGAACCACCATGGTTTCGGCCAGACCGAAACAGACCTGCGGGCACGAATGTCGTCCAGAAATTGGCTGGCCGAACTGAACCACCATGGCACCATGGTTTCAAACATTGCTGCGTTCTGTTTCGATCTGGCCGAAACTATCCAATCCAGGTTTCGGCCTCCCATGGTGGTTCAGTTCGGCCAGCCAATTTCTTCTATGCTATACAATTCTACAAGCTCTAAAAAAAACTCTTGTATAAAAGGGGGGGGGGGGGGGGGTGGGTCAAATCCTCTTTCCAAACCAATGTGGGACAAAAGCTTACTTTTTCCTTTCATTTTTCCAACTCAATGGGTCTACTTTGAGAATCAATATCTCATTCACCCATTATCCGTTTTGAGCGTACAATATATCAATCTCTTCGTCTCACTACGAAGAACCCGAATCCACTTTAGCCCGACCCAAATCGAAAGTGGACCCCACTGATAATTGTACCACAAAATAGCCACTTAAAATGCCATTTTAATGCTATTTTTCCAACACAAGTTTCCCCAGAATTCAGGCTCTTACCGCATCAATAGCTAACTCCTCCAACAAATTCATCTTCAAATTCAAAAGATTGATTACAGATCCTTCGCGAACGAACCGCTCGAAGCCGTTGACCGAAACCTTCCTTGCGCCTTCTCCGTCTCGCATCTGCAAACTGTAAGTAAACAAAGAAAAATAAAAATAAAATAAAGTAGCAAAGCATAGAGTACTGCAGATTACAATTTTAACTTAACAAATATTTTATTTAATTACCTAATAACCCACTCAACTTATATTTATATAAGTTATAATGACAAATAAGTTTAATTAGATATAAATTCATTAACTAAGTTCTTTAATCCTAATATAACAAAATAAACTAAATTGATAAAATATAAAATATAAATAGTAAAATTAGCCTATAAAATCTTATTTAAATCAAGGTATAAAATATGCTCATCACTCCAACAAGTTTAATAAGTAGAAGTTCATAATACAAAATTCAACAATACAAGTTTAATACCACAAGTTTATAATACAAAAGTCCAACACAAGTTTAACAACAACAACAAAACAAAGTCCACAATACAAACTTAATAACAACAATGTAAACGTAATAGTATTCAAACATAAAATGAAACAAGTCATAGCTTCAACATAATCTCCTCTTGTTCAGAATCTAACTATACAATGAAAAAATTGAGAATAAATAACTAAGTCCATTATAAATTTACAAGTTCAAGTAGTAATATAAAATAAGATTCTTACCGTTTATTTTTTCTTCAACCCATACTTGTTACGAAGTCAATTCCCACCACAAATAAGAGCTTCAATATATAGTTCATTTAAACTAGCACGATATTCATAAATCACCCTTCCCCTAGCACTAAATGTGGATTCAGATGCCACACTTGAAACAGGTACAACTAGTATATCAACAACCATTTTTTATAAAACTTTAAACTTTACACTATTATCATTCCACCACTCCAAGACACAAAAAGATGAAGAAGAAGTAGGAATAAAAATATTTTCCTCAAGATAAGTCTCCAACTTTGATTTCGTAAGAAGAATTGATTGACTTTGGTATACCATACTCAATAACTCTTGCATCCCTTTATCCATTTGTCGTACACCATCACCCACAGTGGTGCTTTCAACATTGAATTCACTATGTTCACTAGTAGAGGAAGCATCTTGACTATACAAGCTAAGTTCACATAATCAAGAGATAATTCTTCTAATGCCCTTTTCACCTTTTTCCACATTCTTTTCAACATCACTTTGTATTTATACAATAAGGGAAAACTTATCTTAATACCATTTAATTTCATCCTTGGATCTAAAACACATGTAATAACTGTTAACAAATTACATTCCCCCCAATATTTATCAAATTTTGCTTTCATAGGTTTTGCCATCTCACTCATGAACATGTCAAAAGACTCATATGCATTATCAATAACCATTTTCTCCCTTTGAATTTCAGTAAGATACAATGCAAGTTAGAAGTAGGGTAATCACCTGAGATAACATGAGTGACATCATTAAAAACCTCCAAAAGTTGACAAACCTTCTCAATCTTGTCTCAATCCCTCAAATGATGGTGCATACTTATAATGTGGCTCTTTTAAATTGTAATCTGAAAAGCCATGCTTAAATTTCATTGCAGTACACAACATCAAGAATTAATGTGGAGTTCCATCTTGTTGAACAATCAAGAATAAGTTTCCTTTCTTTTAATCCTTTTAATTCAACAACTTCATGAAATGACATTAGCTTTGTGTCTGAAGAATTTATAAATTTGACACTTTCACAAACATTGTGAATGACATCTTTAATAGTGCTAAGGCCATCTTGCACAGTTGCACCAACAAGTTCAGAATGTGAACACAACATCTAACATGAAATAGTTGTCCACCAAGTACCAACTTACTACTCAATGACATGTTTTCTTTCAAACTTCTTACACAAGAATCATTGTAAGATGCATCACCAACAGTTATTGGGAACATTTTATTTCAATATCTCATCCTCTTAAACACTTAAAAATAGCATTTGCCAAATAATCTAACCACGAGCTGCCCTAGAGCTACTAGACAAGTAACTAACATGTAAATTAAGATAGAGGATATGAACGCTCTTTCAACACTTGCACTATTGTTCTGCCAATTTGTATCCCATTCTTTGCATATATATAATAATACAATCACATGCATAGCCCTTACCGGCGGGGAATTATTTCAATCTTATCCTATTTATATAAACATTTAATAGGTCAGTTAGTATCTAGATTAAGTTTTTAATTCTAACATTCCGTGCATGCATATGTCTAATACCAAACATAAATTAAATCATATGGACTCATAAATTTGATATGAAAATTAACATTATTTATGTTATATTCGGCCACATCACCTTCAGATAGAGAAGACCTGCATCGCACATTCATCTCGAAGACAACGCGTCTTGGAGTAGCTTAGCTTTTAGTCCCTATCACTACTAAACCAACTTGGTATTTTTCACGCGCATTCTACATACAAATTTTGATCACTAAACTTTCATTTACAACAAATTTCACAGCCACTACTCAAATATATATGCTTTAGGTGAAATCTGTTCTGAGATCTTAACCGATAAAAATTCATAAAGAGATAAATCAACTTAAGTTGCTAATAACGATCTTGCTCGAGCCAACAATGTTAATAGATATCTTGAGGTATTAAACTTAAACTTTAGTTTATCAAGCCAATAGTAATAAAAAAAAAATAAAAACAAAAAACAAAAAAAAAAAAAAAACAAAAACAAAAACAGCGTGAGCTTCATTAATTATATTCTCAAATAATAATAATAATAATAATAATAATAATAATAATAATAATAATAATAATAATAATAATAATAATAATAATAATAATAATAATAATAATAATAATAATAATAATGCGTATTCAAATAATAATAATGCATGCGTTCATGCATGTTGATTGTTTAATATATGGTTGAATTAGTATGAATCATTGAAAAGGAAATGCCATTTTATATTCAAATGGTTCGAAAAGGAAATAATGTGAAAAGGTACAGAGCATTCACCACTTTAATTTAATGTTTAATATAAATTAATGTTGTATAAATAATTCTTTTAATATATGTACACGTAATATGGTAAAGATGCGCCTTCTTTTTCTTTCTTTCTTTTTTTTTTTTTTTCTTTTAAAAAAAAAAAAATTACTTTCAAAATGCCCGTAAGGCCACTCAATTTTATTTTTTTTCTTTCAAGATAAGGTGCACCATAGACCTAATCCATGCACTATTGTCTGATACATATTATGGTGTAGACTTTTCCCCATTGTTTTTTCCTTTGTGATCTGATAAGAAATTAAGTACAAATAATAACTAGAGACATTTGGTTGGTGATGAGGCTCCTAGTTCAAAATGGCAGACATGCATCCGGCGATAGAATCATAGGATAGCACTTCTTTTTTTTTTTTTTTTTTTTTTTGGCGGGGGGGGGGGGGGTGGGGTGGTGGGCGGGGAATATAATTTATTTATAATGATGTTATAAAGATGCATTCCCCAATAATTACAATATGAGAAATAATTTGGAATGAGATGAATTCTATTTGGAGAAATATAATGAGAGATACATATCCAAAACTGTTTATTTAAACTAGTATTTGCGCCCGTGCGATGCACGGAATGAATTGTTATAATATATTAAAAATATTTGGATTGATATATAGTTATATAAATTAGAACATCAAATATTATATAGTGCAGTTGAAGATATATATGGTTTGGATTATTTATGTGTTTTGTTGTTATCATTGTTTGAATTTGAGCAAATAATTATTCAAATTAATAGCTAATGTGTAGATGTACGCATGTTGTGCTGTAATTTGGAGATTTTATTTAACATTGTTTAGTATTTTTTTTTTATATAAATTAGACAAATGTGTTCGTTCTCTAGCAACTCAGTTATATGAATGAATTGCTGTCTTAATTCATTTGTATAGAATATATATTTTTTTGTCCATATATATAGCAATTTTGTCATTTAAAAAAATATAATATCAACGATTGTATTTACACATTATTGAAATCTCTTTGTAGACATTGGTAGTAACAACGCAATCATGTCCATCATCGTATAGAGCTAACACCTTCAGTCCATCAGGATAGGTGACTCGAGTAAAAATATATAATGGTAGAGTATTAGTCAATTAGCGATCTTTTTTATATTTTAAGTCAATTAGTAATATCAAATTCATTTTCAGCAAATTATTCTTTTATATTTCTAGTCAATTAGTCAATTAGTCAATTAGAATGTGATATTTTTACCTAATTTTCGTTTCATTTTTAATTGATGATGTATAATATTATTATTGAAATATTTCCGTTTCATTTTTAATTTATCTTTAATATTGTTTAAAATATGCATTTACTATTTATGATGTAGAATTATTATTGAAATATTTCGGTCAAATTTTAGTTTTCGTTCCATTTTTAATTAAAATGCAATGATCTAACCATTTATTTTTTTTTCATATTAATCAATTATGGATCATTTTTTATTTGCAGTCAACTATTAGTATTCATTTCTTTTTATATTTTCAGTCAATTTGTAATGTCATATTCATTTTCAACCAATTATTCTTTTTTATTTTCAGTCAATTAGCCAATTAGGATATCAGATGCAGTGATATTTTTACTCAATTTTTGTTCCATTTTAAATTGATGATGTACAATATTATTGTTGAAATATTTCAGTTTCATTTTTAATTTTCGTTGCATTTTTAATTTATCTTTACTATTGATGATGTAGAATATTATTATTTAAATATTTTCTTTTCATTTTTAATTTACTTTTACTTGATGATGTAGAATATTATTATTAAAATATTTTTGTTCCATTTTTAATTTCCATTTTGTTGTTTAAAATTGTGAAAGATTTATGACATAATTGTGATTTGATGTATTATACTGTATAATATTATTGTGAAAAATTAAAATGCAATGATCTGACCATTTCCTTTTCCATTCTAGTCAATTATGGATCATTTTTATTTTCAGTCAATTATTAATATTCATTTACTTTTTTAATTAACCTAACTTCAATTCCTTTTTTTCATTTTTAATTTTCAGTGAATTATTAATATTCATTTCTTTTTTCAATTTACCTAATTTCCATTATATTTTTAATTGATGATGTAGAATATTATTGTGAAATATTTATGTTTCTTTTTTCATTCTTTTTTTTTTAATTTACCTTTACTATTTACTATTGTTTGGGCAGGAAATCATGTAAATAGGATTTTGTTTTTAATTATATAGTATAGATTTGACCGTGAGGTTGTAACATATATATATATATATATATATATATATATATATATATATATATATATATATATATATATATATATATATATATATATATATATATATATATATATATGAATTAGTTATATTATAAATTGTTTAAATTGATTATATAAGGTATTATGTTAGTACGTGAGAGCATTGAATATGGAAATAATATTACCAAGATTTTAGTTAATTTCTATTTTACATTTGCTTACAAAATAAGTTGTATTAAATTAGTTGGTGATAAACATCCAAAAACTATACACGGTAATACCATACATAATATTACCAATTGTGCTAATATGTTATTACCTAATTAATTAATATCTTTTCTATACGGTATTATATTATAAATACGTAAAAAAATATATGGAGAATTTGCAAACAATAATGTTACCAAAAATATTATTATATTATAGAATATAACTAATATATCTTTTATATATGGTATTATGTTATTACGTTAATACGTAAATATGTAAACAATATTACCAAGATTTTAGTTAATATCCATTTTACATTTGCTTACAAAATAAGCTTTAGTAAATTAGTTGGTGAAAATACAGCTACGCATGAAAGATGAATTCAATCTAAAAATGACAGTTTATAGTTTTGTATGTACACATGCACGCATAAGGATGATGAGTTTTGTTCATATGAAGATAAGATAGTACTTATGTAGGTTGATTATTTATAATATATTTGGAAGTAAAATTTGAGGTCTAAGATCATATAGGGCACTCTTTGATCTTAAATCAATAAATAATTAGTTATATACACATTTAGCAGTACCAATGTTATTACTAATACTTTATATATATCTGCAGTATTGAACCTTTAATGTGAGATAAGAAAGAATAATCAGTTACATGATGCCTTTATTTGGATGCACTGAGACTATTACAATGCTCCATCACTTTGCAAACATGTACAACTTTGACTTTGTTTTATACTTTAGATTATACTTTGCTTATCCTTTGAATTTTTATGTATTATTTTAAGCTAATTTATTTATTAACATTAAAAAAATACATTTTAAATTGTGACAATTTATACTAATAAATCATTTTAAAAAGTGGCAAAAGATGATTAGAAAATTTGATGCCACTGCATCAATTTAAAAAAAAAAATGTTTTATTGCTACTGTTTATCTCAATCATCTCATAAATAACAATAATGTTTCTTAGAGGGGTCTAATCAACACGTAAACTTAAAACAAAAAAAAAAATGACAATCATAAACAAAATATGTACAAAAATAAATGATAAAAACATTATGATAATGATTAAGACATAATAAATTTACTTTTCCAGAAAATCACAAAACTCTGGAAATCCTAATTGAAAAGGAGCTGTGTATCAAGAGTTACATATCTTATAACCGGCTAATAAAAAAGAACATTCATTACTTGTCCTTATTCATACACTTTCAAATATAAAGAAAAGTTAAAACACTTGTGTTTAGATTAACTCTTTGTATCATTCTTAACTCTACACAATTGCATAAGAACAACCATAGGATTTGGAAGGTCAGAATTTAAAAAAAAAAAAAAAAAAAAAAAAAAAATTTCAACTCTTGGTATATGTTGATCTCACACTGTAGCCTTCAATTGATTGTCCCTATAAACAAATAAACTACTTAATAAAAAATACATAACAAAATTAGATAATTTACTTTGTATCCACGTACAATTAGAAAATCAATAAGTTAAGAGGACTTCCCTGCAATGATCTTATTCAATGGGGAGTATATCTCAACGACCCTACCAATAACGTCAAACATGTTAATAAAAAAAAAGAGAGAGAGAGAATTCAGATGTAGATTACAATTGTAAATGAAACTTACCAACGAACTGTTTATCATCTACAGACTTCAAAGATGAAAATGATTTTAATAAATAAATTTGTCTAGGAAAGTTGTCATTTTTTTTTCTTTAAATAAAGTAGCATAGTTGAATTACAACATAAAATAATGAGTGCATTTTTTGTAAGTATAGAAATTACTTATCACCGTACATTTTTTAATGGCATACACTTTTCATTCTTTGAAAAGCTTACAGTACTTACCAACATGCTCCCTTGGTATATGAGCATGAAGTTCCCTACAATGGAGTAAAAAAGAAAAGTGTTATTTTGCAATTTATTTTTGCAGTATAGGAAGCAGCTTTGGAATGCATCTTTTTCCAAATTTCATATACAACACGAGTTCTAGAAAAAAGCAAAATAAAAAAAATACCATTTAGTCGTGAAATATGCACTCTCTAGATTTTATGGAATCACCCCCTTTCTCCATGGGACTTCATATAGGTGCACACCAATCACCATCTAATAGCTCTGAAAGTCTTCAATGGAGAAATATTCAGGGCAATGATAAATATTGCAATTGTAGAAAAAAGCAAAATTGAAAAAAAAAAATACCTCTTGATCATGAAACATGCACTCTCTAGATTTTATGGAATCACTCCCCTTTCTCTATGGGACTTCATATAGGCCAGGTGCGCACCAAATGCAGTCTAATAGCTCTGCAAGTTTTCAATGGAGAAATATCCTGGGCAATGATAAACATTGGAGTCGTAACAATTATATGTTAATATACATATCTATATCTCTATATATAATTACTCAATATAAATAAATGAGTAAATGAATATAAGGAAAAAATATTACCAATTAATAGATTTACCAATTAGGTTAATACGTGATTATGGAAACAATATTGATTTTATTTAATTTCTATTTTACATTTGATTACCAAATAAGTTTTACTACAAAAGTTTGGGCGGGAAAATGAAATAGGAGGATTTTACTTTTATATATATATAGATTAGGGATGACAATGGATTGGGTGATTATGATTATTATTTGACCAGCGGTAGTGTGGGACCAATCTCTCAAAGTGAGGGGGGTTTCTTGTGCGCAGTGAGCACAGGTCTAGCCTCTGTGGCTCATGTTCAGTTGAATTACCATAATTTATATCCTCCCAAATGTTCTGTCGGGTCGGGGTGTGGGGGGCCCTTAGGGTTGGGGTTCAGCCTTTGGAAGAATGATTATTATCTGACACTTTATTTTTATTTTCGGGAATTTTTTGTGGACCATCAACAAAGGTATATTTTTAATATATTGAAGATACATTATTTATATACTGAATATACATTATTTGATAGTATACAAAATAATGTATCTTCAGTACTCAAATAACAAATAATGTATCCTGAGTATATAAATAATGTACCTTTAGTATATTTAAAATGTACATTTTATTTATGGTATACACATTCATAGAATAATGATTGTCTTTTTTCCATTCACCGTGCTCCTAAGTCCTAAACTGTAACGAGTGCGTGGACTTTTTTAAAACCCACCCGGCTCCATCGAATGTAGTACCCCACCACTTATTATCTTATTATTATTTTGTAAAAAAAATATTTAAATTTATTTGCACACAATAAATTTTACTAATTCTATTAAAACATAAAATATTCAAATATAATATATAATTTTTTATTTTACAAAAATATACATATTAGTTTGGAACTGAAATTAGTAAAATGTTAACAGCTAAAACTTTTAGAATTAATTATATAGTACTTATTTTACAAATTAATTAATTAATTATAACATGGTACTTATTTTACAAATTAATAAATTATATATAACATGGTAAATATGAAGTGGAGTTCTATGTGAGATTTGTATGTAAAAAATTAAAATCAAAATTCAAACCTGACTCACTGCGTGCTTAAGTTTTTAAGATTCACCCTGACTTATCACCCATTATCACCAAAAACAACTCAATCAATGCGTTATAGATTTAAGTGTTTATTTGCGAGACGAATTAAAATTGTTATCCCTAATAATATGTACCAGTTGTAAATGATTATTAATGTGCTTGCAAGGTTCAACCAAGACACGAGTCAAAATTGTGATTTGTTTCACATAATAAAGATATTGGTGCTATACACATAAATATTTCACTTAACAAATACAAAAATTAAAATCAAATTTCGATATATACGATCCCTCAAAACTCATTAATATTCAAACCAAACGCAAAAGAAAAAAGTTAATAGTAATGATATTAAGTAGGAGTTCATAATCTCAGAAGGAATGAACATAGGCATATCCACCTAGGCCGCTAGGCCCATGAATATTGGGTCATTCTTAGGGAGTTAGACAGTGACCAACCTTTTGGGCTATAGGTTTTGATGAACAATCGTCATGCTATGGATCCGTGTCCAGCATGCATTGTGGAGACGGTAACGGTGTCGTTAGTGAACCTTGGTCTATGTTCATAATTTTTTACTATATGCTTATAATTGTAAGTTCATGATGTCAGAGCTCTGTGTTCATAATTTCATAACTGTACATTCATAATTGCATAACTGTAATTCATACTTACATAACTGTACATCATAATTCCGTAACCGTACATTCATAATTCAATAACTGTAAATTCATAATTTTTGAAGCTCTATGTTCATAATTTTATCACTATATGTTCATAATTGTAAGTTCATAATGTCAGAGCTCTGTGTTCATAATTCCATAAATGTACATTCATAATTCCATAACTCCACAAATGAATAACGCCGTTAACACCGTTAATGGCGAGACAAAATCAAAAAAAAAAAAATTAACTGAAATGGTGCGTTTTTCCTAAAACCGACGTCGTTTTGGACTTGTGTCTACAATGCATTGTGGACACAAGTCCACAGCATAATTTGCGTTTGATGAACTATGACTGTTAATATTGGGACATTCTACGAATTCATAATAGAGTATTAGAGTACTATTTAGTATTTACCAATCCTTAGGTAATGGACCAGGGTTCACATTACAATATAGATCGTGGTGTATATGCATGTGTCTTATGTTGTAAGTTTTTGTATTTTGTGTAGTTGTGTAATATTATAAAATTTTGTATTTGAAACAAATTAGTAGTTGTGTATTACGTTATGAATTTTTTGTGTCTTATGTTGTAAAATTATGTGCCTATAAACACAAATTATGCACCTAAATGAAATTTGAAAAATAAATAAATACAACATATGTATGTGTCTTGTGTTGTGATTTTATGTGTCTTGTGTTATGATATTATGTATTTCATCGTTTCGATTCAAAGTCTATAAGTGAACCTTGGTCTATGATATAAATTACCACTATTTACCAAACCCAATATTTTTCATTCTCCAAAATTTAAATCACACACACACACAGATATATATATATATATATATATATATATATATATATATATATATATATATATATATATATATATATATATATATATGGCTTTCCTATATAAACCATATCATGAATACTTCAAAAAACAAAGTCATGCAAACCAGCCATTTGAAACAAATGGAAAGTTAACTACTAATCTTATCTATAAAAGGTAAAATTTTCTCACTTTCAAGGCCTCGACACTCTGGTTTAAATAATAATAGAGGAGTAAATTATTGTGATTCAGCAGCCTATTACGTGGAAATACCCCCAAGGAGTCCACCACATTGAATGAAACTCACACATTACGGTTGTCAATGCTCAAACTTGTGTTCTTGCCCACAATCTACCATCTAGAAACTAATTGAGTTGCCCATGCAGACAAAGTATTATTCAGAGGACAATGCTACATTCCCTCGCCCTTACACACCCGTCAGACAAGATAGTAGAAATATAAATCATGGTGACTCAGCAATGACCCATTAGGTGAAGGGGTAAATCGTGTTGCTAATCTAACAATAAGATCTTCAGGGTTTGCTAAAGTTTCGACCACCATTTGATGACAATCAGAATTTATTACACTATAAATAAAAGTGGTTGAAAATTTTGACCCGTTAAAAAAGATAAAAAAAATTAAACCTTAAATTCTCACTCACTTTTTTATGATAAATTTTTTTAATTTTTAATAATGTATTAGAGGTTCAATTCTTGTAAGGGCATACCAATGTTGTGATTCTTCTCTTTCCTATGGTAAAAACACTCTATTTTAAGTAATAATGTGACTAATCATGATCTCATTGCAATGCAAGCTAAAAACTTCACTCGAAGATTACATGCATGAACTAACGGAGAACAAATTGAATGATATATTACTTTAATTTGATTAATTCATAACTTTTAGAGATTGCTTATTCCCAAATCATGGTAGGTTGATCTGACAGCTAGAATTATATATGTACGAGCGACCAACATTTGACCAGATCACAATCATCCATCCATCCATCTCATCTAGAACTAATACCAACAATTCAGCACGTGGTTGACAACAATACCTACAAACAAATAAATTACTCCGTAAAGTGTGATGCTTTATACTTTTAAATCATCACAAAGTGGCAGATACAAATATATAAATATATTATGTTTAGGAAGAAACATTAATTCGTGTCCTTGTAGGATAGATGTATCATGTCCTTGGGAAAAGCCAATGTTTCCACCCAAAAGATACGTCCTAGATCCATATAATCTCTTAGAAAGAGACTAGCTAAAATCTATTACAGTTTTATCCCCCCCCCCCCCCCCCCACACACAAAAAACTAAAAACTATATAAAAAAACTAAATTTAATTAATTTTAAGAGTTAAATACTAATTTAGCTTTTGATTATGGTGATACCTCTTTAGTTCTTTATTTAGTTTTCATGAATCATGTTGTTATATAAAAATCATTTATTTGCATGCATATTTTAATTTAATGACTCCACTATTCACAAGATAATATTTTATCTTTTAACTTTTAAATTTTGAAAAAATGATCCATCATTAGCAATAAAGGATTAAATTGTGTATAACTATATATTAAAGTTATCCAGAATTACTCAAATCTGACATATAGGGACTCTTCCCTTTTGGTTGATTGCAAAGGATCTTGTCGAGTTGGGGGACTTCCAAAGTCTCCCATGTCCTTAGAGCATCCACATCTGTTGAGTTTTTTCACAATTTTTTTAGGAAGCCATGTAGGAGATAGAAAAATGAAAGAGAAAAAGAAAAGAAAAAAAAAAGAATCTAACAATTAAAAAAAAAAAAAAAAAGGAGGGGGAGGGGGGGGGGGGGGGAGCCGGGGAGCAATGGTCTACTAATAGCTGGTGGCAAATATAACGCGTTTGTTGGGGTGCGAAGTGTGCTCCAAACGCGTAATTTTTTTTTTCTCCTACAAAAATCTTGTTTTGCAGGAGAAAATTTTGGCAGACAACTATGCTTTTCATCAACCAAAAAATCAACGGTTGATTTGTTATTGTTTCAAAAACCTGGAAAAGTGCATTGTGGTGGATAGTCTTAGAGAAGGTAACAAATGTATTGTAGTATTAACTTTCTTGCTAATTTCGGCAATTTATATCCTACACCACGGCGCGTGTTGCACTGTGCGTCCAGATGCAAAACGATGTCGTTTTAATTTTATTTTATTTTTGAAATTTCCCGCCCCAGTGAATGACAGCAATTTTTTCTTAAAAAAAACCCGTTGTTCAAAAATGTACATAATGTTATATTAGAATACACATAATTGTATACATGAATGTACATAATTATATGTTAGATATATTAAATATAATATATTTAATATAATATATATTAAATATAATATAATATATCTATAATATATATTAAATATAATATGTATATATATTATATTTATATATATTGAGGAGAGAGAGAGATGGGAATAGATAACTTGATTGATAATAAAAGCTTGAATACAAAGACTATTTATACTAGATAAGATAACTCAAATGCTAAAATTAAGGAATTAATGCTCCATGTAAAGCTAACATCATGGCCATGTACTGCACCTATAATTACTCCCATTATTTTTAACCAATTAACTAACTACTTGGTTTAATATTACTAATAATAATATTATTATTATTATTATTATAACATTGCCTCCTTTAAACCAAGTTGGATGTATTGGTCATCCCAATATCTCCTTCTTCAATTTAAGAAATGTCTCTGTCTTCAAGTTGGATATACTGACTTGTATTTCGTTCTGTAAACCCACTTTACTCCAATTGGCTTCTTCCCAGGAGGTAAATCTGTGAACTCCCAGGTACCATTCTTTTCAATGACACGTATGTCCTCATCCATCGCCTTAAGCCAATGAGTTTCTGTAGCAGCCTCCTCAAAAGTTAAAGGATCACAATCTGCAAAGAGAGCAAATTGAATAATCTCTTCATCAGACAGGTCATTATCATGACCCAAAACATAATCTTGCAAGCGAGCTGGTAAGTGGCGCTCGCGCTGAGATCGTCGAACTGACGATTCTGGCTATGAAGGAGACTGGACATGATCTGGAATCGGTTGCTTATCAACAATATTTTCAACAACATGAATAACAACTGAACTTTCATCTTTAGCTAACCAATCCCAAGCTCCATATTCATCAAAAGTGACATCACGACTTATAACAACCTTTTTAGTTTCAGGATTGTATAGTTTATAAGCCTTTGAAGCGTCACTATAACCAATGAATATGCATTTCTCACCTTTATCATCCAACTTCTTTCTCAATGGATCTGGCACATGTGCATATGCCAAACATCCAAAAACCTTGAGATATTTGATAGAGGGTTTTCTCCCACTCCAAGCTTCTTCGGGTGTCTTATCACGGACACTTTTAGTTGGACACCTATTCAACACATAGACAGCACAAGCAACAGCTTCTGCCCAAAAAGGTTTAGGCAGATCCTTGGATTTCAACATGCACCTTACCATATCCATGATAGACTTATTCTTCCTCTCAGCCACTCCATTTTGTTGTGGAGTGTATCTAGCTGTCATCTGATGTTGAATACCCTTCTTCTTCAGAAAATCATCACAGGCAATATATTCTGTACCTCTATCAGTTCTCAAGATTTTAATTTCATAACCACTCTGCTTTTCAACAAAAGCCTTAAATTGTTTGAAAACATCACATGCTTCAGACTTTTGCTTCAGAAAGTAAACCCATGTTTTTCTACTGAAATCATCAATGAAAGTAATAAAGTACTTACAACCTCCATGTGAGGGAACCTCCAACGAACACAGGTCTGACTGAACAATCTCCAACTGTTTTATAGCTCTCCTTGACTTGCCCGCGAGAAAGGGATCTCTATGCTTCTTCCCAATCACACAAATTTCACATATACGATCAGGGACATTCACAACAGGTAAATCAGAAACAAGTTCCTTTCTCGCAAGATAGTTTAATCCAGAGAAATGAAAATGCCCAAACCGCATATGCCATAACCAATTATCATCACAAACTTCAGAATTAAAGCAATCAAGGAGAGTATGCTTAATTTTCAAAGGAAATAGTCGATTATGGGACATATTTACCTTTGCAATCAAAACTCCTTTAGCATCTCCAATGGTACAACACCCCTGAGCAATATGTATCTTATATCCTTTTTCTGACAGCTGACCCATACTCAACAAATTTTGGTCTTGTTCAGGAACATAGAACACATCGGATATAAAATTTTGAGTACCATCCTTCAACTGAATAGAGATTTTACCTTTTCCCAAAATTGGCACCTTTGACTTATTGCCAAATGTCACTTCAGACCGGATTGATTCATCCAGTTCAGAAAACAATTCTTTCTTCCCACACATATGGTTACTACACCCAGTATCCAAGAACCATATGTTCTTATCTGCAGAAAAACTATCGCTGGCTAAAAGTAAAGTTTCAGAACTCTCACCAGACTTTTCAGCAGTGTTTTCAGCAATGTTTGCTTGATTTCCACGATTGTTGTCCTCATTATACCAACAATCTGCAATCTTGTGCCCATACTTGCCACAATTGTAGCAATGAAATGGAAATTTACCTTGTTTGGTATTACCTCCACCTCTTCCTTGGTTGGAGTTACCACGTCCTCCTCCTTGGTTGAAGTTACCACGACCTCTTCCACCAGAACCTCCTCTTCCTCTTCCACGACCTCTACCAGATCTTCCACCTCTTTGATTAGTGCCAGTCACATTAAGGGTGACTTGGCTCTTCAAAGCTTCTTCTGCTAGTGGTTCCGATTTTGACGCAGTCCTGTCAATATGACTTTCTACCATGCCTTTCAGCTCTGCAATTGATAAGAGCTCGGTTTTGTGTGACTCTGTTATTGAAGCCACCACATGGTCATACTTCATCGGCATAGTTCGAAGAACTTTTTCAACCACTGCACCATCTTCAATTGTATCTCCGTATAACCTCATCTTATTCACCATATCAATAAGACGAGTGAAATACATATCTACTGTTTCTGTAGAGGTCATCTCACAATTATCGTACAACCTTCTCAACGACTGCAACTTAGACTTCTGTGCCCGATCGACTCCTTTGTGTGACACCTTTAAGATGTCCCAAGCTTGTTTTGCTGTTTGAGCATGAGCTAATTGCCCAAAAATGGAATAATGAACACCTTGGTGAATCTGACCCAAGGCCAATTTATCTCGCCGTATAGCGGCTGCTTCAGCTCCTTCGGGTAGACTGGGATCAACAAAGCTCCAAAGATTTTGAGCTTGCAAATGTGTGGACATCATAATTTGCCAATAATTGTAATCGAGTTTCCCGTCCAATTTGGGACCCGTCCATACAATATTGAAATTTGTAGCCATATTTCACTACGGGAAATATCTCGGGGTTGAAAGGTTGACTGGCTCTGATACCAAATGTTAGATATATTAAATATAATATATTTAATATAATATATATTAAATATAATATAATATATCTATAATATATATTAAATATAATATGTATATATATTATATTTATATATATTGAGGAGAGAGAGAGAGATGGGAATAGATAACTTGATTGATAATAAAAGCTTGAATACAAAGACTATTTATACTAGATAAGATAACTCAAATGCTAAAATTAAGGAATTAATGCTCCATGTAAAGCTAACATCATGGCCATGTACTGCACCTATAATTACTCCCATTATTTTTAACCAATTAACTAACTACTTGGTTTAATATTACTAATAATAATAATATTATTATTATTATTATAACATTATATAACAAAATATACATACTCTTTTTAAAAGATAATACACATAATCTAACATAATACATAATAAACATAAACTTTTAACATAATATACATCAACTCTTAACATAATACACACAAATTTTCTGATTCGGATGTACATAATTGTATAAAAAGAATGTACATAATTGTATAAAAATGTACATAACTGTATGAACAAATACACATAATTGTATGAACGAATGCACATAATTGTGTGAACAAATACACATAATCCTAGCAACTTCTTACCACGCCTCCCAAAACGACCCCAAAATGACGTCGTTTTGGGAGGGGCGCGGCGCATAGTGCTATGTACGCCGTGGTGTAGGGTATAACGATTGGCTAATTTCGGCCAAAATTTTGATTGGGTACCAGTGTACTACTATGCTTGACTGTCAAACATATTGATGGACCAACTATAGCTAGATGCTTCAGAAGCCCAAATACGATGAATTAGAATCTAAGTGATCTACGCCCTTAATTTCCTGTTATGTACTTTAAAAAAAAAAATGAACAAATTGAAATATCCTCAATTATTAAGGGAGGGAGTTGAATGTTAATTATAGCAAGCATATACAACCACTATTCTAAGTTATTATTTATACTAAATTAATCAATTTTGTCGGAAATATTACATTAAACCATACAAAATTATTTAATCCAAAAAAATACTGACCCGTATTATAAGTGCTGTTACCCTAACTTTTCACGTCAATTAATTAAATCTCGGCCCTAAAATCTTTGACGATAAGAATCTTTTCTATAGTTGATGAACATCTTTTATTTAAAAAAAAAAAAAAAAAAAAAAAAAAAAAAAAAAAAAAAAACAATTTAATCGCTTTGTTTGCTGGAACATTATTGATGCGAAATCTTAACGCTACCACGTCACGAATAAAGCATTTTTCTGTTTTAAATGTTGAAGACCGACAAAATCTACTGAAGCCTTAAAGTCCAACCACCATTATTATCGACTATCGTTCGTGTTTAGTCCCCATTGGTAGATGAGAAATGGTCCATTTCATCTGTGCTCTTTGTTGACCGTGAAACAGCGTTGCCACATCATTGATTTAGATGGATTTACTTTGTTTATAAGTTTTAAGTGCAGTAATAATTTAAAGTTGTATAGCGTAAGCTCATGCAAATCCATGCAGAAAAGGGTAAATATTTTCCTTTTTTTTTTTTTTTTTGGTGACAAGGAAACCTATGACCACTATTGGAAAATGTGCATTAGGTAAATCACAGCTTATGACTCTAGTCATTAATGTATTAGAATAATCAGATAAACCATCTTAGATTACTCATAGTTGACCAACTCAAACCAAGAAGATCAACTGACTTAGGTTGCTTATAACTGTTCGGCTCAAACTAATAAAATCAACTAACCTACATTATATTGCTCATTGCTGACTTATTCAAACAAAAATGACTAAGGGTGAGTTTTGAAACTCAAAAAATGATTTCTGGAAATCATTTTCCGGGTTCCGTTTGGCTAGAGGTGGAAAACGAAAGTCGATGAAAAATAGGGGTATGGTCAATGAAAAATAGAGGAGATTTTCTGGAAAATAACTTCTTCTTTATTTGTAAAGTCATTTTCTGTTTGTAGCAGTGGAGCACCCAATCACCCACCACCACCACCACCATCGCCACCGCCACCGCCGCCGCCACCACCACCACCACTGTATATTTTAAATATTTAAAATTAAAAATAATTATGCTTATTTTCCAGAAAATGAACCAAACATATCAAGACAGTTTTCTGGAATGCAATCAAACACTGGAAAGAAAAATATTTTCTGAAAAAATGACTCATTTTTTAGAAGTCATTTCCCTTCTTTCCAAACACACCTTAATAGATTATATTGAGAACCAAACTTGAAACTTGTGATTACTATATTAACGATTTGACCGAGTTGCCCGTAATAAATATTAAGGAAGTGCACTAATAAAGTTGTACATCTTAAGCTCATGCAAAACCATGCAGAAAAGGGTAAAGATCTCTTTTTCCCGACAGCGTGGGCGGCACTGCTACTCAATAGTCTCATACATATGAACTATAATAGGAAACTATAATTATTGTCACTGATTTACGTATGTATATGAAATAGATATAGGGATTGTAAAATAAGTTGCTGTGAAGTCGTGATCCATGATGTCGGAATTCCGTATTCTGTTTTACTTTTGTTTTCCCTTTTACGCAAAACGTTAAATGTAAGATATGTTATAATTAATTAACAAATGAAAAAATCTCATCATCTAAATTATTATAATGGTTTCTTGATAGATTTGGACATTGATCAAATGCTTTGTAAATTTAATTTGATTGAAGGCAAAATATATAACTAGTATATGAATATAATGTACGCTTTGGACTTATCGGCTTAAATAAAAAATATCAATAGAGACACCTTTCACTGAGAATTAAACTTAGGGTGTGTTTGGTTCGCACATAGGAATCGGAATCGGAATGAGTATCAAATACTTGGTAATAGTAATGGGTTTTGGTGAAAGTATTTAACATGTTTGGTAGTAGGGTGGAATGAGAATTGTTAGTAATAGTAGTGCTTGAGAATGAATAAGGGAATGAAACCCTTATTTTATTTCGATATGAGTTTTTCAATTGTTGGGGTATTCGAAACCCATAGTAGTGTTCTAAAAACCTATCAACCAAACAACAACAATCACTTTCATACTCATTCCTATGTGCAAAACCCACCAACCAAACACACCCTTAAAACATTATAGTTACGTACTAAGATCGATAAGTGTTCGATCAACTTAATTGAATAGATAATGATCTAACTTAGGGTGTGTTTGGTTTGCATATAAGAATCGGAATCGGAATGTGTATCAAATACTTGGTAATGGTAATGGGTTTTGGTGAAAGTATTTAACATGGATAAGGAAATGAAACCCTTATTTTATTTGGGTATGTGTTTTTCGATTGATGGGGTATTCGAAACTCATAGTAGTGTTCTAAAAACCTATCAACCAAACAATAACAATCACTTTCATACCCATTCTTATGGGCAAAACCCACCAACCAAACACACCCTAAATAGGTATCATTAATCATATATCTCAGAGTAGTACCGACGAGAATTGAAGTTGTTTTGTTGTGGTGTTAATAAAAGAACGGCCGACATTTCTGTGGCTCTCCGATACCCGGCCTGTACGTGTAGGAGAGACGTGTTTGAGGAAAAGTGGAAAACATAAGACTTGTATAGCGGCGGTCGGAGAATATAATTTACATTTTACAGACAGCAACGTAACGTACGTCGTCCACGCTAGCTAGCTCTGATTGGATTATTATATGTTGAATTTGAAGGATATATAGCCGGGAGGGAGGGTGCATTTAACTAGCACCGCACCCTACAAATATCTCTGTAGGGGCGGCGACAGGTGATGCCAAAACTTTGAAGTGTGTTTTAGTTTTCCATCTCTAGATTATTTCACCAAATCCAGGTTACGTTAGTTTTTCTCAGTTTTCCATCACAAATAGAGTACTACGTTTTCATTCAATTCTTACGATCGAAAAAGAAAGAATTCAAAATTTGAAACGAATCCAAGATTGTTTTTAACATGTTTGGTAACATTTTTTCTTTGAAAAGCACACAGAGTCCACCATGTCTGTCACTACATGCCATCTAAACACGAGGTGCTTGGCTGATAACATAGTTAGCTTATAATTAACTTTTTGTAACAATTTATTGCTTTAAAAAGCTAAAATTTTGAATAATTATTTCGATCAATTTTTTGATAAAATCATTTTGCATATAATTAATTTATCAAACATTTTTCTACAATCAATTAATGCTATCAGCTAGCATGAGTTATTATATATTAAGTACTCCATACAATTTAGTAACTTATAAATATCACAAATAATAATATTTCTTGTCACTTCTTTCAAAAAAAAATAATATTTCTTGTAACTATTAGTAATTCTAATTCTCGTATTACAAATACCCTAACCCAAATAAATCATCTCTTCTCCGATCCATCCAAAATGGATTAAATCATTTACAAATATCAGCTCCAATGTGTAGTATAAGGACGGGTCAAATTTGTGTGAAACCGTCTCATGTATCCTTAGCTCATTCGTAAGACGGGTCGGGTCAATATGTAAATGTAATACTTATACTAGCAAATGAAATACTAATTATGAATAAAGTATTTGTTACTTATAAGAGAAAACGTAAAAGTATAATATTTTTGATTAAAAAAATTAATACTTTTACATCAAAATGTAAAAGTATTACATTTTCCTTTAAAAATATTATATTTTTTTTCATATAAGTAATAAACATTTTATTCATGATTTAGTATTACGTTTGCTAATATAAGTATTATATTTTATCTTGACCTGACCCCATCTTATAAATAAAGATCCGTGAGACGGTCTCACACAAGTTGCTGCATTAACTTTTTGGGCATTGTTTAAGCTTTAATCCAAAAAAATCATATTGAAAATACAATTTTGTCCTTTTTATATATTAATTGTCTATGTTTTCATCTAAAATAATGATTAAATACTACGCCTTAGGGACTAATTAGAGGTACTATTGCCGCAAACATTAGGGACGAAAATTCGGATAATTAACATTTTTTCACCTCCAGCTCAAACTTACCATCTCCCATGTGAGAGAGTAATTTTGTGTCACTAGACTATAAAATCCTTAGCATTTTTTTTAGTACATTATGTTATAATAGTTGTACTATAGACTATTTTAGACAAATATACATTTACCATTATAATTTTCGTTATCTTTTTCACTATTGTTACTATGCACATTCATCCACAATATATTTTCTTATATTCTTAAATAATAATAATAATAATAATAATAATAATAATAATAATAATAATAATAATAATAATAATAATAATAAACAAATTGTATTTAAAGTTATATGTTAGTTATTTCCTAAAATATAAATATCAAATTTATAAAAATGTTTTACATTATTATTATTATTATTATTATTATTATTATTATTATTATTATTATTATTATTATTATTATTATTATTATTATTATTATTTACAATAATATAAATATCTAAAATCTAAATAAATCTAAGATGTTAATATAAAATATTAATATTATTGAGCATTTATTTTTGTACATCGTGCTTAGAAAATACTACTCCTTCTGTCTTATTTATCTGTCCTACACACTGTTTATTAGTCAAACTAACCATTTCTTCTTTGTTAGTATTTTTACTTATTTTTAAATTTAATTTTTGTGTTTAATAATAGTACTTTTATTGTAGTTCCTAAATATATAAATTTTGTATACTAATACTAAACTTAATATTATAAAAAAAAAATTGAATTAAAAATAACTTCAGTCATGTTTCGTTAAACGAATCAAACACATAAAAATGAAATGGATGAAGTTGTATATATATATATAACTTGATTGATAAGGCTCAATAACACTCGCGGTATTAAATTTTCCCCTAATAATAACAAATGGTTAGTTAGGTAGAAGTAGCATAGCATTCTAGATGGAATAATGGCATTAGAAACGTCAACTATCGGTGGCTCCATCCATGTTTGACTATAAAGTACACAATCACTGTTTTAAGATAAGTGTCCTATTTCTCCTCAAACTACTGCATCAATTTATTATTAATTTTCGGTGTTGAAAATTAAAAGTCACAAGCCTCTAACCATATCACAAGTGTAACTTATATACTGGGAGAAGTGTAACTTATATATATATATTTGATAAAGTTATACATATTGTTGGTAATTAATTGTTAAATAATGGTAATTAATTATATTAGCTAATAGTTTATAATTGATTGAGTTAATTTTTTATTAACTGAAAGTATTTGCAGTTCGTAGAAAAGTATTCTGCAAATTAGATGTTTACGGAAGGATATGAATACATTATGTTATTTATTAAATTATTTGTAAATTAATTTAGTTTTAGGCATAAATTTTAATTAAATTTATTTTTAAAATTATTATTGTTGTTTTTGTTATGATCTCCACCATTGTTATTATTTGTTATTTTAACTATTTTTTGTTTGTATTAAATAAAAATAATTTAATATTAAAAATGTAAATTTGAGGAAAGAATGAATAAACACAAACATTACATTAATCAACAAATGTTAAAGGGTATAAATTATACTTTTTAGAAAGAAAATGCAATCACATGATACCAAAATAATAATAATAATAATAATAATAATAATAATAATAATAATAATAATAATAATAATACTACATAAATAACATTTTTATTTTTCATTTATTAGTATCAATAAATTAAGTCAAAAAAATTGTTTACCAAACATTCATATTAAAAATTTCACCAAGTAAAATAGCTAAAAATGGTCTGATAAACTATTTACTAAACACCTACATTATTAATAAAACCTATGCTATAATTTCACAATGTATAATATTATAAATTCTCTCTTAAAAGAATTTATTTTTAAAAAGAAGGAAAAATGAAGCACTGAGCATGGATAATTGGAATTTAAAAAAAAAAAAAAAAATGCATAGGAACTCATAAGTCATCACCTTCCGTAATTACAGAAGTTGTGGTCATTTCGAGCATCTCAATGATCTCATGATTCCCAACAAAGAACCATAACCCAATAATAATTAATTATAATAATTACATATAATGACAAACAAAATCGAATCTTAAGAGTTCAATTAACGTTGGTGGTGACGTGGCACATTTTCCAACGTTGTTTGAGTTGAGTGATTAACGTCTTTCACAAAGTTTTATTTTTTGGGATGTCCAAGTTAGGTAATGGTTGTACGCAGTAGGCGATCCGATCCGATCCATCTTCGCACATATATCAAAGTTTAAAATATTAAAGAAACGTATGAGAGGAGTGATTAAATGGATGAAATTTGATTTTTGTATCTAAATGTTAAATTACTATTTGATTTGATTTATTTTATGTTCACACACATATATATATATATATATATATATATCAAAATTTAATATATTAAAGAGATATTTGAAAGAGATGATTAAATGAGTGAAATATAATTCTTATACTTAAAAGTTACGAGTTTGATTTTACTCATCTTCTCTAAAATAATTTATATACATGGCCAATTTGACTTATTATGTTTCCTAAAGTTATATTGTTGATCTATAGCCTCTAGGGATGGCAATTTCAATCTGCCACACGGATATCCACCTGAATTTACCCCACATGGATCGGATTTTTTTGGGTGATGGGTCGGGGTGGTCTTTAAAAAAAAAAAAATTAACTCGTGATGGATCAGGTTGAATTCAATTTCTATGTACAAAATCCGCCTAGAACCTCATTCGACGACCCACCATGTGTGTGTGTGTGTGTATATATATATATATATATATATATATATATATATATATATATATATATTTATATATAGTAAAATAAGTACTAGTATGTAGTTATTTATAAAAATTTATATAACTTCGCGTATCTTTTTACATATTTAAATCTAAACTACTAAGTTTATCTTTAAAAATTAACAATTTAATTATTTTAGCATCACTAATGAATTGTTTTTTTTTTTTTTTGAATGCTCGAACTCACAACCTCCCATATGGGAGTTCAACCCGAGTGCCATCTGTGCACAAGATGCTTGGCATAAATTTTATTATTTTATTATGTGTAAGTAATTTAAATATTATTTTTTGAAAAAAAATAATAAGATTATAAGTTGTGGGTACCCATAGTGGGTACTCGCACCCGGTGGGGTAGGGATAGGTTTTGAAAAAGTCCACTTGATGCGGGTTGGAGCCTGGAGGTGGGGTGAGTGGAGAAAATATAAAGTGGGTCGAGTGATTGATGTAGCCCTCCCCGACCCACACTCGACCCATTGCCATCCCTAGCCTGCACTAAATTGATATACCTCTGGTTTAAAATTACGAGTCTCATGTGAGTTTGCTTCATGGATTTTTATTTATGATAGGGTCAAGTCATAATAGAAATGTAATAAAATGTAATATTGGTCAAGAATAAATGTTTGTTACTTATATGAAAAAATGTAATATTTTAAAATCAAAATATAATATTTAGAGGTTGAAAAGTTACTTATGAAAAATAAAATGTAATACTAATCATTGATAAATTGTTTAAGTTTTACTTACGAGAGAAAATGTATCACTTATGAGGGAAAATGTGATACTTTTGATAAAAAAAAAATGTAATACATTTTACTTTAAAATCAAAATGTAATATTATGAGTTTAAAAGTTACTTATGATGGTTCTTCAAAATAATAATAATAATAATAATAATAATAATAAAGTTACTTATGATGAAAATTGGTATACTTACATAGAAAAATGTAATACTTATAAAAAACAGACTCATCTCACAGATGAAGATTTGTGAGATAGTCTCATAAGAAATTTTTCTATAGTTTATTGGTTCGCGAAAAGAAATATACAATGAATTTAAATTTCATGAGAAAAGAAAAATGAAGAATTTATATTCCATTGTTTTTTTTTTTTTTTTTTTGGGTAAAAACAACAAAGTATTTCATTTAAAATAAATTTAAATTTCTTGCCCATGTCCACAAAGACAAAACTCCTTGCCTCTAAGGCCTGGCTCAATGTGATAGTGAAGAGGTAAATCACAGTGATTTAGTGACTGACTGGCTCAATGTGATAGTGAAGAGGTAAATCATGGTGATTTAGTGACTTAGTAGGTGGGGGTGACTAATACTTTGTATCCACAAGGAGTCCATTATATTAGGTGTAACTCGCACAGTGTAATTATATTGTTAGGTCTCGATCATGTGTCCTTGCCCATAACCTAATACTCATGAACCAACTCAGCTGCTCGTGCTAGCAGAAACTTAAATTTCTAATAAGTGTATTGGTACTATAACATAACGGCCAGCTAGCTTTGGGCACATCATGATCTTTGAGGCAGGAAACCGGTTACAGTGACCATACATCGTATAAAGTTGGGTACTCCCGCCACCATTATCTCAATCAAAATTAAACATCATTGTTTAATACTGTCACGATTAACTGATAGTCTTGCTCTTATATACTACTTTAAATGCTAGCTATGTAGTGTATATGACCCCAATCTAATTATATATAGTATCACTAAAAATTGAAACGCTAAGAAAATATTCGCTCACCAACAAAACATTCAAATTCACAATTTCAAAGAATTGTTAATTAAGGAAAAGAATATAAATTATTGCGAACCAAACATGTCCATATATGAAAACATGAATAACAAATCATTCTGCACTTATCCATTTAACACTTTTTGATTTACAAAAATGTGATTAAATAACAAACAAATTGTACATATCCTACATATTATAATATATATATAGTTAGGCTTGTGCAGTGGGGCATGCCCATGTTGTTTATGGTTGTGCTTCGTGTACCCCTTGTCGCAGTTTCAAGGAACAAAGTGGTAGAATATTAGTCCTATAAATATCCATCCCCTCCATCTTCACCATACCTTTTCTTACTCCTACAAAGCACTGACAATCAATCAAAATCTCAGCAGAAACAAAGAAGAGAGAGAGAGAGATCAGAGGAATAGAAAAATGCTTCTTTTCTTGAAATCTAGTTCGAAACGGGTCAAAAATGAGAAGGTGCAGGATATTGATGATGACCTGCAGAATAATAAGGAAGTTGCTACTGCATCATCATCATCTACTAGTACTTCTCTTACGGTTTGGAGAAAATCTCTGGTGTTTAGCTGTAATGGTTTCACGGTGATTGGCTCCGACGGCAGCTTGGTCTTTAGGGTGGATAACTATTCCGGCCACCCCCATCAGATCATCCTCATGGATGGCCATGGAAACCCCATTCTCACCATCTGCCGCCATAAGGTAATTAACCATTATATCCACCCCCCCTCTCTCTCTATATATAGCATATGATATTCCCATTAGTCGGATTAGATCCGGGTTACACCTGAGTTTAACTCTTACTCGAAAAAAGTTTAACCCAACTTATAAATTTCTATAAGAGTCAATCTTTAAACTTTGCAATTCCATTAACAGTTTGTTTATCAATTGTCTTAAGCTAGCTGTTCTCACTTATAGCAACTTTTTGGTTGTGTTTAAATAAGTGACGAGAGAAACCCGCATTCATAATTTGATGTTATGTGCTAGGTAAATCCTACCATATGACCCTAGCTTACAAAATATCGCAAAGACATAAATTAGTTTAAGTTGTCTAGACCCGCTAAAAAAGACTATGACACTAGAGCTCAAGTTGTAACCTTGTAGTTACCAGGTCAATAATCTGATTAATTTGTGACATCAGGAGAAGCTGAGACTGGTAGACAACTGGCTAATATATGAAGGGGACATTGAAGGGCACAGTGCAGCGAAGATATCATCAAAGAAGCCCATTTTTTGTGTGAGGAAGCAGAAGAAAATGTTGCAGGGTAATCTCAAGGTTCTGGCACACGTGTACAGAGGGGGGATATCTGACAGGAGGCTGGTGTACGTGATCGAAGGGTCATACGTGCACCGATCGTGTAAGGTGTTTGACGAGTCGAGAAGGATGGTGGTGGCTGAGATAAAGAAGAAGCAATCCACGGTTAGCCATGGCGGCGTGTGCGTTTCTTTTGGTTTAGAGGTTTTTGTTTTGGTTGTTAGGCAGGGGTTTGATTCTGGGTTTGCCATGGCTATGGTTTTGCTGTTGGATCAGATGTTTTCTTAATTGATTTCATTTTCTCTCTTCTTTCTAGATTGCTTTTCTTGGTTGATTGATTGGTTTTTATTTGACTAATCTATAAAGAGAGGAGACAACCTTGGCTTGTCGGTAAATGGTTAAGAATTAAGAATTCAAACATATCGCAATTACGACTATAGATTAGTACGGAGGATTATTTTATCACTTCAAAACTAATGGCATGGTTACTAATTAAAGAAATAATCACGTACTTTAAAAAGAATGTAATAAATTTTATAAGTTTGAATTTTAAACTTAAGAATTTTCATTGCTCGGTCAAAAATGAATGAAAGAGAAAAATGTGGGATTTAATTTGTCAACCAACAAGTTCCGTAATGGTTGTACATTAGTGTTTACAATAAAATCAAATCTATACATTTTTTTTTGTTATTAGTAGGATTCGAACACTGCACTATGTAACTGTTAGTAAAGAAATTTATAAATTTATTTTGTGGTAATAAGTTTAATGGAATACATTTACTTGCCATTTTAAAGTGGGAAAATGGTTTGCAACTTTGCATCTAACTCCAACAATTCTCATCAGTCTCTGACTTTCTTTCATTTAAATTTGTGCTTTAATGTTTGAAAATTGAGTTTCGAAAATGAATTTAAGAAATTAAATAAATAGTCATTTTTATTTTTACTTCATTAAATAAGGACTGAATTAAATAAGTGTACAAATTACCCATATAAAAAAAAAAAAAATCAAACTTCACAACTTTTTAACAACGTTAACGAGTCTTGTCAATTGTATCAACTACAATGCTACAATTTCTTTCAAAAACATAAAAAATAAAAACAAAAACTTCAATGCTACAATTAATGACAATGCTTTAAGAGCATCCACATCAGTGGATATTATGGAGATAATGTTAGATGAATTATCTCGGGTGGGGATAATAACAAGTGTGGAGTGGAGTTATTGGTTGAAATATTTCTCCTGCAAATTCAAGGAGAATGCAGAAAAAGAAGAAAAAGAAAGAGAAGAAAAAGGAGGCTGCTGTGCGCGTTTCGCGCACAGCAGCCCGCCTACACGGGCGCGTGCAAGGCACGCGCCCGTGGGCGTGTCAGGCGCGCCAAACGGCGCGCCTGACTCTTTTTTTTTTTTTAATTTTTTTTTGTTTTTTAATTTTTGATTTTGATTTTTTTGTTTTTTTTTTTTCCTCCCCTTCCCACATTCTCTCTCCTAATCACTCTTACATTATCCCCCTATTCTTCCCAACCATTGTGGATACTCTAACAGGAATCCGAGAATGACATGGCAACAGCTGTTGTCAGAAAATACCTATGCAGTTTAACAGATTACTAAAATTCATAATCAACATGGTTGGCGTGGTAGTTCAACACTTTGTCTCTTATCAAGCATGAAATTGGGGATTCAATTCCCATTCATGTAAATAGAGCAAATTATTTGCCCAGTCCCCTACCAATATAAATATGGAAAAATACTATATGTACCATATTTTCTACTCCTAACTTTTACTTCCACACCAAAAATCTTGATGTAGACATGTGTATTGGACACACATGAAAAAGTAACTTGGTACTCAACACATCATGGAGTAAAATTTAGGAAGTAAGATTTGAGAGTCCATGTAGTAGAGAAAACGACGCTTTTATTCATGAATTGGTTCATTTTTAGCCACATAAATATCCATTGCACTTTTAATCCCTAATATTATATAATTATCAAACCCTATTAACATATGAAGTTATTTTTGTCATTTAAAATTAATATTCACGGTTAAAAATTGCATTCATATAAAGAGAATGAAATTAACATGGATATATGATTTTAAATGACAAAATAACCTCATAAAAAAGAATTTGCTAACATGCAATTATATAACACCAAGGATTGAAAATGCAACTTAATGGATAATTAAAGTACCAAATCTAATTAAATCAACTAACCAGGGCTAAATTTTCAAAATGTAACAATTCATGATGTTTTCCCTAATAATAATAAAATGGTAACACACAGAAGATGACAGGAAAGAGGGAATATGGGAATACAATTTTATCTCTAGTGCAGGAAATTTCTATTCTGATCTGACACCAGTTAACAAATATTGATACAACAGGCCTGTTCTCCTGAAATCAAGAAAGCTACCAACTCCCCCCTTCACACAACAGAATATACAGAACCCTACCAGTTTTGGTGATCTAAAAGTTAAACTGAACAAATCACTTGTGCAACAACAAACTAGATGTTCATGTACCCTGGTGTGTCTTCACTCCATCTTGCTACTTGAATGGTTCCACTCCCCTGATAAAACCTTCCTCGGTTTTTGTTGACTGCTAGAACCCTTGTCCTTCATCCTTGCAGGTGGGGGCATCATATAAAGTTTATCTACAAAGTTGCTATTGTGACCTTTAGTTTCTGCAGTTGCGTCTTTAAAGAATTTGCTAGGAGATGATCTAACTGATCGCGGAGCTGACCAATGCGGTGGTCCCTTTCTATCAAAGTTTCTAGGAACGATTCCATTTCTCTCTGTGCCCAATGATAGCTTAGGCTTTTTTGAGGGAAGTGTGCCATCAGAAACTCTGATCATATTGTCCGATCCCACAACTTTTGGTGCTGCAAATGGTTTTTCAGATTTCTCATTCAACTTCAGCTTTGGAGCTCTCGAGGACTTCTGAGTAGGTTTCTTTATACATTTCACAGTTCCGTTTGTGTTGTGCTTCACTGATTGAGTTGCAATTTCACAGAGTGTCCGTGCAGCAGTCAAACACCTTGGAGACGGTTCATCTGTTAACATCCAGTGTACTCTGTCAGTAAAAATTAAATAAAATTCGCAAAGCTAACATTTTATGACTACTTGTGATGATCTAAAGCCCCATTTAGTACGCAGAAATTGGAATAGAGAGGAATCACGATTTCATCCTCTGATTCCTTTCCTGCATTTGGCTTGTCCATTGTATACATGATTTAGTTATGGCTTCTAAGGAGGAAGTCATATCCATACCATTGTTTTCCATCCCTACATGGAAGGTATAGTGACTCCCTTTTGAAGAAGGAATCAAAATGTATGTTCTTAAGATCAAAGTTCAATTCAATGATATCAATTACTTTGTTCATTTCCATGGTTTACTTGGTTCCAACATGTTGCAATTCATGCACAGCAAACACAACCTAAAGAATCTTTTATAAGGAAGAACAAATGAAGCTTGTTGGCCGA
Source organism: Ipomoea nil (assembly GCF_001879475.1). Taxonomy (NCBI): domain Eukaryota; kingdom Viridiplantae; phylum Streptophyta; class Magnoliopsida; order Solanales; family Convolvulaceae; genus Ipomoea; species Ipomoea nil. The sequence continues at coordinate 1,732,015 of NW_017618464.1, read as the reverse complement.
CGCGCAATGCAGCAATGAAATGTAACCTATACAAGAATTAACTACTCAATGAATCAATGGCATACAGCAAGAGATGTGATAGAATGAATGCTCCATTAAACATCTAAGTAACTAAAAACCAATGTTGCTAAGCTATCTTGATTTTTAAAGATTTATAGGAAAGATTTAACTCACGAGGTTTAGCACCTAGAAATATACCTGAAGAAACTTGGGAAGTAGAACAAGCTGCAATTGATGAAAAAACTCTTTTACAGGAAGTGGAGCTATCTGGGATCAGTGGGGCATTTCCTTTATCCGAAGGGCAAGATGTTTGACCTCCAGAAGGAACTAGACTCTGATTTCCACTTTCTGTAGGCCCCATATTTTGACCTCCAGAAGAATGTAGGATCTGGTTTCCACTTTCTGGATGCCCAGACGGTTGACTTCCTGATGGAACTAGACTATGATCATAAGTGAGAGATTGCAAGTCCACCGCAAAACTAGGGCACCCTTCTTGAGTAGAGGTGTTTTTCATCCTTGCCCATTTAGCTTGGCAAGTTGTCCTACTTGTAGCTAGTTTAGCAGCATCAGGCCCAGATTTGTGGTTCCCAGAACACCCATGTGACCAAGGAAAAGGTACCAATCCAGTTCGCTGAGACGCTGGCTTGCCCAAACGAGGATCGGGGGTGTTTCTTGAAGATGTAGGCTTGGTTGCATCGAGAAGCAAAGCATCCAAATCCTTTGATGGAGGAAGTGCAATGCGTTTCAAAATATCCACGGGTTTGTATAGCGGAGGATCATCACTTGTTTCAGCTGTTTTAAGCTCACCACCAGCTTCCTGTAATAGAGAATTTGCAGGTATGATAACTAATGATAGGTAACTTTAACCAAAGAAAATAATGTCAGATACAAACACTTGCACATGATAATTAGAGAATTACCCCAAAAATTAAGAATGTAGTTAAACAAATTGCAGATGAGGGTATTGGGTAATAAATTTGGTGCCAGACTACTGCAACATAGTTGCACAAGCAGCCACGTATCCAATGAAGGTCACACTAAGAATATGAATTATGTTAGCGTGTACTTCTAACATTTCATAGAACTCTAAAATTTAGTTCCACTTCTAACATGTCACACAGCTCTCTAAAATTCCAGTGAAACCATAATACAGAGCAATGAGAATTATAACCTGAATCTTATTGCAACACCAGTTATTTAGGCGGTGAATATTCCAAAAGATGCACAGTACTGTAGCAGGGGTGCCCAAATGGTGGTTGGTAAATTTCTTATTCAGAAGTAACCTAGTGGATCTTATTACACCACCAGTTAAAGAAGCAGTTAACATGCTAAAATATACACAATAGCATAGCTAGTATACAAGCAAGAAGGTTGGATAACTTATCTTGAACAAAGTGGGTCATATAAACCTCTCCCCTGTTTTCAGAAAACTAAAAAAGCATTCTTTCCTGTAACTGCTTCTCATATAAAAGTAAAGATGTCTCAGCTGGGTAGTAAAACTGACCTTATCATTGGAAGATAAATTTGAAGTGCTGGCATCTCCTTTTCTACCATCAGTTTCAATTGCTGAAGAAGACCCAGTATGCTTGGGCTCAGTAATCTTATCATCATCATCTGAGCAACTCCTAGCCTGTACAGGCCTCTGAAGTAGAGAGCAAGCATTTCGAACCACATGCAGAAGACTTTCATTTGAGTTCAAGGTCTTCTTTTCCTTGTCTTTGGTGAAAAGAGGACTCTTATAACTGCCATCAAGGAGTTCATTCAAAGGTATGTCCTCCACAGTTTCAGCAACATCCAAAGCGTCAGATTTCAAACCATAAAGTCCTGAATTACACTTATTATGTGAGATCATATGGTAGATTCACATTAATACAGTCCAATTATGTATTCTTCACCAGAGTTCAAGACAATCTGATCAACACTGTGAATTCATATTTGAAAGACGATACCTAATACAGCTGAGAAATGCAGAATTGGGATGATACATCTTATACTAAGAACCTCATCCCTAAACTTAAGAGCTCAAGCCTATTGGCTATTATTTTTCATTACTAAAATTGGTATAGAAATACACTCCATAGGGCATCATGTTTACCATCAATGCAAAGTTCATGTAAAAATTGTCAAGTTGAACATACTCAATGAGGTAGATCTTTGTTCCACCAATTGAACACACAATAAAAAGGAGCCAATTGCTAAAAACTAGCGTGAAAGAAGATATTGTTGCAGACAAATCTTTAAGCAACGAAATATCCACTTTTCTTCTTTGGGGAACGCAAAATAGAGACCTTCTTCAAAAGGAGAATAACTTATCCATTGTGAATTCTCTTGTAAATATTATTTCTACTTAACTAAACCAGAAGTTATAAACTTCTTCATTTCAAAAGCCTTAAAAAAGAAATTGTTTTTCACCCCATTATGGGAGCTGCCTGTTTTTGAGTGAACCTTTTTCTGATCAAACCTAACCAGGTTCAGCCATCCAAATGAAATCACATTTGTAGATTTTTCTTTTCCTTTATCTATCAGTATGTGTTATTATGACACTAAATATACACATTCTATAAAAGCGACTCATGTAAAAGTTCATGGTCCCCTACTTGGCCTCAAGTTTTATCTTGAACATTACTGTTCTTGAATTTATAACCACAAAAGGAAATGTCAGAGTGCCTCCTCTCAATGAACTAATCAAGTATGATGACCAACAGTCATATATATGTGGGATTCTTACAGACATTTAATTGTTTATTAACTGCTAGCAAACAGAATATGTTAATTGCTGTACCTGACAATAAAATTTTATTTTTGAAACCCCTCTTCCCCAGGGTTCAAAGAAGAAAATAGGAAAGACAAAACTACCACCAGGTCAATGAAGCCCACAAAATATTTTTTTCCAGGCAGAATGGACTAGGGGCCAGAGATGAGGTGGCCATAAGGAATGGGCTGAAGCAAAGCGATTAAGGTTTATGCCATATAGTAAAACACCAGAACCAACATTCACCAGAGAGGGTGTGGAGCAAGAGTAATATTCAAGTTCAGGCTCAATTAAATATTTTAATCATGTACATAACCAAATCAAAGGCAAGATGCTATTCACTGAGAATTATCAAAAGAGATAAAAATATTATCAAATGCACTCGTACCAAGAAAGTTGTGTCCTCCAGCTGCTGAAGAGAAGCTAATCAAGCCATTCTTTAGAGAGAAATTACCCTTAGGGACTTTTCCATTTCGTTTGTCCCCTCGCTTGCCACTTGAGTTGATCCTTTGCTTAGACATCTGAGTTCTCTCTACAACAAATAAGAATGGTGACAAAAATATCATCAGTACTCCAATATGATCACTAATGTTTAGGCTATTGTATGGTACAAGAAAAGTAAGTAACAATACAGAAGAACTACTAAATAGATACAGATATCAAAAGTATTGTTGAGCATAAAATGGGGAAAGTTTTGAAATAAATCAATAAACGGTAACCAATTACAGGTATCCAGAAGCAGATTACAGATCCTATTATTTCTAGTCTAGATCTACAATGGTCAACTAAGTGTAATTTAGTTCTGACGCACTTTTGTCTAATAGAAAATGGAAATCTTTTCTGTGGTATATTCATCATTTTTACAGAAATGAAATAGGTAAAGAGGCAAGACACGGTTTAACTTATATGGTAAAGTATGCCCGTTTAAGACAGTACAAATTCCATCCAAATCTACTTTACAGATAGCCAACATTCACCTCCAAGTAGGACAGAAGAAGTTAACAGAATTGGATAAACAAAAAGACAAAAATACTTCCCCATTTTTAACTAATCCTTTCCGCTCATCAACAAGCGCACTTGTATGCATTCTCATTTCCATTATAGAACAAGGAAAAATACAAAGAGCATCAGCAATAGTAGTTTTTTAGGGTTTTTTTTTTGCTTTGATAGAGGAGAGAGATGGTGAGATGGAGAGAGGGTAGAGGAAAGAGAAGAAAACAAATTTGCATAAATAGATTTTTTTGTGGGGCTCGCGCGGAGAGAGAAAAAGAAAAGAAAAGAAAAAAAAAAAGCAGCTGCCTGGTGCGCGTTGAGTGCACCAGGCGCGCCTAGTTGGCGCGTGCACGGCACGCACCATCTGGGCACATAAATTCCTTCTTCTTTTTTTCCTGACACACTGGTTTTCCTTTTTTTTTTTTTTTTTTTTTTTTTTTTTTTTTTCCTTCTTTGTCTCTCCCTTCCTCCGTGTGGCAAAAAAATTCTGCAAAAACTTTAGCTGATGGTGTTGCTCTAATGCAGTAATGCTCCTTTTGAGAGAGTGGTGGTGATGAAATTGGAGCGGTGGTGGTTAGAATGGTAAATGACCATAAAGGACATTCCCATGACAATATATAAATAATAATTTTTTATATGATATAGCTCTATTTTGATTTAATACTATAATGATTTTAATTTTAATTTTTAATTTTTAATTTATTTTATTCTCATTTTTTTAATTAAAAAAATTCAAAAATAAAAAATAAAACTGTGGTGGAAACCCAAGCGTTCCACCGATTGGGTTCAGCCACATAAGTTTTTTAAAAAATTATTTGTTTTGAGAAATTTCAAAAAAAAAAAAAAAAAAAAAGGAGGGGCGAGGGGTGGGGTGGGGGCAGATGGCTTGTGTTAAAAAAGGGCATAAAGTTACTTTTTCTCCCAAACACCCCAATTGGACCCATTTGGCATTGGAGCATTGCATTTGGGGAGGTTCATCCAAAACACCTCTTACCTGCTCCAAACACTCCCAAAATGTCCTAAGTCAATCCAATTTTAAATACCAAGCCTTTATGTATATTTTATAAGTATTCCCAACTACATCAAGAAGATTAAAAATACTTGCAGAACTCACATTTGATGACTAGGCCTTCTCCAATTTAGCAATTCTAGATGGTAAGCCACTAAACATTATAGCTATCAAAATTTTTCTCCTGATGAACTGTTAAACTTTCCTTTTGTGGCAGCCATTTTCCTTCTTTGACGGTTATTTTGAAAATCTTATTATCACAATGGTAATGTCAAATGCCATTCTTTAGTGAAAAGTAATATCTTCTTAGCTTAAAAGTAATTGAGAGACTGAAGAAAAATATTCATAAAATATATACTTAAGAGCTTGGTAAAGGTTCACATCACAGTATTGCTGAACATCAAGGACCAGAATATTAGATATGCTAAATGAACTCCAAACCTAAATAACTATTTTCGCAAAAATATCTGAAAACACTAAAATCTCCTTAATTTAAATTTAAAGGGGAAAACTTCTGACTTCCAAAAAAACAAAACAAAAAAACAAAAAACAAAACAAAACAAAACAAAAGATTATTGCCAAACTCAATCTTTGATAACAGTAAAACCAAAGTGAAGTCTAGTGGGTATGTAGCTAACTGGATCCAAACGGTCTTATGACATCTGTTAGATGAATAAGGGGGTTGTTAGAGTTATTCTCTATGCATTTTATTTATGTGACAAAGTGTATACCAAAAAAGTAATCTGTATTCTCTGTATATTGCTATTCATGTACAGAAGGAAATAGACTATTTATACAAACTAGGGAAGGCTTGAAACCACCCATTTCAAATTCAAACCCCAAAGGTTGAGAGTAATTCTCTCAACCAAATCTACCTCTTCTAACAATTTAATTATTGAATTCTGTGGCCGGTAGTCTTTTAGCCTATGTATAAATAGGGCTTCTTCTTGTACAACAATATACGGACACATACATTGTATAGTGATCACAGGTGATCATCCAAGGGGAATCGAGGCGCTCAAATCTTTTCTTAAAGAGAAGTTCCATAAGGATTGGGAGTATTGAAGTACTTCCTTGGGATTGAGGTTGTACGTTCTAAAAGAGGCATATTTCTTTCACAACGGAAATATGTGCTGGATTTACTTGAAGAATTTGGACTCTTGAGGTCGAAGCCTTGTGAAACTCCTATGGACCATAGTGTTAAGCTTGTAGCTGGTGAGGGGGAAGCCTCTTGAAGATCCAGAGCGATATAGGCGACTAGTAGGAAGGTTAAATTATCTTACTATCACTCGTCCGGATATTGCCTTCCGGTAAGTGTGGTGAGTCAGTTCATGGCATCCTCTACAAAATCTCATTGGGAAGCTGCAGTTCGAGTTGTAAAGTATCTGAAGGGTGCTCTTGGGGAAGGAATTTTGTATGCCAATCATGGGCATGTGAGTGTTGAGGCCTTCTCTGACGCTGATTGGGCTGGGTCACCAAGTGACAGGAGGTCAACAACTGGATATTGTGCGTTCCTTGGTGGCACTCTAGTGTCGTGAAAAAGTAAGAAGCAGGGTATTGTGTCCCGCTCTAGTGCAGAATCTGAGTATAGAGCAATGGCCCATGCGGCCTATGAGGTGACGTGGTTGTGTAATGTTCTTGAGGAGATCAGTGTAGAGGTGAATAAACCAGTTCCTTTGTGGTGTGACAATAAAGCTGCGATACACATTAGGAATAATCATGTGTTTCATGAGCGCACTAAACATATTGAAGTAGATTGTCACTTTGTGCGCGACAAGATTCAACAAGGGCTACTTTCTACTGTTCATGTTCGAACTAGTGATCAGCTGGCAGATCTGCTTACAAAAGGTCTTAGTAGAGCCAGGGTTGAGTGTATTTCTAACAAGCTCGGCACGATTGACATCTATGCTCCAGCTTGAGGGGGAGTGTTAGATGAATAAGGGGGTTGTTAGAGTTATTCTCTATGCCTTTTATTTAATTTTAAATTCTGTGGCTGTTAGTATGTATAAATAGGGCTTCTTCTTGTACAGCAATATATGAACACATACACTATTCTTCTATTTCAACACTTAACAACATCCAATAAAAATTCCACCAGAGGTACAGGCCTCTATAATAGCATTCATAGGGGGACTATTACTAATGGGTTAAACAAGAAAACATCTTATATTTATTTACGTATAGATTACTAAATATGCACTAAGATGGTATTTACAAATACCAAAAACAGAAATATCATAATGATGTGAGACAGGAAATCAGTGCAGATGATCAAGGAAAATCAGGAGATTGATTTATTTTAGAATATTTTTGGCTGATTGTTATTTGAATTCGATTTATTTGCTTTACAAATGACTAATAGTTTTGGTAAGGATTCATCTTTCTATTTTATATTTTAGAGTCTGTGCAATCCTCCTATATAAAGGGGATATATGTGCTAATAAAGTTACAGAATTAAGTCAAAATTAAGGAGAAGAAAAACTCCCAAAATTTTTCAAATTATTTTCCGTTCTTCCTCACCCTTTTCAGTCTCACAAATAGGTAAACCACCGTCCACTTCTGATGACAAAAAACAAGCGATGGAGACTGTTGGAAGCATTGTGTGGTTTGCCTATTTTAAGGGACTGAAAGGGTGAAGGAAGAACAAGGAAATAATATGGAATTTGGGAGTTTTCCTTCTCCTTAATTTTGACTTAATTCTGCTGTAATTTCATTAACATAGAAAACCCCTTTGTATAGGAGGATTACATAGACTCAATAAAACATAAAAAGGAAAGAAGAATCATCAAGGTTCCTTACCAAAATTATTAGACATTTGTAAAGCTAAATAAATCAAATTCAAATAGCAATCAATCAAAGATATTTTAGAATAAATCATTCTCCTGATTTTCCTTTGATCATTTGCACTAATTTCCTGTCTCACATCATATAACCACATAACCATTATGCAACTCCAAAATTTCCGTTACGCATAACCACTGGATGGTAACTCAGATTTGGTTCTGATTCTCTGCTGGCCTCCATGTATATGTGTTTATATAAGGGAGAATATGAAGTCTCATAATATTATGTCCCTTTAATGTCAGATTGTGGTTAAGAAATTTCCTGCATCACACTGTTTTTCTTGTCCAACCCATCCAGAAGCATATGGAAATGTTTACTCTTATAAAATGTATTACCTCCATTATTGCAACTTGCCAGATTTGATGAAAGCTCTATAGAAACACTTCTTGCATCATCTTCACCAGTTTTACTTATAGAACCATCCACTTGTAACATCCTCAAAACCTTAGAACTACCAGCAGTATTCCTTCCCATTTTCCGAGGTTTAAGCATTAATCTAGCCTCGACCCCAGCTGTCCTTGCAAGATTAGCATCTGTGCTACCGAAGTTGTGACCTTCAAAAGCTTCCTTGCCCCTGAGGCTTGACTGTTGACCAGCATTCCTATTAAGTTCGTTCTCTGTAACATTGCTCCAAGAAGCAATTGCAGAAGAATTAACAGCACAACTCTCATCTGTCATGATCACACATTCATGAAGAATATAAGCTTCAAAATATGGAACAAACAGACTACATATTTTTTGCAAATATAAAATCAAATGTCAATCAAAATAAAAAGAAGTTGATCCATGACCAGAAAACTATTCAAGCACAGTGCAGTATGGGAAATTCCAAGTCAATTGAACCTGGGTCTTATCAGGTAAGCTAAAAAGAACAACAGATCTACCCCCAACAAAAAAAAAAAAAAAAAAAAAAAAAAAAAAAAATCAGAAACAAGTTCACTTATCTTTTCTATAGAGTACATTATTTGAATTAATATATCCATCTCCAAGTACTGTAATAATCAAATACTATAAAGCTCATAGGAGCAGGCTGAACCCGTTTGCTTATCATCAAAGAATTTCATCCAGACAGAAAGGTTCAAGAGTAAAAGACATCATTTAGTAGAATTCAGCACCTTAACCTAAGATTAATGGCCTTTAACCCATATCTGCTAGTTCAGTAAAATAAATTTTACAGCTACAATAACGCCATAGTAAGAAAAGCTAACAACAACAAAAACCTCCATAAATACTTAGAAGTAAACTAGATAACCGAATCTGAATAACTGTTTCAAATTTCAACGAAGTGAGCAAAAGCCTCGACCTTCTCAAACAACAAACCCAAATTGAAAGAATAGCTTGTAAAAACAGACAAATTGAATCTGAAATACCACCTTTCCGGCTGGCCATGGAGGTCCACTTATCAAAGGGGCGCTTAATTCCAGCAGAAGAAACACCATCCAATTTCTGAACCTCAGCTTCCTCCGCCGAGGCCCCAGCTCGAACACCGCCGCTGAAACTTTCTGATCCCATAAGCTCGCTCAAACTCCTAGACAAACCAAACCCCTTCCTCCGCTCCCATCACCGCACCGACAGCCACCGAAGGAACCCTCACCACCAACTAGCCTTAAACGGAAACCCCATTCATATATTCCAAATACACAAACAAATTACCTAACAAAAAATTGAAGCCTCAGCTGTGTTGAGCTGGATTTGGTGAAAAATGTAAGAAATAATTGGGATTTTGAGCAGGAATTGAGGATGTTTTTAGCAGGTTGCGGCTGGAAAGGAGTAACGGACGGCTAGGGCACGAGAATGGGGAGTCTGAATGAGAGATATTTATACTTTTCGGGAAAATGACGAGAGTTGATTGAGGTCACTCGCCAAAGAGGCATATTCCGGTGCGGTCGTCGGCAGACTCATCCGGTGCCTCTCGCTTTGCCACGTCCTAATTCTTGGCCGACGTGGCATTATCCGTTTAAAATTTTATCTGGCTATATTTGCATGCGGAACAGCACAGTCAGTACCGCTGCGACCCACCAATAAGCACTTTCCACGTCTAATTTGTTTACCCAATTTCGCCCCTGACACTACGGAGTCAACGCTCAGACACAACTACCAGCAAGCATGCCTTAAAATATTCCAAATTTTAAACGCACGAGGATTTTAATTTTTTAGACATTTAAATAAAATTAAAATATTTCAATTATATATTTGGAACACCAGACCAGGCCAAAGTTGCCTACTTGCCTGCATAACTTTTGTTAAAGATTGAGAATCCATTGGTTGAGAATTTTGCATAAGGAAAATAGCATTTTTGGTCCCTCAATTGTTTATAATATTTTTACTATTAAAAAATTTAATCTCTGTCAATTGATTTGAACAAACATAATCCTTTAATTGTGAATAATATGCCACATTTGGTCCCTCATGTTATATAATTAGAATTATTTTTAATAATTTATTTCTTTCAACTATTTAATTTTCTTCTCCTTTTTAACATACGCTTTTGCAACAACCCTAACTCTTTCCTTTGCTCTCAAACAACCTCTATGTACAAGAAATTTAAAAACTCAAAGGTAGAAGTTCGTTGTTTAATTTACAATGACTAGTAGAAGGTTATCTGGGTTAATCGAAACGCCAAAATGTAAGTATTTATTGAAATTCAATGTTTTGAGCATAGTTTTAGTATAACTTTTACAAGAGAAATTTACTAAAATATGAAATTCGAAGAGGTATTTGAAATTCAATGTTTTGAACGTTTTAGCATAACTAGTATTTCCGCACATGTGTTACACGGAATGGATTTATTGTAATATATTAAGAATATTTGGATCCATATATAATTATTTAAATTAGAACATCAAATACTCTATATTATATAATGCAATTGAAAATGTGGTTTGGATCATTTGTGTGTTTTGATGTTATCATGGCTTGAATTTGAGCAAATAATTTCTCAAATTAATAGCTAATGTGTAGATGTATGCATGTGTTGCTGTAATTTTGAAGATTTTATTTAGGCAAAAGTGTCAAATCGCACCACGAACCAATTGCGATTCTTCATCCCGCACCCTGCACTTTCATTACTGCCTATTCGATGCACAAACCGTCTATTTTTTTCCAATTAGTCATTTTTACAGGTTGAATGCAAGTTATAGGTAATGCGTTGCTGATGTGGAAGTGTTATGCTATTGACGTGTTTTATTTTGTATAGGTGGCAGCCGATTTAGCAGTTCTCTAAATTTAACCCAAATTGAAACCTAAATCCCTAACCCTAATCTGAAATCTACGACGCAAGCAGAGTTGTGAAACCATTCAATCTTCCGTTCTACTACACAAACCAAAAATCTCTAAGCCTGACGACACGTAGACGACTTCCCATACATCGCAACTACCATTGGACGACGAAGGAAAAGTTTCTGGAATTCGAAGCCAATATTTGCGAAGGAAGAAAGGCAATATTTGCGAAGGAAGACTAAGGTAATTCGAAGTAGCTGTATATGTAGAACAATGTACACTGTTATAATGTTATCTTATGCGAATATGCTCTGAATATGCTTTGAATTTGCTTTGATTGGGGTTTAATATGCTTTGAATGCGGTGTGGTCCATGTTGTTGTTGGCTTTGCTTTAATTCATTATTATTTTTGATGTAGTGGGGTCCATGAATATTGCATTTTTGTATGTATATGCTTTGATAAAGTGTGGTGTTGCATTTGTTTACTCCTTTTCGATAAAGTGGCAGGACAGTGTTGGCAGCTGCATTACTTTACTCTTATTTATCACAGTTGAAAGGCATTTGTTAAAAGCTTTTGTCTGTTTAAAGTGTGGCAATGCTTTTATGTTAAATGTGCATTGCATTTGTGTTGTCAGAATGAATGAAACTATGGAATTAATTATACATCATGGTGGGAATTTCGTGCAAAAGCCTAGGTTGAAATATTTGAATGGGGAGACAGAGGTAGTGAGGGTGGACCCTGATGTTATATGCTATCCACACTTAGTCAAGTATATAACAAACCAAAGATATGGGAAAATAACATCTCTGACCTATAAGTTTACCAAGGAACCCTTTACAGCTTTAAAACTATTAAATAATGATGCTAGTAGTCTACACTTAGCTAAGATTGCTATTGAAAATAAAAGGGTTGAGATATATGTGGAGCATGGGGTTGATGAGCCTGGAGTAGTTGGTTTATGTTTACCTGAGACTGGAGTTCAACTTGAGGCAGAGTTAGGAGCTGAGGAAGGGGGGGCTGCATATGAAGTTGAGGGTGAATTAGGAGCTGAGGAAGGGGGGGGGGGGGCTGCATATGAAGTTGAGGGTCAATTAGGAGCTGAGGAAGGGGGGGCTACAGTTGAGGCAGAGTTATGGGGTGGGGCTGCATCTGAAGGTGAGGAAAGGGGAGCTGAATCTGAGGCAGAGTTAGGGGGTGGGGCTGCATCTGAAGGTGAGGATGTAAGTGTGGGTGAAGACTATGGATTTGGCAGTGACTATGATACTAATAGTGGCAGTGAACATGACTCAGAGGTCAGTGAGCAGACTACAAGGGTGAAGAGAAAGAGAAAAGTTAAACTAGATCCTGACCCTATACCACAGTATATTCCAACACCTATAAATCCCTTAGAAGCAGAGGGAGATTCTGTGTACTATGATTCCCAAGATCCACCAACAGTTGAGGCAGATTTGGAGAATCAGGAAGGTGTTGAAGTTCAATCAAAGTACAATGACAACTACCCTAAGTACAACCCAAAATCTGATCCTCCATTTCTGGAATTATGTATGTACTTTGATGATAATGTCCAATTCAAGCTTGCTATGATAAGTTATGCAGTTCACACCAAGAGAGATTTATTTTGGAAAAAAAAAATCAGCTAAGGTATGTGAGGGTTGAGTGTCTTGGAAAGGGTTGTGCATTTCATGTAAGTGCAGGGTGGGAAGAAAGAACCAAGTGTTTTCAAGTTAAATCAATTATGGTGGACCATAAATGCAACAACCAATTCACATTAGGGATAGTTAATCAAAAGTGGTTAGAGTGGAAGTTTGAAGAAAAAGCGAGGCAAAATCCAACAATTGGATACTCTGAGTTAAGCAGAGACATTAAGTCTGAGATGAACATTAATGTGAGTGTCAGTATGTGTAGAAGGGCAGTGAATGGGATTCTGAAAAAGTTGGATATTGGTTATGAGAGTCAATTCAAAAAGCTTAAGGACTACGCTCAAAAGTGTTTGAATTCCAATCCAGGCAGTACAGTGAAGATTCAAACAACCATGTCATACAAGAAGTATTCCCTGGGGTTGAGCATAGAAACTGTGCTAGGCATGTGCATGCCAATTGGAGTAAGAAGCACAAAGGGAAGGTCCTAAAAGCTCATTTTTGGCATATTGCAAAGACTCCAACTGAAGCACTACTAGCTGAGAAGTTAAAAGATCTAGAGAAAGTAGATGTTGGGGCACTTCATGACCTGAAGAGGTACCCAATGCAGAACTGGTGCAAAGCTTACTTCAAGGAAGAAGTGAAATGTGACATGGTTGACAACAATCTAAGTGAGGCATACAATAGGACATTATTGGCAGCAAGGTCAAAGAAAATTATTCCAATGCTTGAAGATATTAGAGTTGCAGTGATGAAGAGGATTGCTAAGAAGAAAGCTATTGCAGAGAGATGGAGTGGGAATTTTGGCACAAATGTCCTCAAGAAGTTGAATGAAAATATACTTGGCAGTGTAGATTGGGAAGTCATCTTCAATGGAGTTGATGGATATGAGGTCAAAAGGGGTAGATTTCAATTCAAGATAAACTTGGAGTTGAGGACATGTTCTTGTAGGCTTTGGCAATTGACTGGGGTGCCATGTCCTCATTCAATTTGTGCCATATTTCACAGGGGCCATCAACCGGATCAGTACATCCATGAATGGTACACCAAGGAAGTCTACTTGAAGACCTATGGGCATGTAATACAGCCTATAAATGGAGAGCAATTCTGGCCAAGAACAGAAGGAGATGAGATACAAGCTCCAGTTCCTAGGAAGATGACTGGCAGGCCCAAAAAAAAAAAAAAGGTTGAAGATGATGAAAAGAACAAGGACAAAAACAAATTAAGTTCAGAGGTTAGAAAGTTGTCAAGGAAAGGAAGGATCATGACCTGTCAACTATGCAAGGGTAAAGGCCACAACAAAAGATTCTGTCCTAGTTTGTCAAGCCAACAACAAGAAGCAACTGCTGCTGGTACCTCTATGGCTTCTAGTGCTGAAAGAGGAAGAGGAAGAGGAAGGGCTTCTAGTGCTGAAAGAGGAAGAGGAAGGGCTTCTAGTGCTGAAAGAGGAAGAGGAAGGCCTACTAGTGCTCAAAGAGGAAGAGGGAGGGCTGCTCAAACTGATGGTGTTGGACTGTTATCTTGCAATCTCAGGTAATTACATTAAAGTAACTGTGTTTGTAGGGTTTATCTAATGTTGAGCATAGAAACTGTATTCCATTATGATATTAATATTTTGTTTATATTTGTAGATTGCACAAATCAGTGAAGAGTTGCAGCTTTGGTCAAACTGTATTTTGGCAACAATTGAAAGGGTTTATCTTTTGTTTTGGTGGAAGTGTATTTTGGCAGTTTAATTAACAATGAATGGCAGTTTAGGCTGATTTGGTGAATGTATGTTGGCTACTCTTTAAACAGATTTGGTGAATGTATTTTGGCTACTATTTAAGAAGATTTGGTGAATGTATTTTGGCTACTTTTTAGGCATTTTGACTACTGACAATGTCCATTTGGTATATTATGGTGAATGTATTTTGGCTACTAATTTTAGCCATTTTAAAGACTTGCTTTTGTGTATTTTAGCTCCTTTGAAAATTTATGTTTGTGAATTGCATTTGTATTTTGGTGAGTTTACTAGACAGTGAATGGAAACATTGTTGTTTGGCAGTTTACTTACTCAGTTTTGGCAGTACACAAATTTCTCCATACTTAGCCAAATTCAAGCAATTAACTTAGCCATACTTAGCCATTTTTGGCAGTAAACAAATGTACCCATACATAGACAAATTTAAACAATTAAGGCTTCACTGGAAACTGCTGGCAAATTTTCATTACAACAACCACAATTACAACCACAATTCTCACTACAATCTTGCTACACCAATACTTTTTAACTTAACATTCTTGCTACAAGAACAACAATTACAACTAAGAGAAGTATCCTTAACAATTCGTTTTCTTTTTTCAGAGCACTATATTCTTTTACAATTAGTTCTCTCAACCCTTCTAGTTCACCCTTCATAGACACCACCAGCTTCTTTAGTTGTTCATGGTCACCTTCGCCCCTCCTTGCACTATCGTCCTTCCAACGGAAGAAGCCACAGCCATTTCCATCCTATACAAACAATACAATTTTAATAAATCCAAAGCTAAAAATTTTAAGCCAAACAAATTAAATTATAATTAACTTAAATCCAAAGCAAATTGAATCCAAAACCCTAACAATTGCTGGAATCATTATTATAGCATATAGAATCATTATTAACAAAAAAAAAAACCAAAAAACCAGAGCAGGAATTGCTTATCCTACGAAGAAACCAAAAAAAAACCCTAAACCCAAAATTCATTCAAAATTGGCTCAACAACTACGTACCTTCCACCTTTGACACCCGAAGAATTGCTTTCCCGACTCTCTACTCGTGCAAATAGGAGCTTTCAATCCACACGTACAATAAACACTGGGTTCGTACTCCATGTTAACTCTCACTCGCGATGAATTGGAGGAAGATGACATCTTCGTCGGACACCTCTAGTTCGTCGAAGGAGATCGCTGTGGTTGATTAAGCTGTCAAAAAACACTGCCCAGTGGTTGTGCGAAAGGGAGAAGACGAGAATGAGGCATAAATTCAACAACTTCGCCTAAAATGCTAAACATAGCCTCCACGTCGGATTAAGACCTGCTCCATGTCATCAAGTTTACAGGGAAACCTGTAAAAATGACTAATTGGAAAAAAATAGACGGTTTGTGCATCGAATAGGCAGTAATGAAAGTGCAGGGTGCGGGATGAAGAATCGCAATTGGTTCGTGGTGCGATTTGACACTTTTGCCTTTTATTTATCATTGTTTAGTATTTTTTTTTATAAATTAGGCAAATGTGCTCGTTCTCTAGCAACTCAGTTATATGAATGAATTGCTATCTTAATTCATTTATATGGAAGATATATATTTTTTTAGTCTAGATATATAACAATTTTGTCATTTAAAAAAAAATATAATATCAACGATTGATGATGTATAATATTATTATTGAAATATTTCCATTCAATTTTTAATTTACCTTTACTATTGTTTAAAATATGCATTTACTATTTATGATGTAGAAAATTATTATTAAAATATTTCCGTCCAATTTTAGTTTCCGTTCCATTTTTAATTAAAATGTAATGATATAACCATTTTTTTTTCATATTAGTCAATTATGGATATTTTTTATTTGCAGTCAACTATTAATATTCATTTCTTTTTATATTTTCAGTCAATTAGTAATATCATATTCATTTTCAGCCAATTATTTTTTTTATTATTTTCAGTCAATTAGTTCATTAGCCAATTAGAATATCAGATGCAGTGATATTTTTACCCAATTTTGTTCCACTTTTAATTGATAATGTAGAATATTATTATTGAAATATTTCTGTTCCATTTTTATGTGTCGCCGCATTTTTAATTTACCTTCACTATTGTTTAAAATATGCATTTACTATTGATGATGTAAAATATTATTATTGAAATATTTTCGTTCCATTTTTAATTTTCATTCCACTGTTTAAAATTGTGACAGATTTATGACATAATTGTGATTTGATATATTATGCTATGTAATATTATTGTGAAAAATTAAAATGCAATGATGTGACCATTTCCTTTTACATTTTAGTCAATTATCGATCATTTTTTTCAATCAAGTATTAATATTCATTTCCTTTTTCAATTAACCTAATTTATGTTCATTTTTCCATTTTTAATTTTCAGTCAATTATTAATATTCATTTATTTTTCCAATTTACCTAATTTCATTCCGTTTTTAATTGATGATGTAGAATATTATTGTGGAATATTTATTTTTCATTCATTTTTTAATTTACATTTACTATTTACTATTGTTTGGGCGGGAAATCAAATAAATATGATTTTGTTTTTAATTATAGTATAGATTGCTATTCATTTTTCTTTCATAATTTTTTTCTAATATTTTATTTGCTGGTTACTAATTTTTTTGTAGGGAAAGCTGTGTTATATTTCCAGTGCAATATTAATATATTCATTTCCTTTTTTCTTCATAAAAAGAATTAATATTGATTTCCATTCCTTTTTCCTTCATAATTTTATTCTAATATTTCATTTGGTGGTTACTAATTTTTTGAGTTAATGCCATTTTTGGTCCTAGACTTATTAGAGCATTGACACTTTTCATCCTCCATAATAAAAATTGTCAATTTGTAGCCACGCTTATTGGTCGTTGGACACTTTTAGTCATCCGTTACGAGTGCCGTTAGTTGACCGTGAAATTGAAGGGTATTGCTGTATTTTGATGTCTTCTTCTCCAAATCTTGACAATCTCCAACCAAAGCTTCCATTCTTATCCATCCCGTTCAATCTCGCCCAGTACGCTAACGATTTCATTCAGGGCAGCACGGAGATCCACAACATCGAATGGTGGAGCTTCACCTCCTCATTCCCGGGGTCGCCGCCGCTGCCAATCACCAGCCTGATGAACCCCACGACGAACTCCGTAACATCGCCGCCGTCGGAGAATGGCGAACAAGGTCTCCAAAGACTCGAAGAACCCTGTTCGAAGTAAATATTTAGCTAATTCGAAGTGTTTCATACCAAATTCGAAGCAATTGTTATCTGATTTGAAGACCCACACCAATCAACCGAGTCCCACTTAAGCATTTTATCGAACACCTTTTTCCCATACTCACCCCACCGCTATAGCAACAGTATATATGAACCAGAGTGTTCAAAACATTTCTATCATCACCGAACCCCAACTTCACCACTAACCCATGCACCGTTTCGCCTAGCCTCAAGTCTCCAATGCCAGCACATGCCTTAAGAACAAAAGGGTAGGTAAACTTATTAGGCAAAACGCCACAATGAAACCAGAGGTGATTGGTTCAATTGTGCCCAGATCTCCCTTCTTTGGGTTCACAGTAGTGCCGTAGACGGTGCTGATGGCCGCTGCTGCTCGTGGACGAGGGAGAGAAAGAGAGAACGAAGACCAGAGCTATTGGATCTTTTTCTGATCTGTTTCTGGTAATCACAATCTGCCCATGCCCATCGTCGAGTCGCTGCTCGCCGGAATAACATCATCATCAATCTCGCCGGTCAAGCTTATTCACTTCCGCTACTCCCGCCTTCCACAGCACGCCAACCACCTGTTACTCTTCACTGCTTCAACTGGATCTCCTTACTGCTACCGCTGTTCATAGTTGCAGCTGCCACCGACTACCACCGCCAGAGAAGACCTCCACGTCCAGTACTACCACCGCCTACACCGCTACAGCTGCCATCTTCGAACGCCTTGAAACTTGTTCTTCTTGTCGACAACCTCTTAATGAAGGAATGAAAGGATTAGAAGAATAATTAGAAAGCCGCAAACGCAAAAATGGAAAAAAAAATAGAAGAAGAAGTCATAAAAAGACAGAATTGCCCTTCATTTTCACGGTCAACAGACGATTAAAGTGACGGAGGATTAAAAATGTCCAACGATCAATATGTGTGGCTACAAATTGGCAATTTTTATTATGGAGGACGAAAACTGTCCAACGCCTAATAAGTCTAGGACCAAAAATGGCATTAACTCCTAATTTTTTCGTAGGGAAAGCTATGTTATATTTCCAGTGAAATATTATTATATTGATTTCGTTTTTTCTAATATTTCATTTGCTTTTAAATATATTCATTTCCTTTTTTCTCGTCATAAAAAAGTAGTATTGATTTGCATTCGTTTTTCCTTCAAATTTTCTTACTAATATTTCATTTGGTGGTTACTAATTTTTTCGTATGAAAAGCGGTGCTATATTTTTAGTGAAATAGTAATATATTCATTTCGTTTTTCCTAATATTTTATTTCTTTTCGAATATATTCATTTCCTTTTTCCTTCGTAAAAAGAATTAATATTGATTTACATTCTTTTTTCCTTCATAATTTTTTTCCTAATGTTTCATTTGGTGGTTACTAATTTTTTCGTAGGAAAAACTGTGTTATATTTCCACTAATATATTAATATATTCATTTTTTGTTTTATCTAATATTTAATTTCTTTTTGAATATATTCATTTATTTTTTCCTTCATAAAAAGAATTAATATTGATTTCTATTCCTTTTTCATAAACTGTGATTATATTTCCAGTAAAATATTAATATATTAATTTCGTTTTCCCTTCATAAATAATTAATACAATTATAATAATATAATTGCCGATTATATTTTAAGTGAAATATGGATATATTCATTTCTTTTTTTCATTCATAGAAAGAGTTAATATTCATTTCCATTTTTTTTGCTTCATAATTTTTTCCTAATATTTCATTTGGTGGTTACTAATTTTTTCGTGGGAAAGCCGTGTTATATTTTCAATGAATTTTTAATATTAAATTCATTTTTCATTTGGCATGATTCCCGTGCCTATTAGTAACAAATATTAATAATAGATTCCCGTGTGTAAAATTCATTTCCTTTTTTCATTCATAAAAGAAAGTAATATTCATTTCCATATAATTAAAAATTAATATAATTATAAAAATATAATTGACGATTATATTTCTAAAGAAATATTACTATATTAATATCCTTTTTCCTTTAGAAAAATATAATTGCAGATTATATTTCCAGTGAAATATGAATATATTCATTTCCCTTTTCCTTCATAAAAAGAATTAATATTTATTTTCATTCATATTTCTTCTTAAAAAGAATTAATATTCATTTCTAGTAATAAAAACAATCTGGTACATTTGTAATATTCATTTTCAATCATAAAAATAATATGGTACGTTCTTAATAATCATTTCCTTTTTTCTTTAACCTAATTTTCGATCTAGCTAGTTAGTTATTTACTTATTAAGCACATTTTTTTTTCAATTCGAGTCAATTTTTAATATTAATTTTTTTATTTGGTCTGATTTCTGTGTCAATTAATAACAAAATATTAATAACAAATTTGTATGTGTAATATTCATTTCTTTTTTCATTCATAAAAAATTAATATTCATTTATATATAATTAATAAGTAATATATATATATATATATATATATATATATATATATATATATATATATATATATATATAATTATAGATTATATTTCTAGTGAAATATTAATATATTTATTTTCCTTTTCCTTAATAAATAATTAATTAATATAGTTATAATTATATAATTGTCGATTATATTTTCAGTGAAATATGAATATATTCATTTCTTTTTTCGTTCAATTGTGTATGTGTGTGTTGTTAAATATATTAAATTGTTATTAGTCTAAGTCTGTTGTCTATTCCTTAGCTTAGTTTATAGGTCTTCTTCTATTATCTTTATTGTATTGTTATCATTCAGTTAATTGATTCACATAATTGTTCTCTCATTTGGTATCATAGTGATAGGTTTCCCCCCCCCCCCCCCCCCCCCGCTTTACTCTCCCTCTCTATCGATGACAACCAACAACAATTCCTCAGAACACACTGTTTCTGCAACCGCCGCCGGTCCTAACCATCTCAACTCCGCTCACCATTTCGTGTCGATAAAATTAGCGACACGAAATTATTTGTTTTGGCGGACACAGCTAATTCCCTTTCTCCGTGGCTAGGGTTTGCTTGGCTATGTTGATGGTACAACTCCCTGTCCACCGCCGGTGCTCACGGCTTCCACCACGGCACCACCGGCACCCCATCGGACGAAGCCACCTCCACCACTACCAATCTGGCATACGGGGTGTGGATTCAACAAGATCAAAGCATTCTTTCATTGCTGATCTCATCATTATCGGAGGAGGTAATGTACCTCGCCGTCAGCTGGACCACCGCCCGTGATGTTTGGACCTCCATCGAGTCGGCGTTGGGCTCCTCCACTCGCACTCGTTGTTTGAATCTGCTCGGCAGGTTCCAGGCGCTCCGTCAAGGTGACATGACTCCGGCAGAATACCTCGGCGAGGCTCAACTGATCGTGGAAGATCTAGCTCAAGCCGGACGCCCCATCTCGTTAGACGAATAGAACTTGTACGTGTGAGTTTCGAGCCATGGCCGGCTCGCTTACCGTCTCCGGAACGCCAGTGTCCCTGCCGCAGCTGTTGGACTACCTCCAGGTGTAAGAATTTATTTACTCAGACGATTATCCGTTCGGTGGTCAGTCGGCTCTTGGTGGTGCGGCGACTGCGATGGTGGCAAACCGGGGACACTGGAATGGTGCTGATCACGGCGGATGACAGAACCTTGGCGACAACCGAGGTGGAACTCGTGGCAGAGGCAATCTGGGCAGAGGCCGTGGCAGTGGATCACCCCGTTGCCAGATCTTCCGTTCGCATGGCCACACGGCGGTTTATTGTTTCCGCCGTTATCCCGACCAGCTGCCGCCGCAAGCTCACGTCGCTGTGAATGGAGAAGCAGCTGCCGCGGAGGTCTCGGCGTGGTACCCGGACACCGGGGCTTCATCCCATGCAACGCCGGACGCCGGCATGTTGGCTCAGTCCGAAAACTACTCGGGCAGTGATGTTCTTCGCGTCGAAAATGGGTCAGGTTTGGGTATCTCGCGAATTGGTTATGCTTCAATACCCTCAGTTTCTAAACACTTGCATCTTTCTAAAATTTTACATGCGCCCGAATTGTCGGTTTCGTTATTATCTATTAATAGATTTACAATTGATAATAACATCTTTTTCAAGTTTTACCCTGATTTTTTCGTTGTGAAGGATTGCATCACCAAGGCGGTGCTCCTTAAAGGTTCGGCTTTGGGTGACTTGTACACACTCACGGTTCCCCGGTGTCACCAACCCTTAATGTCCGCTAGAGCGTCGTCTGAAATCTGGCATCAGCGTCTAGGCCACCCGTATGCACGAGTCCTCCGGCAAGTCTTACAGTCATCTCTCATTGAACCACACAAAACGAGCCTCCCGCGTCTTTGTTCTGTTTGCCAATTAGGCAAATCTAGTCGATTTCCCCTAGATAAAATAAACTCCTCGAGTAATAATATTTTAGACCTTGTGTATTCAGATATTTGGGGTCCTGCCCCCGTTGTTTCGGCAAATGGTTTTAGATATTTTGCGTTATTCGTGGATGATCATTCCCATTTCTGTTGGTATTATCCACTGCATGTAAAAACTGATATATATAAAGCCTTTAGTGTTTTCCGGGTCATGGTGGAACGGTTGTTTTCCCATTTTATCAAGGCTATTCAGTCCGATTTAGGGGGTGAATTCCGCCGTCTACTGTTTGAGTCTCTCGGGATTGTACACAGGCAATCTTGTGCCTATACGCACGAGCAAAACGGTCGTGTCGAGCGCCGGCATCGTCACATTTTCGAAACTGGCCTCGCACTACTAGCCCAATGGTCGGTTCCATTAAAATATTGGGACACCGCGTTTGAAACTGCCACATGTCTTATAAACTGTTTGCCTTCATCGGTTTTGCAGTTTAAATCACCTTATTTCGTCCTCCATAAATCTCCACCCACATATAATTTCCTACGAGTCTTTGGGTGCCTATGTTACCCATACCTCCGGCCTTATAACCGTCACAAAATTGAGTATCGGTCTGCCCCATGCGTCTTCCTAGGGTTTCCTACGTCATTCCGAGGGTATCGTTGCTTAAATATCAATACCAGGAAAACCTTTATCTATCGCCACGTCCAGTTTAATGAGACTGTATTCCCTTTTGCCACTTCTTCGCAGGGTACAGATTCGCCACAGCAGTTCACTACATCGTGGGCTTCAAGCCCCGTTGTTCCAGTAGTTGAGCCCACACCGCTTGCGATAGAACCTCCGCTCCCGGACCCCGGCCCATTACTAGCCATTGAGGGACCAACAGAGGGGCCTATGAGGAGACGTAGGCGCGAAGAACCACAACCGCGAGGTCACGTTATGCACTTTCGGCATATGACTAGAGGCACTGACGAGTAGTTCCATGCTCTAACTGCATCTAGTATACCCGCAGACCCGACCTACTGCACACAGACAGTCGCACACCCTCAGTGGCGGGATGCCATGGACCAGGAGTTCAATGCCCTATTGCATAACAACACTTGGACTCTAGTGCCACCGAAACCGGGCACGAAGATCATAGGCTGCAAATGGGTGTTCCGTACCAAACGGAAGGGCGACGGTACCATTGAACGCCATAAGGCTCGTCTTGTAGCCAAAGGGTTCAACCAGGTTGCCGGAGAAGACTTCTTTGACACATTCAGTCCCGTTGTTAAGCCAACAACGGTACGCTTACTCTTTTCTTTTGCAGTCTCTCGCGGTTGGACACTTCGTCAGCTGGATGTCCAGAACGCCTTCCTTAATGGACGCCTAGCTGAGGCTGTCTTCATGAGACAACCATCGGGTATGAAGACCCTGACCATCCTGATCGTATATGCCATCTACAGCGGTCGTTCTATGGCTTGAAACAGGCTCCGAGGGCCTTGTTCAAGCGTCTACATGACTTTCTTCTTACTACTGGTTTTTCAGCTTCCAAGACAGATGTTTCCATTTTCCACTAAACTGTAGGCTCATCTCGGGTTTTCTTACTAGTATATGTGGACGACATCATAATGCTTGGTGATGATCCAGACTGATAGACACTTTGTTACACCGACTTGCGTCTGCATTCAAGATTCGAGACCTCGGCACACCGAGTTTCTTTCTTGGTATTGAAACTTTATCCGTGGATGGGAATCTTTTGCTGTCCCAGCGCAAGTATATGACTGATCTACTAAACCGCGCTGGTATGTCTGACTGCAAACCTCTTGCCACACACGCTTCAGTTTCAAAGGTTGTTACTCCCTCCGATGAGCTCTTTGATAATCCTACACAGTATCGGCGTCTAGCAGGTGCACTACAGTACTTAACAATCACCAGGCCTGATCTCTCATACTTGGTCAACCGGTTGTGTCAATTTATGCACTCACCTACAGTTGAGCAGTGGTGTCTACAGAAACGGGTTCTACCGTACGTTAAGGGCACCAAGCACTACGGTCTGCGGTTGGCTCTGTCATCATCCACTGATATCCATGCCTACTCCGACTCGGACTGGACTGGGTGTCCAATTGACCGCAAATCCACCAGCGGGTATGCTGTTTTTCTGGGGGTTAACTTAGTTTCATGGGTATCTCGGAAACAGCGGACTGTCGCTTGATCCTCGACTGAAGCGGAGTACAAGGGCCTTATGGATGTAGCTGTTGAAGTCACGTGGGTTGTGTCCTTACTAAAGGAGTTAGGCCTGCACTAGGGTCGCCTGGCCACTCTATGGTGTGACAATCTTAGGGCCACATATCTCTGCGCTAACTCTATCTTTCATGCCAGGACCAAACACGTGGAAATCGACTATCACTTTGTTCGTGATAAAGTTTCCGGCAGGGATTTCCAGGTTAATTTTGTATCTACAAAGGAGCAGCTTGTTGATATCTTTACGAAGCTACTACCTGCTGCTCGATTCACTACTCTTCGTGACAAGCTCAATGTTGTTTCACACCAACCTTGTGCTTGAGGGGGTGTGTTAGATATATTAAATTGTTATTAGTCTTTGCATTAGTCTAAGTCTGTTGTCTATTCCTTAGCCTAGTTTATAGGTCTTCTTCTATTATCTTTATTGTATTGTTATCCTTCAGTTAATTGATTCACAGAATTATTCTCTCATTTGTGTGTGTGTGTGTTTATATATATATATATATATATATATATATATATATATATATATATATATATATATATATATATATATATATATATATATATATATATATATATATTAAAGGTGAGAAAATAGTAATACTATTAATTGTATGAATTTTTTTATATTATTTTATTTTTAATTTTTTGGTCAGGATTGTCGCAGAAAATGGCGGGTCATGGTTTAATATTAATTCTTTAGCTTTCTATATATGCGATTTTGTATATAGAATTATATTACCAATTAGAAGTAGGTTATGGTTATGGTTATGGTATTTATTATATTACCTATTAAGTCGGCGGGTCACATTTATGATTTTTATTATATTACCAACTAGTATTTGCACCCGTGCGATGCACGGAATAGATTTGTTATAATATATGAATTATAATTTGCTTCATATTCGATAGTGTAAATTTTGACGTTGAATTAAGGTTTGTATGAATGTTTCGAAATTGAATTAATTGGTGTCATTATCTTTATGTGTAGTAAGTTAGTTCTAGAAATTTTTGTAACGGAATATCTACGTAATATGTAGATATGTAACAATTTTATTATATTGGTGCATGCAGAATAGATAATATATCTGTTTAGAATTACACATTGTTGAAAACCTCTTTGTAGACGACATTAGTAGTAGTAACAGAAGTTTGTCTATCCTTGTCTAGAGCTAAAACCTTAAGGCCATCAGGATGAGGGACTCGGGAAAAAGCCACGTACAATTGACCGTGATTAAAGATTGGTTTTTTCAACAATAAGCCAACCTGAGTTAGTGTTTGACCCTTGCTTTTGTTGATAGTCATTGCATATGCTAGCATTAACGGGAATTGTTTACGCTGTAACTTGAACGGCAATCTCGTATCAGAAGGGGTGAGAGATATTCGTGGTATAAGAACTTTGGTTCCTTGCTGCGTTCCATTAGCTATTCTTGCTTCGACAATATGATCCGCCAATCTTGTAACGATGAGGCGTGTACCGTTACAAAGACCAAGAGAGTGGTCTATGTTCCACAGTAACATAACATGTGCACCAACCTTTATTGTCAATGAATGATTAGGAAGTCTAGACAATCGCAAGCTATTTAAAAATTAAGGAGTATGTACTTGTGAGAGATTATCACCATCTGATTCTGCCTTACACAAAGCGTCATAGCTTAAATACATCCGACCTTCTACAGTGTTCATGTCACACATATACTAATTAATTTGATCAACAACTACTAAAGTCGGTGAGAGGATCGCTCGTCCTTCTAGGTGCGACTCTTCTAGCATTCCATACTTCACCGTTGGGAAGATGCTTTCAACTATAGTTGCAATTGGATCAGGTCCACACTTCAGCATAAACCTTGGTGGAATATCGATCTCAAACAAACCATTGTTTACAAACCCTATAATCTCATCTCCGATGTCTGAAATCCATCTTGAGAACCAATCAATTGTATGTCTATCTTCGTTTGAAGCTAAGCTCTGTAGTCTCAAGTTCTTTGTGAGCCTCAATACCTTACAATTCCTCCAGAGGTATGAAGAATTAATAGTGGCTCATACAATCATTGGTCTTGTTGCTTTTGGAATAACTGGAAGAATCTGTCTAAAATCACCGCCCAATACTACTGTCTTTCCACCAAATGTTTTGTGATCACTACAAGGTACGGTGAATCTCAATATATCCCTCATGGTTTTGTGTAAAGCCTCAAAATAGTATTTGTGTCAACGGTGCTTCATCTCATATTATCAATTTGCACTTAATTATAAGTTCGCAAAGGTCACTGCCTTGTGAGATATTGCAGGTGGAATCTTCATTCACTGAGAGTGCTATAGAAAATCGAGAATGCGCTGTCCTGCCACCCGGTAATAGTAATGATGCTATTCCACTTGAAGTAACGTTCAGAAAAATATTTCCACGGCTCCTTATCTTTGAAGATAATGGTCTCCAGACGAACGTCTTTCCTGTTCCTCCGTAACCATATACAAAAAACAATCTGCATCATTAGAATCAATATCATTAATAACAGAGTTGTAAACCACCTTCTGTTCGTCCGTCAATTGAGTTACCAATGTTTCATGCTCTGCCTTCAATGATACCTTGTCGTACGCCACATCTTCGGATATCAACATGTTTTCCGTCAATCCAATGTTGTTTTCTTCTGCAATCGTCATTTCTAGATAGTCACTCAGGCTCTTCCCTCACAAAGACAGTAACTTCTCCAACTCGACCAAAGTAAATTGTTGTTTATCGTATTCCGATAACACTAAATCTACATAGTTTATAAACGCAACGAAAACATAATCAAAGAATAGGTTTTTGTATTAATCATGAAAAGCAAATAATAATGTTCAATAAATAGATTGCATGTTGCTTTACCTGGATTGTGCATGAGACGTTGACGATGAATCTGTGCATCCTCAGCAAGAAATTGCCAAATGGCATTCCACAGCACATCGGGTCTAGTGATTGAACTTGAAGTGAGCAACGTAGCAAACAACCTTCGCAATGTAGACGCAGATGCCCAGTAACTAGATTCAGTAATACCGTCGATGTACTCCTTGTCATCATCTAATAATCCATATTCATAACACGCATCTCTAAATGATTTGTGAATGACCCCCCCAACAGTGTGAATATCCTCGTGGCTTGAAGGTCCACGTATGATATTTAAAAGGCATCTTAGATAGTATAATTCTCCACACCTTGGAGGAACATAGAACAATCGTCCTATGGAGAATCCTCTCTTCCTTGGATGCCATTCACGCAAGTCTTGTCTCCAAACAAACTTATTGGGGAACTCTGCATAAGTGAGCGACCGAGCATCTTCGTATTTTTTGTTTGCCTCAAACCAAGCTGTGAACTAGCTCTCCTTAACCGTTTGGTTCTCGACAATCTCGTCGAGGCTTTGATTTTCCCCATAGACAATGTTCTGTTGGTGCTTTAAGTGGTAATTTAACCTCTCCACAGGTGGCGTGCGATAATGGATCACGTACCCAAATAGTCGCCAAGTTGCTTCACATGCTGATATATAGCGACAATTGTAGTACATGTTAATCTCATCGACCACATCACCACCGGCTGCATTCGTAGAACTACTCATGAACTCTGTCATGACTCGATCATTTCCTTTATTGACGTATTTGAATAAATATTTGATCGATCTCGACTGGTTGCACCATTCAACGTTAATATGTGCGTGATATTTTAGAAGCAGATGTTTATTATGCGGGACGACGTAACGGTTATCAAGTTGGATTCCATTCCTACTGATTGTGCGTCCATTATCACGCCATCTGTAGATTGGATAACCATCTTTATCCAGAATCGTCTAACTAACATATTTTTTCGGGAAATACTTTGAACATTTACCATTTACCATTTACCATTTACCATTTACCATTTACCATGCATGACGAGTTCATCCGGAGTTGTCCGCTCGGTTCGTGCAACATAAATTCGCTAACTGCGTCATTGTACTCGTTGTCAGCATCTGGGTTTGGAATCTCAGCAGAAATTGAGGCATCAATTTCCGGTGCAGAATGTGCCTGATTTATTCTTTTGGCAAATAACAATATGTACGCATGAGGGAGTCCTCATCTTTTTTTTTTTTTTTTTTTTTTTTAAATTCAATTGTGTAGATAACTGTGCATGAAATTTTTTTAAAAAAGTTAATTTTTTTACATGGATTTTAGAATTAATTAGGGCACATTAAAGTATGTATGATAATCAAATACATCCACATATGTCGCCAAATAGCTTTTCTGTCTTGATCTCTTCAATCATAGCATCAAGTTTCATCTTAAACACGCAACAAACAATATCGGGTCTATCCTCTACTTTAAGCCCACGTTGTGCAACATACCACTCAATCTCAGGCCACTTCGGGTTGCATGTGAATGTAATGAACAAATGAGGATAACCAATGTGCCTGCATATTGCCATTGCATCTTGATAGTTTTGAATCATATACCTAGCTCCTCCTGTGAATGATGATTGTAGTATAATTCTTTTACCCCGAGTTGTGGGATCTAATTCGCCCCTTGTTAATGCATCGCTCAACCCCTAATAAGCTTCACAACGCAACGCCTTCTGAGGAGTTCTAATGTAGGTCAAACGTGCATGTTCGATCATTGTATATGCATCAACCAAGTATTGTTGAAATAACTTCCTAGAATATAACAATGTATGTTTCTCATTTACCTTCTCATGTATATAGAATGTGAAATACTCTTTAGGGCTAATTCTTTTCCTACCACCATGATGTCCTTGCATTAGAAAATGTAATATCTTCACGATAACCATCTTCGCCATATGGGAATAACAAAGGGTACTGTAGGGGCAAATATGCAGGGTTCAAATGATTTATTCTCTTCAACGGTCCAGTCTGGCTCTCGATCAATATGTCTAGATCACCCATTGATGGGCTAAGGTCCCCGACAATAAGTGCAGCCACCTCATTAGCGGTAGGTAAATTGTATGTCCTTCCATCTTTATTCCGCCTGCCGATTAAATTCATTTTAACCCCAACAATTGGATTAGACTGAATTTCAGTTCTTGCCATTCTGAAAGATTTTACCAAAACATTACTTCCGTCCAGTATGTTCTTTAATTCCTCAACAATATTTTCGTGGATATCCCCTGAATTAACATCTCTTCTGCATAGGAAACAAACGGATGTAAATAAATAAACAATAGATGTCATTGTTGGTATAGGCGAAACGAAAGGTATAACGCAACGCCTTCTGAGGAGTTCTAATGTAGGTCAAACGTGCATGTTCGATCATTGTATATGCATCAACCAAGTATTGTTGAAATAACTTCCTAGAATATAACAATGTATGTTTCTCATTTACCTTCTCATGTATATAGAATGTGAAATACTCTTTAGGGCTAATTCTTTTCCTACCACCATGATGTCCTTGGCGCCATGCATTAGAAAATGTAATATCTTCACGATAACTATCTTCGCCATATGGGAATAACAAAGGGTACTGTAGGGGCAAATATGCAGGGTTCAAATGATTTATTCTCTTCAACGGTCCAGTCTGGCTCTCGATCAATATGTCTAGATCACCCATTGATGGGCTAAGGTCCCCGACAATAAGTGCAGCCACCTCATTAGCGGTAGGTAAATTGTATGTCCTTCCATCTTTATTCCGCCTGCCGATTAAATTCATTTTAACCTCAACAATTGGATTAGACTGAATTTCAGTTCTTGCCATTCTGAAAGATTTTACCAAAACATTACTTCCGTCCAGTATGTTCTTTAATTCCTCAACAATATTTTCGTGGATATCCACTAAATTAACATCTCTTCTGCATAGGAAACAAACGGATGTAAATAAATAAACAATAGATGTCATTGTTGGTGTAAGCGAAATGAAAGGTATAACGCAACGCCTTCTGAGGAGTTCTAATGTAGGTCAAACGTGCATGTTCGATCATTGTATATGCATCAACCAAGTATTGTTGAAATAACTTCCTAGAATATAATAATGTATGTTTCTCATTTACCTTCTCATGTATATAGAATGTGAAATACTCTTTAGGGCTAATTCTTTTCCTACCACCATGATGTCCTTGGCTCCATGCATTAGAAAATGTAATATCTTCACGATAACCATCTTCGCCATATGGGAATAACAAAGGGTACTGTAGGGGCAAATATGCAGGGTTCAAATGATTTATTCTCTTCAACTGTCCAGTCTGGCTCTCGATCAATATGTCTAGATCACCCATTGATGGGCCAAGGTCCCCGACAATAAGTGCAGCCACCTCATTAGCGGTAGGTAAATTGTATGTCCTTCCATCTTTATTTCGCTTGTCGATTAAATTCATTTTAACCTCAACAATTGGATTAGACTGAATTTCAGTTCTTGCCATTCTGAAAGATTTTACCAAAACATTATTTCCATCCAGTATGTTCTTTAATTCCTCAACAATATTTTCGTGGATATCCCCTGAATTAACATCTCTCCTGCATAGGAAACAAACAGATGTAAATAAATAAACAATAGATGTCATCGTTGGTGTAAGCGAAACGAAAGGTATAACGTATTTGGATACTTACGTAACAGAATTGATGCGATTATTAATCTCATTATCTATGTCGTAAATATATAACTGCCCAAACTTTGGCATGGAACCTTCTCCTGGAACCAAGCTTCTAATCCAATGATAATTTTGACCACTTATCCTAAAAATCGGAGGACCGTTACCAGTGTTGATTGACCTATTGACTCTACCTCCCAGAGACGTGAAGTAGAACAAGTTGTTATATCTTCGAATATTGTTGAGGAAGTGTATGTTATGTTCATTATCATCAAAGTATAGGCTCTGGAGAACAGGAGGAAGATCCTTCATGCGAGGTAATTGTATCTTGCCCTCGTAGCAACACTTTGTGTATTTCGGCAATCATCGCGTAACATTTTGATTTGAGCTCTCATGTCACCAGAATAAGGCACCACAATAATTACAGGAATGAGCAGCATCTCCAAGGTCCAAATAGGAATCTAATTACATAAATAGTTAACAATTAATGAAGATGAACATAAAAGATTTATGAATTCATAAAAATGAAAATTACTACGATTTGAGTTTATAAAAAAGTATCGTATCTGTTGTTTTCACATACGAAATGTTCCAATTCCGTATTTAAATTCCTTGCATTTGTTCTTGACAATATTGTACTGGAAGTTCTCAGAACTGATCGCAAAGCACAATTAGATTGATGATGTGCTGGTCTTTGCACTAGATAAAACATAATAAATTGTTATTTATTGTTGTAATAATGTTAAAAAGGTTGTAGCAACAGAATAATACTAACAAAGATGGAACAAATTGTGAATAGTGTAATAAAAATTACCGTTTGATACATCAACTAATGGTTGGCGTGATAAAGACGTTGAAGTTGACATATTTGACATATTAAAAGAATGTGGAGTGGACGGTGGAGACATGCTGCGCATATGAACTGCAAATTTTATATCAAAATATATTTAACATGAGATTAATAGTATATGTATATTATGTGTTAATTGAAACATATATAACCTAAAACTGAACATATACGACAGACAAATAAATAGACAGATATTTAATACA
Source organism: Ipomoea nil (assembly GCF_001879475.1). NCBI lineage: Eukaryota > Viridiplantae > Streptophyta > Magnoliopsida > Solanales > Convolvulaceae > Ipomoea > Ipomoea nil. The sequence goes on along the minus strand of NW_017618464.1, from coordinate 1,700,444 downwards.
CGAAAATGTTACTATCTGTTGAGACAGTGAATGGTGTGGTCGATCGAATATCACTCTTCAATCCGTATATATTTGGGTTGGTAGCAACTGCAAATAAATTTAACGCGTAAAATTCAAACAATGATTAATTAAATAAAATGATATTAAAAAATTATTTAGTATTGGAGGATAAAATGATATTTTGACTATAAAAATACCATTTGTGATTGCACTCAAAGGTGTTCCTCTGGTGGCCACATGATTATCTTCGACCAAACTTCGATGAACATTAACTATTGCAAAAAAAAAACAAAAAAAAAAAAAACGGTGAAATATAAGTGTTTAAATCATTCTCATAGAATAGATTCAACTAAGACAGAAGTATGAATGCGTCTCTAAATTTTAATCATTTTGGAAATAATAATAACAAATAAATGCATGATAATTAATATGAACATGTTAATTGTAAGTAATCAATAATTTGTAAGGATAGAAAAAAAATAGAATATGTATTTATTAAAATGTAAAAGTTATTACGAATAACGTGAATGTTAAAATTTAATACCATTGCTTGACATATTAATAGGTGTTCTTGGAGAGAAAATCATAAATCCACCGTACAATAGTTGACTACCTGCCATTGCAATTATGTATATGAAGTTAGGAAATTTAAAAATGATCGAATAAAATAGTTTCGAATAACCGTGATAAAAAATTATATTTACCAATCATTGTTGGAGTAACTAGTCTAACTGCTGGTGCACCAATAGTTAATTGTAATGATGGTTGACCATTCTCGACCGATATATTTGATCGCAACAACGATGCTTGTGTATTATTCTGATTATACAATGGCTCGTTTTCTAAAAAAAATAAATTGAAAAATTTTAAAATATTGTGAATGAATGAGTAATGATGACAATAAAGACAAATAAGTTTATTTAGTACCAAAAATTGAATAGTAAAAATTATTTAAAACTTTATTAATTAAGCATTTGTATATTATATTTTTTTATTACATATACACCAATAACAATGATTTATCCCAATGCAATAGTCTACGAAAGTCTAAAAGTTTTTACGACACAGTAAGCTATTCCCACTTAAATATTAGAATCATTGGTTCATACACAGAATCTATGGGAATTATAAATTATGAATCTAGAGTATAGAAATTATGAATTTACGGTGTACAAATTAGGAATCTCGAACTGTGCCCACCTTAGAATTTATTAATTGATTTTTTTATTTAGTAATCTATCTTTATTTATGTTTATAACATTTTAATGTGAATATATATAAATTATAATTTACTAATTCATTTTTTATTTATTAATCTATATCTTTTATGTTTATAAAAATTGTAATAATTTAATTTAAATATATACGGATTATATGGATGTAGTCTCGTTCTTCCCTTTCTTGTCGGGCGTTTCCAGATGCAAAACTCTCTCTCTATCTTCAATCTTCACTCACAATCTTCAATCTAACAACATGAGATCAATCTCAGCGTTCTTGGTTGTTTTGATCGCAATTATAAGAATAACACAAACCCTAAATCGTTCTTCGCTAACCCCAAAATTTAGCATTTCCCATGGGCTTTGTGTCCTAATACAAATCTGCAGTTGGAGTTGAAGCGATAGAGAACGTAGCGGAGACACCAGACGGCCGATTCCGGTGCTCTTTCTACCGATCACCTTGATACTCCCGTGTACCTTCTCTTCCTTGCAGCAGTGGAAGCACATGCGGTGCAACGGATCTTTTATAGATGGAAGCTCCGCCAGCGAGAACTCACGCAGATTGGATTCAATAATCTCTTTTTCTTTTGAGATCGGTCCAGATGGGATTTTGAGTTCTGGGTTTCTCGCACAGTAAGAAGTATCGTCGTTTCCACAGTTCCGGATTTATTTTTGTCTAAGAGGTATGTCTATGATATATTCTGTATTATGCTAAATTTCAACAATTTCATTTCCTTCTCTAAATTTATGAAATAAATAAAAAATTAAGGATAGGATTTTTGTGATTTTGATGGTATGATTCGCAGAAGGAATACATATTGAATTTTTTAAGCTATATAAAAAGTATATGGGACTGCTTTATCTCAATAAAGCTGTGTATATGCGAAAGTAATTAACCTCTCTACCCCAATTCCACAAACAAACAAAAAAAAACCCCAAAAAAATAGAACAAAAGCACAACTAAATAGACTTCCGTTAACAATCATAGAAGAAGATTAAAAATTACAAAGAGACATATGTTAATATTAAACACTGCAACTTATTGAAACAGACAAACAGTACATATTCGAGATTGAATAAAAAATTATAATTAAATCTGACCTGTGTCTGTGATCTTTTGCTTCTTCCTGCCTCTTAGTATTGTCGATCCCGTTAGTTTCTTCATATTGCTGGTTGTGTGAATTGTGCTAAAATGAATGGAGATATGAAAACGGTAAAGAATAGTTCAATTTGGAGTGCAAATTTATAATATTACATATGGAAACAGTAATTAAATATGTCAAATTTTTGAAATGAATATTACTTATAGGGAATTTTGAGCATAATTGTAGCTTTGATTTATTTCCTTGATTAAATTATTTGTAATAGTTTATTTTGTAATGTATTCCATTTAGTACATTTTCCTTTTATACATCTAAAAAGATATATAAATTAATTTTTGAAGTAGTTCTCATGGCAAAAGCTTTGAGATCTGAGGTATGAATACAAAGGGCTTAATAAAGTTTGGAAGGGTAAACTCTTAGAAGCAAAAGTTAGGACATTCTCAGTAGCAAAATTGATGAGGAAACAACACAGAAAATATGCATATGATATATTTATTCAACCCAAGCATCTGGACATTCTTCCTGTTGTACATGATGAAGCTTTGTGCATGGTATGTTTAAGAATTTTAAATGTAGATGGATTTTTAATTACACAATCAAATTCATTTAGATGTATCCACAATCTTAGATTTTTTCCACCATATTGAATTTTGTATCTAGGTTAATTGGAAAAAATTGATGATTTCAAAGCTCCTGGAGAGAAGTTTGTTTGCGTTTTAAAGTGTTGCAAAGTAATCAACAACCTGCTCTTTAATGTGTCAACAACACATGATAGACTGCATGTAGCTTACAATTTTCTTCCCTTGCTTATATATGCTACCATCAAGGCAAGCTCTCATTTGTAATAAGTGTTTTTTTTTTTAAAACTGAAACGTAAAGGTTCAATTTTTTTTCTTTTAATATTCCAAAAAATAAAAGGAATTGAAGTAGCCTGATTTGGCTGTTTATTGAAAACTTATTTGCTATATATGATTGGATTGTGCACCAGTTTTGTTGAAAGTTCAAACTGAAATTTAGATAAGATCAAAACTTGGAAGGCTAATAATGAAACTCATTAGTACGTCATTCTTGTGTTTCTTCATTCTTATTGCAGCTCCTTGAAAACATTAACTCAACTCTGATGTTATTTTTCAATGGGATTCAAACTTGTAACCTTTTTTTTTTAGGAGGATAGAAAGTAAAAAATTGTTAAGGGATAGTTTATTAATGGAGGGATACATATATGGTTTGGTGCTGCATTATATTGAAGGGAAGGGAACTCAACTTACTAGGCATTTGCCAGCTGTGTTGTGAATAACAAAATCTACTTAAATGTGTTACTTTATTGTCTTGGAGACTTTAATTTCTTGGGTTCAGTTGGTGTTTAATAATGGCCTACAGATATTCAATTCTTTTCTGATCTGCTAAATATATATTCATATGTAATGGCTTCCAGACCACCAGAAATTTTGTTAATAAAGATTGTCTTGAAATGGCATAGGTATCATGTATTGTGTAACCTCAAAAGAACTCATCAACATACACGTCGATAAAACATAAAATTTTTACAGGGAAAAAAAAAAAGAAGAAAAAGAGGGATTTCTGTGTGGTTGTCTGAATTGAAGTGTATCTATCACTGTAACATGGAAATATATATATATATATATATATATATATATATATATATATATATATATATGAGATTTCACTATTCCAGTTTTTGTGTGCTTGCTTGCTGGGAGGTGATATTTACTTCGCTTTTTAATTCTAATCAGATCCCACCAAGCGAATTGAAATGATCCCATGTTTCCTGGTCGAAATAGTGTATGTATGTATGTATGTATTGCAGATGTACAGTAAAATGGGACTACTACGGTGGTGATATGATATATGTTATGTTGTGCTTACCTGCAAAATACCAAAGACTTTCTCTGCAGTGTATTTTTTTATGAGAAGTGGCTCCTTTTTGTTGGAGCTTATAGGGTGCAAATACTGCAAGGCTTTCTGGTATGCTCTCTTCACTGCACTTCCTTCTATCAAGTCCACCGGAGGCACGGGCTTCCATCCGCTCTCATCTGCATGGTAATCTTCCTTTAATTGTGTTTCTCATTTGCAGTTTTGTTTGCTAAGTAAAAGCATTAATTTAATATAGGATTGAATAATATTTACACGAATAGTATTAGAAGAACAAAGTGTAAAAATTAAGAATCATAATGTAGTATGAAATAAAAACTATTTTGCCATACAGGCACAGTTGACTTTAAAAACAATAATCACCAACTAAAAGCTAACAGAATAAACCATTTGTTTAGCATTTAGTATATTAAAAACAAATCAAATCACCAACTAAAATGAGCAACTAAAATGTATATTGTTTATGATTAGACAACAGCAAATCAACATAGAGTATCATGGATTTGGTTCATTCTTAGGCTTCTTTAAAGTCTTTGAAGATGATGAACAATCCATATTTATTCTCTTCAAAGACTGCTGCTCAGGAGTGCTTTCATCAAGAGAGATCAATTCTGGATTAGACAATGATATAGTTTGCAGTGGTTCAATCCCCTGGTTGGAAAACAATTAAAAACATTAGCATTAAAAACATTTAAAACACTGTACAAAAATATGTTAAGATAGTACAAACTTGTTCACTGCTCTCATTGAACTCTTTTTCATCAGCAAGCTTCCTAACCACACTTCCTTGTTCTCTTTTATTGACTGAAGTACATACTCTCTCATCATTTTCCACTCCTAGAACAGTGAAAGTAACATTTCCTCTATAATTGAATTATTCCTGTCGTGTGACTATCTTGAATTTCATTCTCTTTCCAATCAATTCTTGAATCTCTTTGGGCATACAACCCTCCTATGTGAATCAAATAAACATTAAAGTGGTGATTTGACTAACCTTACAATATTTCACCTTCAACTCGCTAGCAGTGACTCCTAGTAGAGGCGTACACACATTACCCCAAAGTATTAGTTCACCATCTTGATCGTCATCAAGGATATCAATCACCAATTTATATTTTATGATTCCATCTGACCACTCTTTGTTACATGGCTTACAAATCAATTTGTCCTCACTTTGTTGAAGTTTCTTCCCACAGTTCTTATTCCTACATGCAGTGAAATACCAATCCTGCTGAATATCACAGATTTCTCCAAACACCCAAAATTGTCCAACCTACAAATTTTATTTCAAACACGTCAAATCATCTGTTGAACGTTAAAAGAGATCATTTAAAAATTTAGTATAAATGATTATGACCTTCTTTTCATCATGAATATCTTTTAAAGAACTATATGGGATATTCTGAATCGACATAGCTCCAACTGAACCGCTTCTAATGAGTCTAGAACTTGAACTTATACTCCATATAGGAGTAAAGAACCTAGGCAAACTATTTAAAACAAATATGTTGTAATCGTTGAAGATGTTATCAATTACATATTATATGGCGTTAGAAAAGTGAAATGTGTCAATACCTCTCCTTAAAACTCAAATACTCAGGGCATTCGTAGTTGAACAAAATCTTAGTTGTCGTATAGGAACTGGAAATCTTGACCTCACCATCTAATATAAAACAGTTTTAAATAAATATATTTGACGAAAAGAAAGTAAAATCTACCGTTGTGTTATTACTCACCATCAGTCAACCTTGCTCTACATAGTTGTAGTATAACAATCAATGGATCTGTTAAAACAACATCATAAAATGGCAACACCGAATCCACATGCTCGTCCCACAGGGTGATGCTCAATCGACTTTCCCTGAATTAACAGAAATTGATTTCGTATTGAAGGGTATATATTTATTTCTACAAATAAAGAAGACATAACAATTATAAAAAAATACATACCTACAATCCTCAATGACGAAATCAATCAACCTTTGAGGTTTTTGCTGAACTTGAATAACTTTAGGCTCATAAATCGAAACTACATGACCAATCAAATCTGTGGAAACAAATATAATTGGAAGATTGAAAAAAGAAATGACATAGACTAATATGAAAGAGTAATAAAAATAACAATATGTATAAAAGTTATTGCAATGATATTACCAATTAATTCATTACAATCAACACCCCCTGAAGCCTTCAAGGACCCAAAGTCTTTAAATTTAAACATATTTTTAGGGAAATTGAATCATCTTGATCCGAGACTGTAATCATTGTGTCACTGTTTGCTCTCATAATGAATTTGTGCTGGCACGCCTTAAACCTCAAGCGAGATGTGTGCACACTGAAATTCTGAATGACATACACTTTCCCTTCGATCAAAACAATAGCAAATTTTTCCACATATTCTTTTGGAATTTGTAGATGTATGCATATTCCCTATGGGAAGCATTGATTAATTACAATTGATAAATAGACATTGAATAAAAGAGAAAACTATGGTGTAAATAAATTATAAATTCAATACATACCTTATAATCACGGAACAGTGTTGCAAAGACGGTTTGGTCCACTAATTTCTCAAAAAAATGCTTCTTTAGCTCTTAATTTTAGTGTTTTTTTTTAATGTATTTAAATGGTTTAAACAATCTTTTGAACAATTTTACAACCACATTCGTAAATAGTTTCTAAGAAATAACTATGAAAACCTTATGTTTTATTACTAAATTTTGAAAATTTTTAATTTTTAATTTTATTTTTAATTAAAAAAATAAAAAAATAAAAAATAAATAAAAAATAAAAAATCAGCGCCGATTAATCGGCGCCTAGGGGGCGCCTAACGTTTTTTGCAACATTGTCATGGAATAAGCATTCCAAAGTTTGGAGGTTCAATGACGTGCGTTGATATTCTCTAGACAAATAGCACTGCATTAACCTAAGGCATATAGATGCTTTTGTAGTTCTAAGAGAGAGATCGGATGCAGAAAGCTGATTAGAATCCATGGGAATTCAACCATATGATGCAGTATTGTGTATCAATTTTATATGTAGGTAGATGAGGAAAACGTAATATTGAGTATTGTGTTTGTGTACTGATTTGATTAGAAACTATGACCAAGAGATGTAGCATACATATATATATATATATATATATATATATATATATATATATATATATATATATATATATATATATATATAACAATGTACACGGTTTAGTAAGAAAGTATGGGAAGAAATCAGAATCAGAATAATATTGAATAAAGGATTTTGAATACACGAAAATCATGATTTTTAGGAGAAAATGAAATTGTAATTTAGTAAAAATTAATACTTTGTACACGCTAATTATCATATTTAATAATATATATTATGAAGTAATTAATTAATTAATTACCTTAAATAAAATCTGTTTTAATTAATTATATATTGAATAAAGGATTTTGAATACACAGAAATCATGACTCTTAGAAGGATTTAAAATTACAATTTAGTAAAAATTAATACTTTGTACACGCTAATTACCATATTTAATAATATATATTATGAAGTAATCAATTAATTAATTACCTTAAATAAAATTTGTACACGAGAATCTGTTTTAATTAATTATATAACAGTGTACATGGTTTAGTAAGAAAGTATAGGAAGAAATCATAATCAGAATAATATTGAATAAAAGATTTTCAATACACGGTAATAATGATTCTTAGGAGGATTTAAAATTACAAATTAGTAAAAAATAATAATTTTTACACGGTAATTACCATATTGAATAATATATATTATAAAGTAATTAATTAATTAATTACCTTAAATAAAAATTATACACGGTAATAGCCTGTTTTATTTAATTATATAATAATGTACACGGTTTAGTAAGAAAGAATGGGAAAAAATCAGAATCAGAATAATATTGAATAAATGATTTTGAATACACGGTAATCATGATTCTTAGTCGGATTTGAAATTGCAAGTTAGTAAAAATTAATACTTTGTACACGATAATTAGCATATTTAAAAATATATATTATGAAGTAATTAATTAATTACCTTGAGGGAAAAATCTGTACACGGGAATCTGTTTTAATTAATTATATAACAATGTACATGGTTTAATAAGAAAGTATATGAAGAAATCTGATTAATAAAGGATTTTCAATACACGGTAATCATAATTCTTAGGAGGATTTGAAATTGCAAATTAGTAAAAGATAACAATTTGTACACGGTAATTACCAATTTAATAATATATATTATAAAGTAATTAATTAATTAATTACCTTAATTAAAATCTGTACACAATAATATTCTGTTTTAATTAATTATATAACAATATACACAGTTTAGTAAGAAAGTATACGAAGAAATTAGAATCAAAATAATATTGAATAAAGGATTTTTAGGACGATTTAAGATTGCAAATTAGTAAAAAAAATAATAATTTGTACACGGTAATTACCATATTTAATAATATATATTATAAAGTAATTAATTAATTAATTACCTTAATTAAAATCTGTACACGGTAATATTCTGTTTTAAATAATTAATTACCTTAGTAAAAATCTATAATATGTTAAAATTGATTTTATTCAATTGAGTATTAGGTTTGAATTACACGACTTAAAAATTAATAATGTAATTAACATATTGAATTTAATTATTATAGTAATAAATAATTTTGTATATCTCTTGCAAGGAATACGTATGAAATATGTTGGGAATATTCTATTTTATACCCTTTGAATAAATTTTATAATCTAATTAATTAATTACTAAAAACGAATACGTAATATGTATGGTAACATGTTATAATTGATTTTATTCAATTGAGTAATTAGTTTGAATTACACGGGTTAAAAAATAATAATATGTACACGGTAATTACCATATTTAATTTAATTATTAGAGTAATACATAATTTTCTATATCTCTTGCACAGAATATGTATGAAATATGTTAGGAATATTTCAATTTTATATATCGACGAAATATAAATTTCATACAAAATAAATTGTAGGAGTAAAAATAATAACAAATAACATAACAAACATAAAATGTTGACATATTCGTCGTTATTATCTTTAAGCAGAATCCTCATTATTTCAATCCTCATTAGCCAAATTTCCAACCAGAGGTTCAGGCACCTGTCGATCCAGAGAATCGTGAAAGTTAGGAAAATGTAAATACGTCAATAAAGTTATATAAAAGAGCAAAACAATGTAAGTAAACAATATATCACCTCTTCAGCGAAATCATAATCTTCTCGGTCATAAATATGTGTTGGGAAATCTGCATCTTTCAATACTTCTACAGTAGTTCTATCACAAAACATCAACATATACCTGAGATTATAAGTTTTGTTTCTATAGTCATTATACCACCTCAAATCTATAGATTCAATAAACTTTGCCTTCTTTAAATTTGTTGAACCACTTTTGTACATACAATGGTGGAATATGCATATGTATAAAAATTCCCTGAAATTATAAAAAAAAAAAAAAAACATATGCATCAACAGTAAATTTTAGAGATACAAAATATTAAGATTAATATTACAGTAAAAAAAAAAAAAAAAAAAAAAAAAAAAAAAAAAACCTCTACAACATGTACTACACTATAGATTTAATGGTTTGAGAACCTTTTGTGTAAGGAAGACGAACGACACGAAGCACTCTAAACCTGATGTGATTCCACCGCAGTCCTACACGAAGTTGATTACCAACAATCTCAGAGTGATGTTCAGCTGCCATTGAAAATTGAAAATCTGTGTAAAAAGGGGAGTAGAAAAGCAGAAATAGTTTGTAGGTGACAGCTTTGAGTTTAGCATAATGGTGGATTTAAATAGCAAATCCTTAATTATTATTATATTTAATTATTTAATTATTTTTTACTACCTAATTTATATTTTATTAATATCAATATATACATGTATATATATCACACGGAATAATGACCCAATTATTGTTTCCATAATTAGAATATATATGATTTTACATATCACACGGAATAATGACCTAATTATTGTTTCCATAATCAGAATATATATGATTTTACATAAATACCTCCAAGTTTTTGGGGAAAAAATTTGTTTGGAGGATTTTACTTTTATATATAGATATAGATATAGATATAGATATAGATTACCAATTAAAATTAAGGTTATTATTATACTTGAACAATAATATTACTAATGAATAATATATGTATAGTAATTTGTCTAATTATTGACTTAATTATAATATATAAAAACAACCTAATAAATGTATAATTATTAGCTTATTCCTTAACTACTTTATAACTTACTGAAGCACAAAGAGCCAATAACGCATCTACTAAGGCTTGAACTCACAACCTCCCATATGGGAGTCCAACCCGAGTGCCATCTGAGCACAAGGTGAGCGGCAACAAAATAATAATTCCTTAATTTTATTAAAATTTATTCAATTAATTACTTAATTTTAGAAAATAGTAATAATTGTGTAGTAATATAAATAATTATTAGCTTAATTAGAATGACAATTGTTAGTATATATATAGAGTTGTCGAAACGGGCTCAACCCCCCGACGGGTTGAGCCCGTTTAATCCGTATTTTAGACGGATTGGGCTGGAGAATTTTCAGCCCGACCCGTTTCCAACCCGTCCCGTATATGTCGAAGCCAATCACCCCCACAAAGTAAAGCTTGTGTTGTTTCATGCAACAATGATGCACGATATGAATAAATTACCATTGTCCCAACAATAAATGTTGCTTCTGAAGCCATAGTGCTAGCAAGTATAGCTAGAATATCTGCTGTCATTCTTGACAATATTGTATACTGCAGTCTATGCATCTTCCACCAGTCTAAACTACAATAGTTGCTAGAAACCTCAGTAGTCTTAAGACGCCCTATTTCTAGATAGTCTACGAACTCAGAGTTTTTAGGCCCTGAAGTTTCAACTTGTGCACAAAATTCTTCAAAATCCTCCCAAGCATATGTAGACTTTTGGTGGCTGACTTGTCTTCCAAAAGTGTTAGAAGAACCTAGATTTTCATAATTTTCTTTATTCATTGATTCAGCAACATACTCTTCATAAAGAGTATTGATGATCTTCTTCACTTTTGCTATATTCTCCTTAGCTTCCTGATCAAAATAAAGTCTAGGGAAACAGAATTCAACGGCAAGCATTTTCTTTGTTGGATCAAAGATAGCACCTATAGCCATCAACAAATTGCATTCACCCCAATATTTATCAAACTTCTTCTACATTCTCTTAACAAAATCCCTAATAAAGTTCTCTTCATCATCTTCATGACTATCCAATGTTGATTTGATTTTTTGAACTTCTTGAAGAAACAAATTTGAAGTAGGGTACTCAGAATCTGAAATAAATTTGAATTCAGATAATCATAAGTCACAGCCTTAACAAAATTTTTTAAAAAAATTAAAAGAAACAAACTTGAAATAATGTGAGTAACTATCTAGAAAGATACTAAAATTGAGCAAATTTTGGCAACCTTGCCCCAATCATCTTCTAATGGACAACTGTCAAAGAATGGATCACGATCCTTTTCGCATCTTAAAAGCTTCTTTGAACTTGAGTGCACAACTTAACATCTCAAAAGTTGACTTCCATCTCATTTTACAATCACAAATCAATTTCCTATCTTTCAATTGCAATTGCTGCACACAGTTAGCAAATTGTATACGTCTTGATTTTGACCAGTTCACATATTTCGCACTATCTCTAACATCACTAATGATGTGTTGAATCTCATCTAATCTATCTTGAACACACAAGCTCAAGATGTGTGCACAACAACAAACATGAAACAAGCGTCCCCCACATACCAAACTTCTTGACCTTTGGAGTGTATCCTTCATGTACCGAATAGCATAATCATTACTTGAAGCATTATCAATTGTAATTGTAAAAACTTTCTTTTCAATGCCCCACTCTTTCATGCATCCAAATATAGCTTCAGAAAGCTGAAGACCTCCCCTCTGTGGGGGAATGTTAATGAAACTTAAAACTCTCTTCTGCAACCTCCAAGAAAAATCAAACCAGTGTCTAGTGACAACCATATACTCAATCTTCTGATTTTTTATTTCCAACAATCTGTTGTCAAACTTACTTTACTAACACTTTCAAGATTGTTCTTCAACTTCTTCTTTTCAATCTCATAAACCTGCAAACAATCTAATTTGCTTGTATTTCTACTAATTTTTTTCTACTCGGGCCATCCTTGTTTCAGCATTAGGTTAAATCCTGCTTCCTCCAGAATGGTAAACGTTCATGCATCATGATCCAATTAGTAGCATACTCCCTCATTCGTTCCATGTCAAAATTTCAAGGATGTAATGGAGGAATGCAAGACGAAACTCCATCATTGGACATAAAATTTAACATTGAAATATATAAATGTATTTTCAAATTTAAGTAGTTACCATCAAATTTATATTTCTCTTAACGCATTTTTCTTGATGCCTCTTGTAGCTAGTTGTTGTGCCCGTTTTAGTTAATGCGAATTGATGATGACAATGATTACATTGTACCTTCTGCGCTCCATCTACGTTGACCATAAGAAAATCAGCTCACACACCTGAAGTCTTTTTTCTCTTGTTTCTTTGAAACTCTTGTTCGTGTGATGTTTCTTCGTTTTGTTGTGTGTCATGACCATCTAGATCAACCCTTTCAAGTCCTTCAGCTTGCTCTTGTACTTCATTAGTAGTTTCATTGTTTTCACCAACCACACTATTTAAAGTGTGTGGATTTTGTGGGATAGATGAATTCTCTATTGACATGCCTAAATGCCTAATGAAAAACAATAACTAAATTAACCAATCATACCTCAACAACATAACTAATATGATAAAGACAAATCTATACTGTATATAAAAACAAAATCCTGAACTTTAACTTCCCGCCCAATTCCAAAAAAATCTCGCTTTCTAATCAAATATATTGTTTTCGACTTTCCTATTCGTACTATAATTCTAGGTTAAAATTTATATTCTAATATTATAAAATAGTATAATACAATTCCTAATATAACACATTGTTTCCTACTTTCCTATTTGTACTATAATTCTACATTAAAATTTCTATTCGTAATACAATAGGACAATCTATATCTATATCTATATCTAATTAAAAGTAAAATCCTCCCTCTAGTATTTTCCTGCCCAAACTCATTGTATTGGTCAAATTAATTAATTATGATAAACTATGGAATAATTAATGATGGTATTAGAAATCCTAGAAAAATATAGAATACAAGAATATTAAATTATGATTATATTATTATTGTGCCTTACGGAATAGAATACAAGAATATTTAATTATGGTTATATTATTATTGTGCCTCACGATCATTATATATACTAACAGAACTTGACAGGAAAATAATAATAATAATATAATAATAATATTTAAAAGTAATCAAGTGTTAATAATAATAATAAGAATGTTAACGTAAGAATTATAACATAGAATAAAACGTAATAATTAATATATATATATATATATATATATATATATATATATTTCAAGTATAATAAAAGCCCTATGTAATAATGTAATAATAAAATAAATTACAACAACAACGACGATGATGATGATAATAATAATAATAATAATAATAATAATAATAATAATAATAATAATAATAATAATAATAATAATCCAAACAAAACTACATACAAAATAAAATTAAAATAAAAATAAAGAAAAAAAGTAAGAAGAAGACAAAGGGCTCCCTTTGTAAATGATGTGAGATCATTTTGATCTCATATGGAGAATGTTTGGAAATAAGAGCTCTTGAGGTCCTCTATATAAATAACAAAGATCCTAAGAATATAATATATTAATCTTCACTAAATTATTTTTCCTACAAGTCTCATGCATTTCATTTCCTTTCCAAACACGAAAGTCACACTACATAATGTTGCCTAGAACTGTTTATACCTCAGCTAATTGAGCTTTTCCTGTTTCCACCAGATCCTTTGCGTCTGAACTGATAAGGATAGAATGCTTCACCACCGGTTGAAGATTCAAAATATCAGTTGCTTGAAAAGGTGTGACAGCATCAAGATCATATTTTCGAGCTGCAACGGTTACTCCAACCTGTTAAAGAATACCACAGTCAATAGAAGCATAAGCAATATAAAATATTAACCACGTTGTCTTATCCATTCATAGAAGTGCAACATTGAATAGCAATAAGAAACAAAATTCATATGAACAGTTAATGAGATACCCATGAGGTACCTTCAGGCAAAGATTGCATAAAACTGGAATTTTCTTTACCTGTAATCTTGCATCGTCAGGCAATTCCAACTGAAAAATTATCAATTAGAATCTGATTACAAATGAAAGTAATAGACAAGAACCTGTGGAAATTTTTAATTACTTGATACCTGATATTTTTGTTTTGAGAATTCTTTGATGTCAGACCACAAACTAGCAGACGTGACAATCAAACACAATTAATAATCAGAATTATTGGAAAAGCAAGTATCACAGGCATAGACAATTCAACATTGATTAATGATTATGGACCGCAAATAGAGCAAAACCAGAGTTTCTGGGAGGATACAAAGAGCACCTAATATCTTTATATCTTAATCAGATAAACTCTACGGATCAAAATGTTTTAAAGTGGGAAGGAAGCAAACAGTTTAAACCAATATTGATATGATTAGTGGCTGGTAAACTCAAGCAAAGCATTCAGTGTCTCAATGACCATGAACATCCAATTTCAAATATGTGGATGAAAAATAAATTTATAAGCTAGCATGATATGATAATAGCTAATGGAAAGCATTTACCAGGAATGGGATAGGAGCCAAGCATTTATTTGGGGACAGTAGAGATTGTACATTTTCAAAAGGATTTGGGGAATGATTTATTGGCCCGGGGAGAGACCAGGTCATCTCCGCCGTCGCCCCCAACCTCCTCGCCACGTACGAAGTCCAATTCGTCGTCCCTTCTCGACGCCAGAACGATTTCTTGAGCCGATTTCATTGTTGTGACTTGTGAGGCGTGAGAAGTACTTTTTTTCTTCAACGAGGAGGTTTAAATAAGAAATAAACACCTCAACGGTCAGTTGAGGTTTGAATTTTTTTATTTTTAAAATCTTTTATTTTACTTTAAATACATTGTGAGGGTTTTTTTGTCTTTTTTCCATTGAAAGTATTTTTTTTTCTATTTTTAATTTGTTTTTAAAATTTGACCGTAAGAATTTTGAGTTAAATTTATTTTAAAAATGTTTAATTATAATAATTGTTGATATATTAAGAATTTCTAGTTAAATTTATTTTTAATTGTTTTAACTTTTGGTATATATTGTGATTTTAAATGCAAATTTTAATATTTTGATTTAAAATCAAAATTGAAATTATAAGAGTAAATATCAGTCAAGGTCCTCCGAGTTTGGTGATTTAGCCACATATAATCCTAAATTTTCTATTTACCATCTATGGTCCTCTTACTTTCAAAATATTACCTTCTTCTGTCCTTCTGTTAGTTTCTTCCGTTTGTGCCGTGTAAACCAAGGGTAGAATCGTACTTTCTCTTTGTTTATTCATTTTTAAGGTGAAAATATCACATATTTTGCGTAATTCCTTCTCCTCCGCGGTGAAATTAGCGTCGGCGAGAGAGTGCCGGGTATATGGGCTAAGGCAATCGCAGAGCAAATCGGAATACATAAACGCCAACTTGTATCGCTTCTCCACGACTGTATTAATGTGCGATTTCACGGTGGAGCTGTCGCGGGAGCCAAAATCTGGGCAAGTTCTCTTGCTCATAGCCTTTGCGCTCATCGTCGTCTCTAATTTTCACGATCTTATTTTTTGAATATGAAGTTTCGAATCAATTTTAGAGAGCTCCAATAAGGTCAACCCAGTTTTTCTCTTTCTCGCGCTCTCTGTATTAGGCCTTAATTTTGAACTTCAATACCTGTAGTTTGCACTTCAATTTCCTGTTGTAATAAATTTGAACTTGAAGTTAGAAGCTTCAAGTTTTAGTCTTTGTTTAAAATGTGGCATTTTGAGGTTGTTCCTTGGTGTTCAGGGGATTTGGGAGTTTAACTTAATGAATTGGGAAGAAAATCGGACTTTACTTGGAGTTTAACTCATTGGATTGGGAAGAAAACTGGGCATTTTGGTTGTAGTTTTTCTATTTTTTTTAAAGAATTATTTCTTAAAATACTTGTAAGTCAGAATTTAATGACCAGTTGTTTTCTCTAATCTGCACATATGGAACCTTCTCAAAGGCTTTATAGCCAATTTTGATTCTTAGGTCTTGGTCTTTATTAAAGTTCAAGATGTCCCAAACAAACTCAGCTGCCCCACTTGATTTCCTCTGTTGAAATTCTTTATCTACATCACATCTCCCCTTGATTTGAAAGTTAAAGTACTCCAGTCTTTGTGTCTAGCTCCCCATGAAGATGCAAATGAGTGAAGGATTCCAGAGGGAGTTTCTCCTTGGCATGAAGTTTCAGGGCCTTGGAATCTCCGTCGTACCTAAGCGAGGTCTCCATTTATGCAAATAGTATTTTCGTGAGCGATTTTGCTTTTAGTGGGTTTTGGGAGATATGAAGGTTTAGATAAGCCCTAAAAATGGTGGATAGTAAGAGGTACGCTCAGAAACTCCCCCCCCCCCCCCCCCCCCCTCCCCCCCGCTCTTCTCCCTCATTTCGCTTGTACTTCGAATTGTGTTTTAGGGGGTTTTGGGTTTAGAATTTGAAATTTTCTGGAAGTTGAAGTTTTGCATATGGTTTTAGGTTCAACATTTTCGGGTTTGCTTTTAGAGGGGGTGGTTTATAAATATGTGATATTTTCACCTTAAAATGAATAAACATAGAGAAAGTACAATTCTACCCCTGGTGTACACCGCGCAAACGGAAGAAACTAATCGAAGGACAGTAGAAGGTAAGATTTTGAAAATCGGAGGACCATAGGTGGTAAATTGAAAGTTTAGGACTATATGTGGCCAAATCACCAAATTCGGAGGATCTTGGCTTTTACTCAAATTATAATTATAAAGTTGAAATTATTAATTAGAGTTAATTCTTTTTTTGGTCCTACTTTTATAGTTTTATTAGGGCATTTTCATTTTTAGTCTATCATAATTAATTTTTCCACATTGCGACCACTCTTTTTTGGATTATGTCATTTTTAATCATATGTTAGTTTTGTTGTCAGTTGTCTGTCTAGAACAGGGGTGTTTATGTCATTCCATGTTATGTTCTTCTCATTTAATATTTCTTGCAGGTTATAATTTCTCATTCCTAGCCTTTTAGGATATCATATACGACTCACCCACAATCCAACATTCAAAGCCTAAAATCTTTTACAAGGTTGTTCTCTCAAAAAAAAAAAAAAAAAAAAAAAAAAATCTTTTACAAAGTTGAAATTGAATAGAAAGATAGAGTTAATTCCAGCAATGGTCCTCCGACTATTGTGATTTTTCAAAATTGATCATCGTCTTTTAATTTGGACGAAATAGACCCTTGACTATCAAATTTGTTCCACTATTGGTCCTTCCGTTAACCATCAGTTAAATAGGGGTTAAGTAAAGGGGTACAAGCGTAATTTCCTTAGCTAGGTCTCTTAAGTAAAGGGGCACAAGGGTAATTTCCTATCCCCTATCTCACTAGAAGTTGTAATGTCTTCCGCGATAAGAAACCCTCCAAGTCCTCCGGCTGGATCGGTGGCATACGAACTCTCTCTGAACAGTTGGAGCATGAGAAAGGTACCAGAGGAATGGTTCGCAGATGAGGAAAAGGTCTGGAAAACGGTAGAGTTGTTGCAAGAGAGCCAAACTTCGGCAATCCGATCCTCCGAGCCTGACAAAATTCGGTGCGAAATCTGGGACGACGAATATTCTGTCTTCGAAAATACCACCATTTCTTGCTGATGTGGCCACGCCTGCGTATCACTGTCCAATCCAAGCTTCTCTCTGAAGCAGCTGCCTACTGTTGTGTCAGCTCGTCGAATTTCCAATACAATGTTCAGTTTCTTCAGTCTCATTGATCATCCACAAAGAATTAGCTTGGGGTTTCATTTTTCTGGTAACTAGCAATGGAGGGCTCAAGTAAGAGAATTGGCCCGAGCTTCACTTTGGGAAGATTCTGATAATGATAGTGGGAGTGATTATGAGTACAAGGAGGAAGATGAAGGGGAAGAAAGTGAGGAGAGTTGGTGATTTGGAAGCAGGGAGAGATAGCATCATGCTTGAGAATAGTATCAATGGCATGTCAGATTGCAACTATGAAGTGGAGCTTGTGAAAGGTCCATATTTCTGGCTTATCTCCTCCATATTACTTTCTTGTTTTTAGTTTAGCTGTTAACTACCATTGTTTCTTCCTTTAAGAAGTTGAACTGCTTTTGGGGCTAGAAGAAAGAGCCACTATGTAACAAAATCGCGTGTTTTAATTTGTGGATTCAATCGCTGATCAAAGACGGACCAGGTTACCTCTTCAAGCACCGCTGCCCCTAGGCCGGCTGCAACGCCGCCATATTGGCGGAGATGGTTGAATCAGTCGCCGATGAGGAAGACATAACTAAGTATTAGCGTTATTTCCTTAGGTCTTATGACGTCATATGTGAATGCTCCCATACTTTTTCCTGGAACTGCTTGGAGAACAGTCACCGGTTGGAGGACTGCTGCACCGTAGCCAAGTGAATGATCAAGAACGTCTCCGAGGCTGAAAACACAAACTGGTTTCTTTCCCATTCCAAGCTCTGTCCCAAGTGTAAATGACCAATTAGAAAAACCATGGATCCAAGCTTTGTCCCAAGTGTATACCATGGATCCAAGCTGTGTCCCAAGTGTATACTAGTGAAAGAAGTTGTGTGAGCAAGAAGAGAAAAAAATGGAGTTTTGAGGTTGGTAATCTGCGTGTAATAGATACATATACTCATAAGTATAAGGAAGAAGAGAGTCATAAAAGGAAATGACCATTTTAGCTCTTCATTAACACCTATCTAACTGATGGTTAACGGAAGGACCAATAGTGGAACAAATCTGATAGTCAAGGATCTATTTTGTCCAAATTAAAACGCGAGGACCAATTTTGGAAAATCACAATAATCGGAGGACCATTGCTGGAATTAACTCTAAAAAGATATAAAGAAAAAGTTCTAATTCTTCAAGTTCTTCAACTACTATTTGTATGGGGAATGGATTTCAATTCAACAACGTGAATGTGGGTCATAAATAGTTTTGAGAACATCATTGACAAATGAGAACCCAGGTGAAAGTATTGGGAATGTTTAAGATGTAAGGTTTGTAATTTTTGTGTTTGTTTTAGCAATTGGGTAAAAAAAATTAAATTTTTAAAATTTTCACAATTCGATATTTTTTTTTTATTTATTTATTTTTTGCATTGCTTGGGTAGATTTGTTTAATTTTTTACAATTTTCAGGATAAATCAAGATGTGAGTATTGTGAAGTGATATGATCCCCCAATGTGCCCTAGGTCAAAGAAAATTATACTTGGGCTATTGAAGAGAATTAACAACAATGAAGAAGAAATAGCAAAATTAAAAGCTAAGCTAAAAAGTGTACCAAGAGTGTACCAAGAGGTGAAGAGTCAAATAAGTATAGGAGTAGAAAATGCACATCTAGGATGCTTGTTGTAGTTGTTATGGTAGTGTTAATTAGTTATTTTAGTGTAGGGAACAATGAGAGCATAGGTGTAGGCAAAAATGTCTAAATGCTCTCATAAGGCTTAGGCAATAATATGGTATTTGTTTGATTTGCAAAAGAAGTGGTTTTGTTATGGGTTTGACAATAACATTGCAGTACATTAGTAATGATATTCTCTGATAGGATCACGTTCAGGTGTGAACTGTCCGTCCAGGAAAGAATTGTGAATCATTCAGCGCGTGTCACGTGTCCAGATCAACAAATCAGATGCAATTTTTAAAAAACGACGCGGTGGTAGTTTTGTAAATAACTCGAACTTTGATGCATGTAAATGTGTTATATGTGCAAATAGTTGGTGCACCTTTGCAAGTAAGAAGTGCAAGTAAAATCACCTACAAGTGCATGTAATTTTGCCTTGTTAACTTTCATTGATCTGAGTTCGTTCTGTTTGGCATCGCTTTTGTTCTCGCGGGGAGTTTAGCGGGTAGTTAGTACCCGTGAAAATCACCCGCAAGATGGTTTGAGGGAGGGGTTGGCGGGATAGGTGTACCCACAAGATGGCTTGTAAAAAGTGTATGTAAAATCACTTACAAGTGCACCTACTTTCACCTACAAGTGCATGTAATTTTGCCTTGTTAACATTCATGCACCTAGGTGCAACTACTTATAACTATAGGTGCACTAGTTATAACGTCAGGTGCACTTAGTTTTGATGCTCAGTATAAATTTTACATGCACCTGTAATACATTTTACCTGCACTTGTAATACATTTTATATGCACTGAGGTGCATTATATGAAACTATTACTTGCACTTGTAATACATTTCACTTGAACTTCGATGTTCAATTATTTACGAAAATGCTGCCACATTTTTAAAAAAATCAGTGTTTCCCATCACTTAGATCTAAACACGTGGCGCGTGCTAGATGATTCTTAGTTCTCTCTTGGGTAACCATTCGCATGAGAGTGCGGCCATCTCTGATATTTAGAACCATTAATCAAATGTTATTCAATTTTAATCAACTTCCATTTAAAAATTAAAATGCCCTAATAGCTTTGTGAGAATATACTCGATGAAAAAAGAAAGAATAAAGCAAAATTTGATTTACTTGATTAGAAAATAAATAAAATAAAAACAAATCTTTTTTTTAAAGGAAACACCAATAAATTTCATTAAAGCAAACGTTCAATACAAGAATGAATAGAAGACAATCAACTAAGAGGACCAATTTGAGAATGAACAGCTCTTTTTAAAGTATGAGCGATTTAAACCTGACAATTCGTGTATACGGGTTCGTTAACGGGTCGACACAATAACGGCGCGAACACGATAAGACTAAACACAGACACGACATTAAGGTTAACGGGTTGAAATTTTTAACACGAACACGAACACAATTTGTAAATGGGTTGACACGATAGACACGTTTTGTTAATAGGTTTCGGATCGTGTCGACACGATATGACACAAAACCCGTTTAAATATATTTATTAATAGTTCACTGTTCACAGACGCAGGCTACCGGTCATAACCTTTCGGACTTTATTCTCCGGTAGACGCATACATATAAATGATATAATATATACAATACAGTTCGCAAATGCAGACGGCAGCCTTATAATATTATACACAAAGAAATTAAACATACAAGATTGCAAGTATTACGACCTTACCGTAAGTGGCGATCAAATATTAGATTATTTGTAAAGCTTTAGCCTTCAAGGGAATAATTGGTGATCTAATTGTTGATTCTTGAAGCCTTTGACAATTTCACGCCATAAGAAGTTAAGAATTAAGCTGGAAGCCTCAAAGTCTCAAACCATCTAAATTCCCACGTTAAAGATTTTTTTAAAGAATAAAAATCTATATCTACAAATCTAGCTAATAAGAGCCAATAATGTTAGGCCTTTAATTCGAACAAAAAAAAATGTCGGGTATAATTGTTTCTTAAAATGAATGGTTCATATTATTTTGATTTTAGTATTTTTTTAATGATTTTCATTATTTACCCTCTATTATATTATTTTCTTCCCTTAAATAGCCCTAAATTCCGTTAGTATAAACTTTAGTAGCGGAATATTCCGTTAACTATTTATTATTCTTAATTTACTCATTAATTTCTATAAAAAGGTTTTAGTTTCTAACCCCATCCCAATTAGAGTTGGAATAATTGTTAAACATATGCTATGAATATGTTAAAATGTATTAAATATATATATATATATATATATATATATATATATATATATATATATATATATATATATATAATATAATATAAAATTCAACATAAACTTTGGTCAAATAATTCCCGACACATAAAATGAGACAAAGTGAGTACTACAATCACTCACACTTTCTACCCCTTGTTAAGGTGTTATCATTCAATTGATTTAAACAACAAAGTGAAGAACTATTTTTATTCATTCACTTGTATTTATCTAATAAAATTTATACATCTACCAAGAATTTGTTGGAAAAAATAGTATAAATTGACATAAAATGACATTTTAAGCAGCTATTTTGTGGTACAAATATCAGTGGGGTTCACTTTCGATTTGAGTCGGGTCAAAGTGGATTCGGGTTCTTCGTAGTGAGACGAAGAGATTGGTATATTGTACGCTCAAAACGGATAATGGGTGAATGAGATATTGATTCTCAAAGTAGACCCATTTGAGTTTGGAAAATGAAGGGAAAAAGTGAAGCTTTTGTCCCACATTGGCTTTGGAAGTGGATTTGCCCCACCATTTATACAAGAGCTCTTTTAAAGCTTATTGAATTGTATAGCATAGAGTTTCTTTCTCGCGCGCAGAGGGGTAGTTTAGAGTTGCAAATCAAATCCTAAATTGAGACCGAGTCGGCACGATAGGGTTATGTTATGCCAACCTTCCACCGCAGCAGTAAACACGCGGTATGTACCGCCCTGGTCTACCGGTACGTTCCGTTGCGGTACATACCGTGTTTCCGGAACGATACACCGTCTACCGGTGTACATCGTTTTTCCAACGAGCTACTGGTCTGGCCTACCGCAGCAGTAAACACACGGTATGTACCGCCCTGGTCTACCGGTACGTTCCGCTGCGGTACATACCGTGTTTCCTGAACGGTACACCGTCTACCGGTGTACAGCGATACACGCCTACCATCCCCGGAACGGTTCATACCTGTTCAGTTCAAATGACTGTTGGGAGGATTAATTCAGCTGTTAGCCTGTTACGGAATTAATTCCATATTAATTCCAATTTTGAATTCTAGAATTAATCCTCATATTCAATGGTCAGTATTGAAGGTTTTGAACATGGGTTTGAATGCCTAAGTAAATGCTATTTACACCATCTTCTCCTATATAAGAAGTAGTAGTTGCAGCAAAATTTTACACAGAACATAGACAATTGTTTTCCAGCTCCAAAATCTCTGTTTCTACTCCTCTCTTAGCCTACTGTGTTCTAAACTTTGCTCTAGTTCGCAGGGTTCAAAGTTTGGGTGCTCAAACGTTGAACCGTAGCACGTTTTATCCTGGGAAACCAAGGCTACAACGCTCCTAGCACTTGTGGGAGGTAGCAAATAAGGTTTTAAGGAAACGAACAATTCGTTCAACTCGTGCTAACCTCTAACCGAATCATCCACCCTTTCCTTCCCAAATATTAGCCTATATTTTTCATATAATAATAATCTTTTCGTAGGATTATTATTTTTGGGGTATGCCAACAAGAAACTACCCAACATAATTATATTCCAAGGAAGTACATATAGTATATCATTTTCCATTTCAATATAAGAATGGCAGAATGAGAGTAGTAAGCAAGGGAGCAGAGCCCATATCCAGCTAGTGATTGTTTATGTAATAACGTGAAGCAAACAATTTTACCTGGCGCATGGCTAAAAGGGGTTAGGTTGCGGACCTTTCCCAAGTAAATTGGTGACCAATAAAAGCAAAATCTTGAAGCCCACTACTCTCCACCGCCTCACGAAAACCCTCAATCAATCTAAGTGGTTGCAGATTACCACCTCGCTTCTCTTCTGGATGTAGGATATCATTAAAATCACCCATAACCACCCAAGGTAGGGGGCTCTGAGATGATAGTCGCTTTAGAAGGCTCCACGACTCCACCCGCCTACTTCTCTCCAGGACTCCATAAAAACCAGTGAACCTCCACACTACATCTCCAGTGCTCAGACAAACCTCCGCATCAATATGATTAGAAGAGTACGACCTGATTGATACCTCAGTACCCTCCTTCCAAAGTAAAGCCAAACCGCCTCTGTGCCCAACACAATTTACCGTGAACAAGCCCACAAAACCAAGTCTAGTCTTAATGGGCTGAAACTTATTGAGGCCCAAGAAAGTTTCTGAAAGAAAAAGTAAATTGGGTTTCTTAGTATGAACACAGTCCACCAACACTTGAATCGTCGATGGGTTCCCAAGCCCACGACAGTTCTAGGCCAAAAGACTCATTGTTCTGGGCGGGCCTGATCTACAAGTCCCGCCCTTGGCACATTTTTTTGGATGAGATCACCACAAGAGAAATCCATAGTCTGGGAGGCAGAATCATCAATCATTATTGTATGGACCATGGTCCACACAATTGTGTGGACCATAAATAAAAAGTACATTTTTAATATACTAAGGGTACATTATTTATGGACGTAAGGTA
Source organism: Ipomoea nil (assembly GCF_001879475.1). Taxonomy (NCBI): domain Eukaryota; kingdom Viridiplantae; phylum Streptophyta; class Magnoliopsida; order Solanales; family Convolvulaceae; genus Ipomoea; species Ipomoea nil. The sequence continues at coordinate 1,675,942 of NW_017618464.1, read as the reverse complement.
CATTTTTAATATACTAAGGGTACATTATTTTATATAATGTACCTTCAGTACAAAAATAATGTAATTTTAATATATTAAAAATGTACCTGATATTCATGGTCCACACAATAATTTGCCGCAGAATCATCAGCTGGGCTATCCGTCTCAATCCTTCAGCGCTTTTGTTCCAAAATAATCAGCCCACTTGGAGAATTTGGGCTATTACCCTTTGGCCCATGGGAAAATCATAAGATAAGATACCCAAGCCAGGTGTCCTCACAGCGGTACCCGTGGGAACGTGTCTTCCAATCCCCATTAAAAAACCTTCCTTGGTTTTTTGTCTGCAAACACCTCATACAATCCACAAGTGTGGATACTCTTACACTACTTCTTCAATATGTATTCTCCAAAACATGGTTCCGTGATTGACCTCGTGGTGTTTATAGTGATTATAGCTATGGTCAATGTCATTGCAGTTCTCCTCTTGTTGAAGAAGCCTACAAAGTTTTGTCTGGGTTTGAGCAGCTTGATGATGTTTATATGGACTGCACTGTGGGGTGCATGAGCTTATTTTGAAGCCATTCAATATGGAAAGCATATAATGGTAATTAATCATATGTTGCTAAGCTTTGTTAAATCATTGTATTGGATGTCCCAGTACACTTATATTGGTAAGAGTAATCCACAGCTTTTCATTAAAATTCTTATTTGGATTGGAACTTTCTTGATTAGCAGTTTAGAGATAGTCATTCTAACGAAAAGCAAAACACGTAAAGAATTTCTAGACACTGATAGGAGGGTTGTAGTGATGTATTCTTCTATGAGTTTCTTAGAAAATGCTGTAGGAAGATCTTTGGAAATCAAAACTATTTACGGAGATGCAGATAAGCCTCCTTATGTGTTGAAGATGGAGGAATACTTCAAAGAGTTTATAATGGAGTATATGGAAGAGTACCGTGAGAAGGGTGACCATCTAAGCCAAAGCCACAGTGATGACCATCTCACTTCAAGCTCTATGCATGTTCGTGCAAGCTCTAGCAGTGGGCCGTTAAGTAGTCGTCGGAGCACTACAGGTGGCCATCGAAGTTCTACCCCTCCCCGCCCACAAAACTTCAAGGAGCAGTATTTGAATTTTGTTAATAAAGTAGATAATCTAGCAGGTATATGACGTAAGGGGGTTGGACCCTTAAGCAGAGGCAATTGGAGTGTTCGGGAAGCACACAAGTGGTGTTGAAGAAAGTGGGAGCAGATTTTGTTTTTCTGGTTTAATCTGATGTGTTATTAGTGGCCTAGTCTGTTACCATATGCTCTGATACCATATGAGACCTAGTCTGTTAGTAGTTTGTATTTGCATAGTCTTGTGATTTGTGCTCTGATACCATATGAGACCTAATATGTTAGTAGTTTGTATTGACATAGTCTTGTGATTTTGTGCTCTGATACCATATGAGACCTACTCTGTTAGTAGTTTGTATTGGCATAGTCTTGTGATTTGTGCTCTGATACCATATAAGACCTACTATGTTAGTAGTTTGTATTTGCATAGTGTAACACCCCGTGTTACGGCCTTTAATCCCGAATTAATTATTTAATTAATCCCGTAAATAATAATTAAAAAGGGTTTAATTTGATTAGGATTCTCTTTAATTAATTAATATGGTCCACCATGGACCCTTATCCCTAAACCAAGCCCTTAGTCCTATAAGGAATAGAATTAGTAAACCCATACCATTCAGACCCTAATTAGGACTCCTATATATATATATATATATATATATATATATATATATATATATATATATATATATATATATATATATATATATATATATATATATATATATATATATATATATATATATATATATATATATATATATATAAGGACATAGGAGGCACCTAGAAGTCACACCACAATAGATATCACCACACAAGAATTCCCAAGGGATTCCCCATTACCAAGCCTAGGGAGGTCAATCGGATGGAAATCTTAGGGAAGAACTTTAATAGCCAAGGTACGATTAATTAAGGCTAAGAGGTAACCCATGTCTCAACAAAACCTATTTTCTTTGCTATAATCTTCTCCTTTAGCTCCTTCTATATGCTTGTGTCTTGATGAAATCTTCTATGATAATTATGATATGATCTTGATGATTGATGAGATGATTTTATGTGTGATCTTGATGATCTTGATGATGATAAGAGGATCTTGATGATTGTGTGATGTTCTTGATAAATCTTGATGTTTATTGATATTAAAGATGAAGTATGATCTTGATGATTTGAATGGGATTAAAGCCCTAGGTTAAATTGGGAATTTTATATTATGATGTTCTTGGCATATACTTGGGTGGGAATTCGCATGTTCGGGTGTTGATTATATTTAGAAGTCATGATAGGATGTGTTCAATGTGATTCTTGGTTTTGATCCGTTATTTGACTACGTGGTGTCGTCGTTTGTGTTTAAAAGTGTCTAAGTATGGTTTCGGGTTCCACAAAGGATCCCGAGACCCAAGTATTGAAAAAGAGTCAGTGGGGGGGTAGGTGGGGATAGGGGGACCCGCCACCTACCCGCTGCCCGAAGTTACGCCGCCGGCAGCGGGCAGCCGGCGGGTAGACGACTACCCGCCGGGCACTCGCTGCCCGGAGGTTCATCGCTGGCGAGCAGCCGGCGGGTGGAGGCCCGCTGGATTTTTTCAACTTTGGGACTTTGGCTTTCCCGTTTGATGTTCCCCAACCCTTGTGGTGTCCCAACGGACTCCGTTTGTCGTGCCTGAGTCTAGTTTGATGTTTCGGGTACCGTTCGTCGGATGAAAGAGTCTTGTGTATTGCATGCAGTTGAATCATTAACCCGTTGGCCTAGGAGGAAGATGTATGAACCCCTTAGGACTATTCTTAGTATGTAGATGACTACACATAAGTTTTATTTATATGTTTTCCCCCTCCCGATGTGTTAATGTGGGTTGCATGTGCTTGCTACGTGATATATGTGCATGATTCTTGGCTGCGGTCAAATTGGTTATACATGAGCTGCGGTTCATTATTTTGGCTGCGGTCAAATTGGTTACTCATGAGCTGCGGTTCATTATCCTGGCTGCGGTCAATGACTCACTTCTAGGGCTGCGGTCCACCTCATGGGCCTTGTGTGCTGTGGTCCAGCAACTGGACGCGTCAGGCAGTGTGTAGGGCTTCTAGCCATGAGGAAGGCCATAGTCCACCGAATGAGTTCGTCAGGCGGTGTGTAGGGCTATGGTCGGCTGCGATCCACCGAGTGTATGTGCCAGCGGTGTGTAGGGTCGTAGTCCCCAAAGATCATAGTCCACCGAATGAATCCCTCAGGCGGTGTGTAGGGCTATGATCAGCTACGACCCACCGACTGAGCTCGTCAAGTGGTGTGTAGGGTGGCAGTCCCCAAAAGAGGATCACAGTCCACCGACTGAACGCGTCAGCGGTGTGTAAGGCTGTGGTCCGCCGTTGAATCTATCGACGGTCTATACAATTGGCTACGGTCAATTCCTTCATGCTGCGGTATGAGGTAGGGTGTTGCGGGGCCGTGTTAGCGCTATATGCGCTAACCCTCATGTTTGGGGCATGCGATTGGTCCCGTGGCGCCACCAAAGTATGCTTGTGTGACAAAGATATTGATTGAATGATGATGTGAATAACATGGAAGTAAACTGTGACCTTAGATATGTGTAGTTATGATGTTGCCTCTATATAATTGATTATCGTTGTTGAATGTGTTTATCCCTTTCTGTCGAGTCCAATCCTGATTTTAAAGCTAGAGTCTCCTAAGTATATATCTTCTTGCTTCAAAATGGTTTTACTATATATATATATATATATATATATATATATATATATATATATATATATATATATATATATATATATATATATATATATATATATATATATATATATATATATATATATATATATATATGTGTGTGTGTGTGTGTGTGTGTGTGTGTGTGTGTGTGTGTGTGTGTGTGTGTGTGTGTGTGTGTGTGTGTATATGTGTGTGTGTGTGTGTGTGTGTGTGTGTGTGTATATATATATATATATATATATACACACACACACACACACACACACACACACACACACATATATATATATATATATATATATATATATATATATATATATATATATATATATATATATATATATATATACCTATATTGTATTTTAACGCGTTAGAGTGGGTTACCAGCATCATTCGCTGAACAGATATATTTGGCTTTTAGGCACAGATGATTAGCTCCCGAAGCGCGCTAGAAGAACTCGGATTAGATAGTTAGTCTTTCCTTTCGGCCTGCGTGCCTTGATGATGTAATGACAATAATTGAGGATAGTTAGTTAGAACAGCCTGTGCATCTGAGCTCTCCAGCTCAGATGTGGCAAAACGCCCCCGACTCTATGTTTAGAATGCTTCATTTGATATCTATTTAATAGAATTGCTTTCGTATTATAAGATCAAAAAGTTTTAAAATTTTCGGGGTGTTACACATAGTCTTGTGATTTTGTGCTTTGATACCATATGAGACCTACTCTGTTAGTAGTTTGTATTGGCATAGTCTTGTGATTTTGTTGTAACTGATTTTCTCTTAATATGCTCTATACTCTTTTTATGGATTGTTTTCACAGTGAATAAATGGATTACACTCCCACTAGCATTAATGATCACATCCACTAAGGAAGGATTTATTATTATTATAAACTCAGAGAAGAATTCTTATTTGGATTGAAACTTTCTTGATTAGCAGTTTAGAGATAGTCATTCAAACGAAATGCAAAACACGTAAAGAATTTGTAGAAACTGATAGGAGGTTTGTAGTGATGTATTCTTCTCTGAGTTTCTTAGAAAATGCTGTAGGAAGATCTTTGGAAATCAAAACTATTTACGGAGATGCAGGTAAGCCTCCTTATGTGTTGAAGATGGAGGAATACTTCGAAGAGTTTATAATGGAGTGTATGAAAGAGTACCGTGAGAAGGGTGACCATCTAAGCCAAAGCCACAGCGATGACCATCTCACTTCAAACTTTATGCATGTTCATGCAAGCTCTAGCAGCGGGCCGTTAAGTAGTCGTCGGGGCACTAGAGGTGGCCATCGAAGTTCTACCTCTCATCGCCTACAAAACTTCAAGGAGCAGTTTTTGAATTTTGTTAATAAAGTAGATAATCTAGCAGGTATATGACGTAAGGGAGTTAAACCCTTAAGCAGAGGCAATTGGAGTGTTCGGGAAGCCCACAAGTGGTGTCGAAGAAGGTGGGAGCAGAGTTTGTTCTTCTGGTTGAATCTGATGTGTTTTTAGTGGCCCAGTCTGTTACCATATGCTCTGATACCATATGAGACCTAGTCTGTTAGTAGTTTGTATTTGCATAGTCTTGTGATTTGTGCTCTGATACCATATGAGACATAATATGTTAGTAGTTTGTATTGACATAGTCTTGTGATTTTGTGCTCTGATACCATATGAGACCTACTCTGTTAGTAGTTTGTATTGGCATAGTCTTGTGATTTTGTTGTAACTTTTTTCCTCTTAATATGCTCTATACTCTATTTATTGATTGTTTTTCACAGTGAATAAATGGATTACACCCACTAAGGAAGGATTTATTATTATTATAAACTTAGAGAACAATTCTTATTTGGATTGGAATTTTCTTGATTAGCAGTTTAGAGATAGTAATTCTAACGGAAAGCAAAACACGTAAAGAATTTCTAGACACTGATCGGGTGGTTGTAGTGATGTATTCTTCTCTGAGTTTCTTAAAAATGCTGTAGGAAGATATTTGGAAATCAAAACTATTTACAGAGATGCATGTAAGCCTCCTTATGTGTTGAAGATGGAGGAATACTTCAAAAAGTTTATAATGAAGTATATGGAAGAGTACCGTGAGAAAGGTGACCATTTATGCCAAAGCCACAGCAATGACCATCTCACTTTAAGCTCTATGCATGTTCGTGCAAGCTCTAGCAGCGGGCCGTTAAGTAGTCGTCGGAGCACTAGAGGTGGCCATCGAAGTTCTACCTCTCCTCGCCTACAAAACTTCAAGGAGCTGTTTTTTAATTTTGTTAATAAAGCAGATAATCTAGCAGGTATATGACGTAAGGGAGTTAAACTCTTAATCAGAGGCAATTGGAGTGTTCGGGAAGCCCACTAGTGGTGTCGAAGAAGGTGGGAGCAAATTTTGTTCTTCTGGTTGAATCTGATGTGTTATTAGTGGCCTAGTCTGTTACCATATGCTCTGATACCATATGCTCTGATACCATATAAGACCTAATCTGTTAGTAGTTTGTATTGGCCGAGTCTTGTGATTTTGTGCTCTGATACCATATGATACAACTGCCTCCCGTTTCTTTTTATGCTCCTCTTCCGGTGTAAAACGTGGATCTCCTGAGTATAGCAGATTATTGTTTTTTCTCCTCCGCTGTAAAAAAACTAAAAGCGTGGAGCTGCAGAGTAGCAGGTCATTGTTTTTTTCTCCTCCGGGGTGTAAAAGCGTGGAGAGCAGAGCATTACATCCCCTTTGTTTTTTTTTTTGCTCCTCTCCATCTATAAAAGCATGGAGTTTGCAACTTCATCTCCTTCCCTTACCTTATCCCAAATTTCCAACAATGGCTTCTTCTTTTCTATCCTTAGAGTCAACTACAGGCTTTTACAACGTTCTCTTTGCTATTCTTATCCATGTTTTTTTTTTTTTAAAAATGATCATTCCTGCTCATTTTTTGTCAATTTCTCATCGGAGTAAGAACCATTCCCGTAAAAACGGGTCGGAAAATTGTCAGAAAATAAGCTGAAAAGAGCATTTTTGCAAAAAAAAAAAAAAAAACAAAAACAAAAACAAAAACAAAAACAAAAACAAAAAAAACAAAAACAAAAACAAAAACAAAAACAATAGTAGTGGGCTGAGATTGCAATGTCTGAAAGTGATGTATGAACAGTGGCGGACCTGCTATGGGGGCAGTGGGGGCAGCACTGCCCAAAATTTTACAGCCCCAAAACGACGTCGTTTTGGGGATGTTATATATATATATATACATATATATATATATATATATATATATATATATATATATATATATATATATATATATTTATTTATTTATTTATTTATTTATTTATTTATTTATTTTTATTCTTTTTTAAAATTCATTTACAGAGTCCAGAAGAGATGAAGAGTGAAGAGGCGACCCTCTTCTCTGCGCAACCTCGCTTTCCTCGTCACCGCTCGCCACCTCTACCGCAACCGCGGCACTGCCCACCACTCGCCACCAACAGCGCCGGTGCACCACTGCCCAACCACTCGCCGGATTCTTCTCCTTCATGCCACACGGCCCACAATGCTGTTTCGCAAATCGCAACTACCAGGTTCAACTCGTCTTCTCAATTCTCCAAATTCTCACCCTTTGTTCAATACTTCAATGTGTTTGTTTAATTTGCTTAATTTTCGTCTGCTCACTATCTAGGTTCACCTAATTTTACCCTAATTTGATTTTGCCTTAAATCCTAATTTGCCCTAATTTTCTTTGTTGAATTGGCGAATTGCAGAGTTGGTTATGGTGTATTGCCCTATTGGTTTAGGGTTTAATAGGAATTATGTGGTTTAATTTGCAGTGTTGATAGTGTTGATTGTTAGGCAAAATAGGCATTCACTCATTACATAATTCTGTGACTCTGTGAGGTAAAATAGGCATTTTGTTGGCTGCTTGGCAATTGGCATAATGCGGAATTATGTGAATTATGTTGAACCTGACATTTAGGCATTTAGTTGTTAGGCCTTTAGCTTGGAATTAATTGAATTATGTTGCCTCTTGGATGTTACTCATTCAACATAATTATGTGAGGAAATGAGGAATTATATGTTATTATGTTAATATGTTATGTTAGGCATTTGTCATGAATAATGTTAGGCATTTGTCATGAATAATGAATTATATGTTAATATGTTATTTGTTTGTTGGAAATTTGGTGGAAACGAGAAGATATTTGGACTATACGTTGGTATATTTCCCTTTGCTTCTTCGCTCCCACTGAAGAAAAATTCTGGGTCCGCCACTATGTATGAATTCTGATAATGTCAAGTTTTAGACTTGTGTGTATGACCGTAGTAAAACTGCATATATGCATCTCAACCTTATATTTTCCTTTTCATCAAACAGCAAGATTTTGTTATGGTTAGATGGGTAAAGCAAAAAGTGAGGTCTTATTATATCTTATTTCGATTTCCTTCTTTTACTTCTCTGAGTAAACAAAATATGGATTTTTCTTCTCTACCTTTATGGCTTTATCCCGTCAACCTGCAAAAGTCAATTTGAAATTCAATTCAAAGCTTGCATGCATGCAACACAATAAAAAAATTTAAAAAAAAAATTAAAAAACCAACCAAAACGCTTGCATAATTGTGATCCATCCAACCAGACATTATAAACAAAAAAATTACATTTTTAATCTTTAAATTCAAGACCCACTAGCAAACCATGTTAAAGTTCAAACTATATAGAGATGTATTGTTACTCCACTCCATCATATATTATTTTCCAGTAACATATAAAGACATATACAACACCCACTAATTTATGAAAAATACTTGGTGTACTCCCATTTTATACTCCCAACTTGTACTCCCTCTCACATGTTCTTGATGTAGACACTTTTCTGTGGACCCACATGATGAAAATAACCAATTCTGATTTGCCACCTCAGGTAGTAGAAATTGGGGAGTAGAATTTGGAAGTGTTAGCCAGAATATTATTTTGTCACATTTTATGTTGCTTTTAATAATCTTTGTAATAGGCTTAGTCTTCTGTGGCTTTCCTATTAGATAGGATTTGTTTATGTAGAATTGTTTAGCTATTTGTACTGTACTTCCTATCCTTTTGGAGTTTAATCTAAAATCAATTATCTCATCTGGTATCAGTTAGACCAGGTTGATTTCTCTCTCTCTCTCTCTCTCTCTCTCTCTCTCTCACCAAAAATACCCTAACCTTCTCCTCCGAAATATACCGACTTCTCTCTCACCACCATGTCAGCCTCCTCCGAACGCACCGTCTCGGCCAATGGCAATTCGTCTCCGGCAACCAACCAAAATCCTCTAAGCGGCGCTCATCACTTTGTGTCAATTAAATTGACATATAGAAATTTCTTGTTTTGGAGAACCCAGCTAGTCTCGTTTCTTCGTGGCCAAGAACTTATGGGGTACGTTGATGGTGAATTGCCATGCCCTCCAGCGATGATTGAAGCTGTGCCTGCAACTGGAGAATCCACGACGTCCACCACCTCCGTTCCGAATCCAGCCCATAAGGCCTGGGTTAAGCAAGATCAAACCTTGTTGTCTCTCCTCATCTCATCCCTATCGGATGAGGTGATGCATCTTGCGGTAGGACAGTCCACATCCAAGGCAGTGTGGGATTCCATCAACACGGCGCTCGCTAGTTCCACTCGGGCGAGGTGTCTCGGCCTCCTCGGGCAGTTCCACGCCCTCAGGCAAGGCGGCAGCAGCACGGCAGAATACCTCGGGCGCGCCCAGCTGCTGGTGGAAGACCTCGCGCATGCCGGTCGCCCAATTTCACTCGACGAACAGAACATGTTCGTCCATCGGGGCTTGCGGCAGGAGTATCGCGCCATGGCGTCGTCCTTGACCGCAGCTGGTAATCCGGTCACCATACCGCAGATCGTAGATTATCTCAGGGCGCAGGAATTTCTTCATGCCGAGGACTATCCGGCGGCTCCTGAACATGCAAATCCGGCAGCTTATTATGCAGGTCGGGGCCGCAATGGTGGACGCGGCAGTGCAGGCGGACAGAATTCCGGCCGAGGTAATTCTGGACATCCAGGTCGCGGCAACGGCAGAGGAGGTGGTGGTCCTGGTCGCAACGGCAGAGGGGGACGCAGCGGACCTCGGTGCCAAATTTGTAGGGCACAAGGGCACACTACCCTTTACTGTTTTAAGAGGTATGCGACGAGTGCCTCCGCCTCGGGTTGGTTCCCGGACACAGGGGCCACGGCACGTGCTACACCGGATGTGTCCATGATGTCACAGTCCGACGAGTATAATGGTGGTGATGTCCTGCGTGTTGGTAATGGCGCAGGTTTGATGATCTCACGAATTGGTCATGCTTCTATACCATCTGTGTCCAATGTTTCTAAAACACTAAATCTGTCAAATGTGTTATATTTTCCCCAATTGTCTGTCCCGTTATTATCTGTTTATCGTTTAACAAATGATAATCATGTTTTCTTTGAATTTCACAAGGATTGTTTCGTTGTGAAGGATTCGGTAACTCGGCGGTTCTGCTTAAAGGTCCTACGGTCGGCGGGTTGTACAAGCTTCCTATTTCTCAATCCCATTTTGCGTTTCTTACATCTCGTACCACTCCGGTTGTCTGGCATCGCAGGTTGGGCCATCCCCATGCACATGTCCAGAATCAAGTCCTCAAGTTATGTCCAGTGTCACCAAATAAAACAAAGCCGGCCGAATTATGCACATCTTGTCAGCTTGGAAAATCTGCTAGATGTCCTATAAATAGAGTTCCCTCTTCTAGTACAAATGTATTAGATTTAATTTTCACGGACATATGGGGTCCGGCACATGTAATCTCTACTAGTGGATACCGTTACTTTCTGCTTTTTGTGGATGATTTTTCACGCTTTACGTGGTTTTATCCCTTACGGGTAAAATCCGATATATACAAATATTTTGAGTCGTTTCGGGTCATGGTAGAACGCCAATTTTCGCGTTCTATCAAGTCTGTCCAGTCTGACTTAGGCGGGGAATACCGCAAACTGCATCAAATATTTGAAAAATTGGGCATTGTTCATCGCCAGTCATGTGTGTATACGCACGAACAAAATGGCCGCGTTGAACGCAAAAATCGTCACATAGTCGAAACAGGACTAGCCCTCCTAGCCGAAGGCTGTGTCCCACTACAATACTGGGACTACGCCTTCGAGACAGCCACAAACTTAATCAACTACATGCCCACTCCCGTCTTAAACTATGAAAGCCCGTACAGTTGTCTCTATAAAACCACACCACCATACACTTTTCTTCGAGTCTTCGGGTGCCGATGTTTTCCCTATCTAAGGCCATATAATCGGCACAAGATGGAATATCGCTCGGCACCCTGTGTCTTCCTAGGTTATCCCTCTTCCTTTAGGGGTTATAGATGCATGGATCTAATGAGTGGGAAAGTCTATATCTGTCGTCATGTACGATTTGACGAAACTGTTTTCCCTTTTTCAGAGTTGGCTACACAGGACACAACTACATCTATGTTACCTGTTTTGCCGTGGGCATCTAGCCCGATTGTCACACAAACAGGGCCCACAGCCGCTTTTGACTTGGGAATACAACGGTCTCCGAGTCCAATACCATTGGCGCAAGAGCCTGCCCCCTTAACAATTGAAGGCCCTACACGGCCCAAAACTCGGAGAAAAAGGGTCGCACGGACCGAGCCTCAAGACCGAGGCCATGGAATGAGGCTGCGGCATATGACCCGTGGTACTGGTGAAAGTTTTCAAGCTCTCACTGTAACGGCTGACCCCACATGTTATTCACAAGCAGTCGGACACCCAGAGTGGCGTGATGCTATGGACCAGGAGTTCAATGCGTTATTACATAACAATACTTGGACTCTCGTGTCTCCTAAACCGGACATGAATATTATTGGGTGCAAATGGGTGTTCCGTACCAAACGGACCGCAGATGGCTCCGTGGAACGGTACAAGGCTCGCCTAGTTGCGAAGGGGTTCAATCAGGTAGCTGGCGAGGACTTCTTTGACACATTTAGTCCTGTAGTCAAACCGACTACAGTCAGAATGCTATTTTCTCTAGCCATCTCACATAACTGGACTCTGAGGCAACTCGACGTCCACAATGCCTTCTTAAATGGGCATCTGGCAGAGACAGTATATATGAAACAACCGCCAGGGTATGAGGACCCGACTCATCCTGACCATGTGTGCCACTTACAGCGGTCTTTGTATGGACTCAAGCAAGCTCCGCGTGTAACACCCCGTGTTACAACCCCTAAAACCAATTAATCATTGAACCAATTGCCCAAAAGAAAGAATTAAATTACAATAATTAATTAGGAAAAGGCCCACCATAGTCTGTGGGCCCTCATCTCTAAACCCAACCCCTAGTCCTAAAAGGAATAGAGTTAGCAAGCCTATAGTAATTGGACCCTAAGTAAGACTCTTAGATATATAAATAGGGAACATAGGAGGCACCTAGAACTCCCACCACAATAATCTCTCACCACACCAAGAATTCCAAGAATTTCCCTAGGAGAAATCAAGAAAGAAGAAAGCTTAAAGAAAGACCCTTCATAGCCAAGGAATTAATTAACGCTAAGAGGTAACCCATGTCTCAACAAAACCTATTTCCATAGCTATGATTCCCCCCTTAGGATTTCCCCCATATTCTTGTGTGTTGATGATTCGTTATATTGATCTTGGTAATTGGTGTTATGATTCCATGGGTGATCTTGATGATCTTGATGGTATTAAGAGGTTCTTGGTGATTATATGGTGTTCTTGATGTTCTTGATGATTATATGATGTTCTTGATATTTATGTGATATTCCTACCAAATCTTGATATTAGAAGATGAATTGTGTTCTTGTTGATTTAAAAGTAATTAGAACCCGAGGTTGTATCGTGGAACTCGTATGGTATTGTTCTTGGTATATTGGGTGGGAATTCATATGTTTGGGTGTTGATTATGTTTAGAAAAGCATGATAGGTTATGTGCCGTATGTTCTTGCGTTTGAATCCATTAATTGTCTACGTATTGTTGTCAATTGTGTTTGAAAGTGTCTAAGCATGGTTCCGGATACCACAAAGGTTCCCGGGGAGTTTTTGGTGAAAAAGAGTCAGTGGGGGGTAGGGGACCCGCCACCTACCCGCGGCCAACATGGGCAACACCAGCAGCGGGCAGCTGCCCGCCGGGCACCCGCTGCCCGGAATCACGCCACCGGCGGGCAGCCGGCGGGGTGAACCCTCACCCACCGGCTACCCGCTGGAAAATACCCCACATCGGGATTCCGGCTTCCCCGTTTGATGTTCCCCCGACCCCCGTGGTGTCCCAACGGACTCCGTCTATCGTGCCTATGTCTAGTTTGATATTTCGGGTACCGTTCGTAGGTTGTATGAGTCTTATATATTGCATGCTAGTTGAATTGGTATCCCGTTGACCTAGGTAAAAGGAGTATCTACCCCTTAGTATTATTCTTAGCATGTGAAGGATCACGCATAGGTTTCGTTATACGTTTTCTCCCCCTTCCCAATGTGTTAATGTGGGTTGCATGTGCTTGTTATGTGTTATGTGTGCATGATACCCCAATCCGGTTGCGATCGGATTGGTTATTCCTGAGCTGCGGTTTAGAAGCTGGCTGCGGTCAAATTTACACTCTCGGGCTGCGGTCCACCGTTTGGTTGCGATCAAACGTTTCTACATGAGCTGCGGTTCATATTTCCTGGTTGCGGTCAGATGACATACTCTTGGGCTGTGGTCCACTGTTTGGTTGCGATCAAACACTATGATGAGCTGCGGTTCATCGGTCGGTTGCGATCGACCCCTCCGTGTTGCGATACGGGGCAGGGTGCTGCGGGGCCGTGTTAGAGCTATATGCGCTGACCCTCATGTATGGGCATGCGATTGGTCCTGTGGCGCCAACAAAGTGTGCTTATGTGACGAGATATGGATAAGATGTTGTTATGTGTGTTTTGAGAACGTGACTATAGGATTTATGCTAGCAATTATATATGCTTGGTTATGTGATTGTCTCTATCTATCGTGCCTGTTCTCTATGCTGGAAAACTGTATATGCTTGATATAACCGTTGACTGTGCTCATCCCTATCTGTCGAGTCTATCCCTCGTTTTGAAAGCTAGAGTCTCTTAGGATATATCTTCATGCTTCAAAATGGTTTTTCGTATATCTATGTATATATCTATATGTACTGTATTTCAACGCGTTGGAGTGGGTTACCAGCATCTCTCGCTGAACAGATATATTTGGCTTTCAGGCACGGACGAGTAGATCACTGGAGCGCGCTAGAGACTTGGGGCGTAGATTAGATACTTTCCCCTTTCGGCCTGCGTGCCATGATTTTGTATTGATACTGATTGAGGTTTTAGAATTTAGCCTGTGCACCTGAGTTCTCTAGCTCGGTGTGGCATAACACCCCGTACTCTTTGTATTATGTTTTGGGATTTATGATCATTTACCTTTGTTATATAGTCTTTAAAAGTTTTTAAAATTTCGGGGTGTTACACCGCGGGCTTGGTTCAAAAGACTGCATGATTATTTACTCACTACAGGGTTTTCATCTTCTAAGACAGACGTCTCTCTCTTTCATTACTCAACCGGCTCCTCTCGTGTATACCTGCTAGTGTATGTCGACAACATCATCATGATGGGTAATGACCCCACGCTCATTACCTCTCTACTTCAGCGTCTATCCACAACTTTCAAGATACGTGATCTGGGCTCACCTGGGTTCTTCCTCGGCATTGAAACTATAAAGACTACCGACGGCCTTATGTTATCTCAACGCCAGTACATGAATGACATTTTAACTCGGGCAGGTATGCTGGACTGCAAGCCCTTAGCCACTCCGGCAGCAGCTACTCAGCCTGTTTCGTCTACCACCATTCCGCATGATAATCCGACGCAATACCGTCGGGTTGTTGGGGCTCTGCAATATTTGACTATTACGAGGCCGGATCTCTCATATGCAGTGAATCGTCTATGCCAATTCATGCACTCTCCGACTACTGATCATTGGGCCTTAGTTAAAAGGGTACTGAGATACATTAAGGATACTCTGGATTATGGTCTTCGTATCACTGTCTCTGACTCCGCTACTATTCATGCTTACTCTGATTCCGATTGGGCAGGATGTCCTCTTGACAGAAAGAGCACTGGTGGGTACGCGTACTGTTGGCTTTCCAGGAAACAGTGTTCTTAGGTAAAAATTTGATCTCATGGCTTTCCAGGAAACAGCGTACTGTTGCCCGATCATCTACTGAAGCCGAGTACAAGGCCATTGCAGATGTCGCTGTGGAAGTTACGTGGGTTGTATCGTTACTCAAGGAGCTTGGTCTTCACACTGGTGAGCCCCCCACTCTGTGGTGTGACAATTTAGGTGCCACCTACTTGTGTGCGAATCCAGTCTTTCACGCTGGGACTTAACATGTTGAAATAGATTTTCACTTCGTTCGGGACAAAGTAGCATCGGGGGACCTAGTCGTCAATTTTGTGTCGACTAAGGATCAGTTTACAGATATTTTCACCAAACCGCTGCCGTGTCTGCGGTTTTCAGTTCTTCGGGACAAGCTCAATGTGGTTGCGCACCACCCTTGAGCTTGAGGGGGTGTGTTAGCCAGAATATTATTTTGTCACATTTTATGTTGCTTTTAATAATCTTTGTAATAGGCTTAGTCTTCTGTGGCTTTCCTATTAGATAGGATTTGTTTATGTAGAATTGTTTAGCTATTTGTATTGTACTTCCTATCCTTTTGGAGTTTAATCTAAAATCAATTATCTCATCTCATGTAGTAGAACTCTTAATTTATAATCAACATTGTTTTGGGAGTGAACAAATTCTTATCGACTATGGAAGTACATTGGCAATCCAAACACCAATCGAGGAAAATAAACATACACGGGTTTAACTCAATAGTTCACAGTATTTAAAAAAAAAATAGATCAAGATTTAAATTTTGATAGTTGACAGATACTGTGTGTGCATTGAAATTTGGCATTGTCTATTAAATCATTAAGCCAAGGCAATTTAAACTATCCTAAGAGCAACATTATCAGTTGGGGATATTAGGGGGAGAATGTAAGAGTGATTAGGAAAGAGAAAAAAATGTGGGGAAAAAGAAAAAGTAAAAAATAAAAGTAATCTGACTTTTTAAACAAAAAAAAATATAAAAAGGAGTTAAATGTGAGAGTGGCCGTCGGCGTCTACACGCGCCCGCTGTGGGGCGCAAGGTGCGCGCCAAACGCGCATCTGTATTTCATTTTTTTTTTTAATATCTGACATTATTTTTGCATTTGCAGGAGGATTTTTCCAACAAATAACCCCACCCCACATCTTTTAATATCCCCACTCAAGTTTATTGATCTGACATGAATCCCATATTAACCTTTGGCGTGAATGCTCTAAAGACTTTATCAGATTCTTGGATGAGGGAACCTTTTGGGGAAGAGAAAAAGAAGAATCTCTATTTCAGAGATTGATGGGATTCTTTCTCAAAAAAAAAAAAAAAAAAAAAAAAAGATGGATGGGATTTCCATTTTTCCTTCGCCCAATGCAGGTAATGCAATGCTTTTTTTTTTTTTTTTGAGAAAAATGCAATGCTAGTTTCAGCTTCATTAATCCTTAAGCTTTATGTATGTATAGCTGCCAATACTAGGCAATAGTAACGAAACAAGAAGTGTCAGCGGCTTCTCCGCCGTCGTCAGCTTTTGTACTCTGTATTTTGTATGGTCGTGTAAATGGTTACGTTAATTAAGCATATGTTTCATTTTATTATTTTAACTACAAATTTAGATTGAGAATAATTAATTTACATTGACCTGTTTGGTAATTGTTAGCCTATTAGACAATTTTAACTTATTTGACCACTATTAATTGTTTGATTTAGTTAAAAAATCAATATAAGTATTTGGTTAATTAACTTTTTACAATTCTAAAATGCTAAAATTCAAAACGCTATTCCAAGCAACTTTTTCAGAAAAGAAATTATACCAAACAGCTATCAGCTAACAGCTAATTTACCAAACATTTTTCTACAGTGCCCAATTTTCACCCTCGAAAGTTGGGGCAAACTAGGACTTTAGAATGCCGATGAGCTTTAAGAGTTTAGAATTGAGGCATCAAGAAAGTGAGGTAATTCTTTGCTCTAATTCTAAGATTGAAAGATTTTGAATTCTAACACGCATTTTGGTGAATCCTTAGTTGAAGATTCCTCCCTATTTCCTAGAAATTGAATTAGAATTTAGAAGGTAATAGCCCTAATTTAATCCCCTTTCCCTTTTTATTATTCCTTCCAATATTTATTTCAAGTTAAGTGTGTTTACATTGCGTTCTATTTGAATGTCCACCATATAGAATATAATGTTGCTTGGATTCTTTAGAGTTCATTATCCTAGTTCCAGTGGTAAAATAATTATATAATGGCGAGCCTAACTCGCAAATCTCCAACGGAACGACAACTCTTAACCCATAATACTTATCATTAATTTTGACAGCAATCACTACGAAAAGTGGATGCTCCTAAATTCATTTCAATTTAATCAATTTCTCTTTAGCACAAACATGGTGTGATAAAGCAATTAACGATCCCAAGACTTACATGAATGACGCAACGGGCAAGGGAGTGAACCTTCTTGCTCCTCGAGGAGTGACTTCCATAAGATGGCATATGATGATATACTAAAACAAGAAAGTAAAACCATTGCCTACAGCTGATTCGTGAACAGGGGATGAGAATGTAAAACCTTTTCTTGCAAACACCTCTTCTTCTATCCAAATAGTTTGACAAGCCGAAAGCCGGGAAAGAGAGGTTCATGGTTACAGACAGGGCAGTTGAAACTGAAAGGCCAGGCATTGTGATTGACCTACTAACCGGGGAGACTTGGTTCCATCACACATCACAAACCAGACAGACAAGCATTGGTAAAAGCCCAGAAAGCCACCAACCATCGAAGTCTCCCTTGGTCGCCTGGTATCTTGAAACCTCTTTGCTTGCGGGGCAGGTGATAAGTACAATTTATATCTTTAATTTAGATTAGTTTTTATAATAAATTAGTTTCAATTATTTAGAATTATATTTATTTTAAACTTTATTTTATATTTTGTACTAATATAATAATTATTGAATAATTAGGCTTAATTGTTGATTTGAGTTAAAATTCCGTTTAATTGTTTTAATTAATTTGACCTAACTTAAGTCTTTAAATATTTTATAATTTCAACAGCCCAAACTCCATTTAATATATATTTTTTATGTTTTATGATTTAAGTTTTTTACGTACATAACAGTAGAATCGGCGACAACAACGGACTTCTTCAAGCGTCTTCCGTGAACGCGGCGACGGCATCGACAATGGGAATTTCTTCCGCAGTCTGCTGCGATGAAGGAAACTCAGTCAGCAACAATGAGGTCTTCCGCAATCTGCTACGATGAATGACTCCATGAACGGACGAGATCAATTAGAGCAGAGGTTGGAACAATTATAGCTCAGGAGTGGAAACATTTGAGAGAGCGCTTCGCGAAAGAATCAAGTGGCGCGGTGAAAGGTTAAGTTTTTGTTAATGTAGTTGATAAGCTGATAAATGTAAAAAAACTGAAAATGATATTTTCATAAAATTTAAATGATGTGATTATTATATTATTTTATATTATTAAATTAATTTATAAAAAAAAAGTTATTGTTTTTATAATATATATGAGATATGTATTAAATTAAAACAAAAGAAATAAAAGGTTTTAAATTGGTAAGGGTAAATGATGTCATTTATTTATGAACGATGATGGGAGTTAGAACTTTAAGGAGTTGTTGGGCGGTGAATAGTTGCGAAAGAGGATGAATAAAAATATAGCAGAAGAGAAAATGCCAAAATGGCTTTAATTGCGAAGGGTAAAAGATGTCATTTATTTGAAATAATAAGGATAAAGATGAAAAAAAAAAAAAGTTAGAAAGCTCCTACCTTATTTTTGAAATGCTACCCAAGATAGTTTTTCAAAATAAGCTCTTATTTGAAGCTCGCTTATTTTTGGAACATTACCAAACAGAGCTTATAACTTATTAGTTGTTTAAAATAAACTATAAGCTCCTAAATAAGGTTTGTCAAATAGAACCTTAATTTATTTACATCTTGCATGTTTTAACACACTACACACAATTACCTTACAAGTTTTAATTCGAGTTTATTATCAAAATGGTCTGTGACACCCCGTATTTTCCTAATATAATTAACGCCCCGATATTTAAATATTTTACTAAAAATATATATATGTACCTAATTATTTTTTAAATGGGCTTTAGTCTATTTAGTGTATGAACTATTATTTTACTATCCAAATGCCTTAAGCCCAAAATGATTTTAGCCTAGAAGTCTATTTATATCCTAAGCCCAAATGTAACTATTTCCTAATTAGTTGTGACCCAATTCTCTAAGCCCATAATTAAATATAAGTATTTTATAGACTAAGATTAGTCTTGAACCCATATCAACCTTAGCCCAAATATATATGTATTCTAGAGCTACTCTTGAGCCAAAGAAAACATCCAAGAGCCCAATCTTCTTTATATAACCCAAACCCAAAATGGAAGCCTACCCTAAATAGTAACCTATCTATTTATATCTATAATATACATGTATGAATGTAGATAGCATCCAGTAGTCTCACGTTCCTTTTTTTGCATTAAGACCAAACGTTCCCTCGCGTCTCCTCCCTGATTTCTTTCCCCTCTCGTTGACGGTGACCAAGGTGAGCCCTCAGCATGAACCTCCTCTACCAGCGGGCAACCCCAGTGTTCAGTGACGGCGAGCGGTGGTGGGTGTCGGCAAGCTCTGTCCTTCTGGTGAGAAGAAGCAGGTCAGCGACGGTAATAGCTAGCGGAGTTCAGCGACGGGTTCGGCGATGGCATACAAGAACAGTAGCTACGGCGTGTGGTTCCTTCTCCTTGGCTGTCGGTGACGAGGAGCAGCGCGGCATCAAGCTGAGACCTTCTCTCCTCCGTCGTCTTTCTCCTCCTCTGTTGCTCCGGTGAGACAAAACTACGGCGGCTGTTTTCATCCTCTCGTCGTCGGTGGTGCTCTCTGGTGAACAGTAAAGCTCCGGCGTGGCAGCAGGCAGAGGGAGGAACGGCGGGTGGTGGTGTTGCCGTGGTTCCACCCGCGGCTTCTGGCTGCATGAAGAAGGAGATGAGGTGAGATGTTTTGTAGTTGTTGTTGTTTAGTTTAAGTGTTAAGTAGTTTGTTGTTGATTAAGAGTTAATAGTTGTGGTGTTAGCTTAGTAGTTTGAAGGGTGGTTAGTATTGGGAGAGGCTAGGGTTTGATTCCTATATGTGCTTAAGTAGTTAAGTTTTAATTGTTGACCTTAATTATTAGTTTTATCTTGAGATTGGGTGTTGGCTTAATTAAGGAATTAATCACCTTATAGTTTGACAAAAGGGTGTTTAGCTTAGTTTACAAAGCTTATTATTAATCTTAGGTTAGGCTAAGGTTCAAATCCCCTTAATGATTATTAATGTTTTAATAGTTTGATTAATTAGTGAAGGTCCGATTTGATATACAGGTTCTTTACGGTAAATTGGCCTTATGAGATGAGCCTAGAATTGACTTTGTGGTTTTTGGAAGGTTTGTTAAGCGAAGGAGGTAACACATGTGCTACAAAACCTATTTTATACTTGATAATATGAATTTCTTGTTATTCTTGATGTTCATGAGTGAAATGATGCATAATCTTGTGTTTATGCATGTTTAAAGCTTGTATCTAGGGTTCATAAATGCTATTCTTTGAGCTTTTCATGTGTTCAAGTTCCTTTCTTGTTGAATGTGAGGTTTTGGGTGTTTTGGACTTGAACTTGGCTTTGTTGATGTTTTTCCCCAAAGGGAATTATTTTTGGGTACAAGTGTACCCGCGGGCGGAATAACGGGTAGGCCTCCCACCGTCGTTCCACCCGCGGGTGGATGTAGTGGTGCCGGCGGGGGGTGCCGCGGGTGGAGGTCCACCCGCTGGTACGGTGAAAGGGGGGTGGCGGGTGGTTGTCCGCCCACCGTTCCGCCCACTGGTACGTTGTGCTTTGGCCTCCGTTTTGTTGAATCCTTGTGCACTTGTGTGTCTCCTTTGATGTTTCATACGTTTAGAATGGTGTCCTAAGTATCCGTGATAGGTTTATGAGTCTTGAATCTTGCTTAAGGTCCAACCTTGTGATTCGTTGGATTAATGTGAATTCGTTGATGTTCGTTTGAACCGTTATGTTGATTCTATAGATGTGCATGCTAGTTATGATGTTGTTGATGCTAGTATGTGTTTTTCCCTTTGTTCTCAATGAAGATTGGTAATTTGTGTTCACCAATCATGGTAATCTTTGGATTAAAGTCTATCGTTGTTGTACCATTGTCTTGATTTTCGTTTCATGTCTTTCATTGAAATCTACCAATTGAATCCCTTGATGTGATCTTGTACATATGTTGTACTCTATTGTTGATACCTTGATTGGGCTATTGATGAGCCTCAATCATCTATGATGATGACTATGTGATTGTTATGAGATTTGCGGTAAAAGATGAAAGGAGATAGACTATCACGTGATTAGTACTATTCTATTTAATGACATTGCGATGTCTATGAAAAGCTGGCGGCAAGCAGGCGGTAAAGCAGGCAGGGAGCAATGGCTCTAGGAGGGATAAGGTTGGACTTGGTGTACAAGGTGGCACTTGGAGGTACAGGTTGGAACTGAAATAAGGTTGGACTAGGTGATACAAGGTTGGAACCGGACATAAGGTTGGAACATGTCATTGGTTGCGATCTTTGACTTTCGTTGATTATGAGTATGTTTGATGTTATCGCTTAATTGAGTATTGAATGTTGTATCATGTTGAGTATGTTGATTCTGTCATTCTTATTTATCTTTCAAGTGTCCGTATGATGTCGGTATTTGATTGAGAGTGATTCTGATGAAATCCTATGTTGTTTCCTTCCCTCGTTTTAAAAACTATATATCCCATGTCTCAAAACGATTTTCCGATATCTATACTATATGTACTCAACGAGTAGTGGTGGGTTACTTAGCATTATTCGCTAACGGGTGCTACCCCTTATGTTTTTCAGGTGCGAAGTAGTTGAGCCGAGAGCGCACTAGTGGAGCCCGGTAGACTAGCTTCCTTCTTATAGCTTAGTAGTAGTTTGGCCTGCGAGCCTTGAACTTGTAGATGGTTGGATAGTATTTTGTAAAGCCTGTGCAACTAGATTTGGGAACTTAGTTGTGGCATAGCACTCCCGTACTTATCTGTTAGCTTCCGCTTAGTTTTAATTATGTGTTTAGATGTTGCTTTATCTCTTAAGTTTTAAAGGTTTTAAAATTGCCTAAAATCGGGGGTGTTACATGGTCCCTCAACTATTGTGAAATTATCAATTTGGTCCTCGACAATTTTTCGTGCCCAATTAAGTCCCTCGACTTTGAAAATGTTAACCAATTTGGTCCACCGTTTATTTTGCCGCTAGACACTCATTAACTCGGGACCAAATTGGTAATTTTGCTATAGTCAAGGGACCTGTTGGTTTTACGGCTTTTGGGTTACCGGTCGGCGGGCCAACACTACCGTAAAGTACTATAAACATAGAGCTTATGATGAAAAAGAGAGAATAATATGGTATTATTTCTCTAGGGCTTCAGCCGCTTGAGTGCCTAAAGAAGTCGAAAGAGCGATCCTTTTACATGATGATCCCAGGGGGATACTTATACAAGAATACAAAATCCGTACAAGGAAAGTAGGATTGTCGTAGAGCCAAAATCTACAAGGAAAGTAGGGCTGACGTATGAGGGCGAATCAGATATGGAAGCTGGCCGCAACTACTCCCTAATTGCATAAAATAATAAAGGAAACTACTTACACTGAATGCGGAAAGTAAATCTTCGTGAAACATATCTGCAACCGCCTTTGGGAGGTACTCGGTCGGGGAGTATCCTAGTTGCTGAGGAGGTGTCTATGAGGGTCTGCCATACCTGGGCGAAGATGTCCCGTCCGCATAGCCTGATGGCCAGGCTGACTCTCTGAATGGTTCCCAATCTGGGATGCGCTGCCTGCGGAGCCTGGTCGCCCAGTCGAGTCCTATGAGGTGTTCGGTCGGGGACACATCGGTTGTCGCGCCCACCTACTCTGCTCAGACCGACTGGCTTTCGCCTGGGCCGGTCAGTCGGTGGTCGATTAATGAGGACCGGTTGACTATGCCCCCCATGTGCTCTTCTAGGAGCTGCGAGTGTTTCCCCTTTTTGCTAAGTGTTATGCCCTATTTGCGCCTGACCGCCTTGCCTTATCTTCCCTGTCGGATGCCCGTTTTGGGGGTATCTATCGGGACCATTTCGGTAATTAACTTTCAGAAAAAACGGTGCATGTGATGACTGAAATGGTCCCTTGGCTATAGCAAAATTACTAATTTGGTCCTGAGTTAACGGATGTCTAAAGGCAAAATACACGGAGGACCAATATCATTTGATTTTTATTTTATTTTTTTGCATTTTTTTTTTAAAAAAATTAGGTTAAGTTTTTTTTTCGTTTAATTAAATCCTCTTTTGATTATTTAGAACAAAGCTTAACATTTCAGTTATGATTTTGCATTATTGGAATGATTTAGGTCATTATGATATTAATATTTTTTTGTATGTATTTTTATAATGGTACGATTGTATATTATTTTACAAATATTATACTATTATTTTTTTATCGAACAAAATTGTTCTTATATCATTGTGAGACCTATGCGACCTAACTACAAAGTTATTGATCATAAATACAATTACACATGAACTCTAAAACGGTAAGACCATTTTCCAAAGAATTGACAATATTGACACCACTGGCTCCAATTGAACAAGTTTACATATCAGAATATTATCAATGCATGAAAACTTCTAAATAAATTTGTAAGTTAATTTAATTTTTACTATATCATTATAACAATATCTATTGTAACCATATATTTTAAATTATTTATTATCATTCTCTATTGACAACAATTTTAGCAATTGTCATTGACAAGCTCTCAAAACAATTTGTCTCAACAACAAATAGAAATTAAAAAAAAAATCAATGATTTCATTATTGTTGATGAAAAGTATATACGCCACTTTATTACTCTTATTAAATTAAATAAATTAGTAACTACAACGAAAAATAATCCATATGCATTTAATTAATTTAGAATTAGATGTTTATAATGCCTTTATTTAAAAAAAAATTATTCATTATAAAAAATTTTAAAAGAGATATAATTTCATTAGTTATATTATCTTTATTTTCTACAATTCAAAGACTGCTTACCTTTAAATTTATTAGTTTATTATATTCACTACATTGTCCATTATCTTCTTTTTACATTATCTTATAATTAAATATCAAAGTTATAAGACAAAATAAGTTATATATATTTATTTACTAAGTATTTTATATAAATATAATAAATATTAATATTGTGTTCAATCCTTTCATATGATAACCTACAATACATATCTCACAACACATGAAATATGTAGGTGAAAAACTACCACTACCAAATATCAATATGTACTTGTAAGATAAAGAGTTCATAGTATCTCAGTCATATACACAACAAGGCAAATCTAAAGCTTCCTACCCTATAATCTTATTGCACGATGTATCCCTCTATGCGGTACCACCAGTAACCCAATTACACACGACACACTATCAATAAAAATAAAATAAAAAAGACGACATGTACTGAAGATGAAGACAATGGCAATGCTACCCATAAGAGAATTAAGAAGAATTAGAAAAATTTAAACCAAAAGTAGTATTTATTTTAGACTATCGCTTTTAGACTAAGTATTTAGACTATTGTTATTACAAAGTTGCAAACATTTATTTTAGTGACATTTATAATCAATATCTCATATATTATCTTGCATTTATTTAAATTACCGATTTAATAAACAAATTCAACATTGATTTACCTATGCATAAATATCTCCTATATAATATTGCATTGATATACTTTGACATACTTATTTAAAAATAATTATTGGACATTTTCTCATTCGCGCAAAGCGTGTAAAAAAACTAGTCTATCATTATATACTATATATTCTATTAATTATATACATGGTCGTGCATCGCATGGGTGCAAAAACTATATACTAATAAGAGCCAAAAGAAATTATGCCTATAATGGGTATAAAAATGTCCGTCAAATTATTAAATCAAAAGAATGGTTTAGATTGATCAGATTTTAATTTTTCTTTGAGATTTTCAATTTATCCTTAATTATATGATTTTAATAATAAAGGTTTTAGGTTTGAACCCCATCACAATGAAAGTTTCCTTAAAAATTATATTATCTGTTAACTTACTCATTTATTTCAATAAGAAAGGTCTTAGGTTCGAACCTCATCCCAATCAAAGTTGACATAATTAGTACTCTATTTTACTCTTATTAAATTTAAAGAAATTAGGCCTATAATGGATAGAAAAAATGTCCTTCAAATTATTAAATCAAATGAATGGTTTAGATTGATCATATTTTAATTTTCCTTTCAAATTTATCCTTAATTATATGATTTCAATAAGAAAGGTCTTAGGTCAATTTGTTGGGTTATTTGAATACTCTCTTTGTCAGCAAATCCCTCAAGTAGTTAATATGATTGGCTTCAAACTATTTGTTAAAAAAAATTGACATGGTATTAATAAAATACTTGGTAAAATAAATATATAACATTATTTTGTATTGTAACTATGATATTTAATTACAAGATAGTGAAAAAAAAAAAAAAAGATAATGGACAATGTAATGAATATCTATTGATGAATTTGAATGTAAAGAATCTTTGCATTAGAGAAAATAAGACAAAATATAACTAATAAATTATTTATCTTATTTAATTTATTGATAATGAATAATTTGTTAAAATAAAGGCATTATAGACGCCTAATTCTAAATTTAAGAAATACATATGTATTATTTTTTGTTGTAGCTACTAATTTATTTAATTTAACAAGAGTAAAACAGAGTGAGGAACTTAATTATGTCAATTTTGATTGGGATGGGTTCGAACCCAAGACATTTCTTATTGAAATCAATGAGTAAGTTAATAATTAAGGATAAATTCAGAAATCTCAAGGAAAAAATTAAAATCTGAATAATCTGAACCATTCATTTCATTTAATAATTTGGCATACCTTTTTTTTTCTACCCATTGTAGGCCTAATTTTATTGACTCTTATTAGTATAGTAGATAGATAGAAATAAGTTAGTAGCTACAACAAAATATAATAATATGCATTTCTTTAATTTAGAATTATATGTATACAATGCCTTTATTATTTAAAAAAAAAAATTATTCATTATCAATAAATTAAATAAGAGAAATAATTTCATTAGTTATATTGTCTTTATTTTTCTCCAATGTAAAAATTCTTTACATTCAAATTCATCAATTGATTATATTCACTACATTGTCCATACAATGCCTTTATTAAAAAAAAATATTCATTATCAATAAATTAATTAAGAGAAATAATTCCATTAGTTTTTTTTTTTTTTATACTTAATTAGGAGGGGACAACCCGAGTTGTAATACAACAGTTAGCTGGGATTATAACACTCAAGCCATCTAGGCACACCAGAAATATCATCCTCAATTAGTCCTAAGATTTCATCAGGTGGCTTCCGGAGAATATGCAGGCCGGTGGGGTACTTAGCAGCAGCCTTCGCTAGAGCATCTGCTACATGGTTTTGATCGCGGACAATTGGCTCAACTTGCCATACTTCTAGACTGCGTACCTCTTTCTTGCAAGCTTCTAGGATATTATGAGGTGCGATCCTTGGCCTACTATTGCTATTCATAAACTTTGTGATTTCCTCTGTGTCACTTTCGAACACTGCCTTACTGAACCCCATTGAAACCGCTAGTTGAATGTCTTTTAAGAGTGCCCAAGCTTCTGCTTCTAAGGGAGAGCAATTGCCAATACTGTACATGAATCTTATCTTCCACTCTCCAGAAGAATCTCTGATAGAACCCCCACAGTTGACTTTGTCCGTGGACGGATTGACAAAGCCATCCACGTTAACCTTAACAAATTCTTGCGGAGGACTCACCCAGCACAGCTGTTTCCAAAAGAACTGCTCTGCTTGGGAAGGTAATCCCTTCGCCCTTCCAAAGGCTTTGCTGATTTCATCTAACTACGATCTGATCCATAATTTCATTAGTTATATTGTCTTTATTTTTCTCCAATGTAAAAATTATTTACATTCAAATTCATCAATTGATTATATTCACTACATTGTCCATTATCTTTTTTTGTACATTATTTTTTAATTAAATATCAAAGTTATAATACAAAGTAACACTACTGGAAATTCTGAAATTTCCGACCACCTGAAAGTGATCTTAAATCAAGTTGAAAGTCTTGTTCCGACCACTTTTGGTATCCGGAAAAACCTTTGTTGCTATTTCCGACCACTTTTTGGACTTTTTGGTATCAACTTAATTTAAGATCATTTTCAGGTGGTCGGAAATTTCAGAATTTCCAGTAGTGTAATGCTATATATTTATTTACAAAGTATTTTATTAATACCACGAAAAAATAAATAAAAAATAGTTAAGTCAATCATATTAACTACTTGGGGGATTTGTTGACAAATAGAGTATTCAAATCACACAACAAATTGAAGCGGGAAGCTACTGGATTGTGTTAGTAGTTAGTAACTATCGGATTATATTAGTGTGCTTGACCAGTAAATTATATCAGTAGTTGACCAGTAAATTATATCAGTAGGAAATTTCAATTGAAAAAAATTGCATATTCAAGGTACTAAATTGACACTTTTAAAAGTCGGGGACTGAAATTAACAAAACCCCTATAATTATAGGACCAAAATTGAAATTTCCTCTAATAAAAATAATAATTTAATAATAAAAAATAAAAATAAAATAAAACATATGGGGAACCGAACGGCTCCCCTTAGTTTTGCCACTTCTCCCACGTCGGTGGGAAAATGGTTTGGGAGCCTTGAGGCTCCTATAAAAGGAACCTTAAGGCTCCAATTTCAACACTAAGCAACCTAAACTGGCTCTTGGCATTTAAGGAGTCGAAACGACTCCTCCATAGTAAACATTTTTTTTAAAACGCTAAGTGAAAACGTGGTAAATTGCAATGTTTATAACTTTGTATTTTTAGTGGTTTGGAACAAATTGTTGCTTTAAACTGCCGAATACCCAAACACATTCTTTAGCGTTTTGACCTTTGGGTTACATCATATTTACCAACCGTCCAATATCTTTGGGTTACATATTTAAAATTTTTAAATTTTTATTACTTCATCTAAGTGAACACTGAGCAAAACACCTAAAGGACTAGTACCATTGATTCATTCATTGATTTGTATGTTAAGTATATTAGAACCCTTCACAACAAAAATACTTGGTTACTATTTAAAAAATTTTATGCACAAAGTGGAAAATAATTTAACTCCAAGGTTAGTATTAATTCAATAATTTTTTTTAAAAAATGCACACACTGTCCGTATTATTCGGACTACCTGCAGAGTTATTATTGTTATTATCACAAGTTACGCAAATAAAACGAGCGGTACTATTCAAGAACCTTATACAAATATAATAAATATTAATATTTTATTCAATACTAAGCGAAAAAACTACCACTGCAAAATATCAACAAACACTTGCAAGATCAAGAGTTCATAGTACAACTAAGATCCAGTCATATATACACAACAAGGAAAATACACAGCTTCCTACACCATAATCTCATTGCATGATGCTGTCATCTATGCTACCAACAGTAACCCAATTGCAAATAACACACTACAAACAAAAAAAGAAGATTACAAATAGTGAAGATGATGAAGACAATGACAATGCTACTCAAAAGAGAATTAAGAAACTTATAAAAATTCAAACAAAAAATAGTATTTATTTAGACTACCATTTTTAGACTAAGTAGTTAGACTATCGATTTTATAAAGTTGCAAACATTTATTTTAGTGACAATTATAATGAATCTCCTGTATTATCTTGTATTCATATACTTTGAGTTATATATTTAAATAAACAAATTTAACATTCAATTACTTATGTATGAACTTCTCATATATAAAATCATTGATATACTTTTGATGGAATAATTACAGAGCGGACCCGGAGCGAAGTAATATGGAGCGGGTCAGACCCGGCACCGAGTGGTCTATGCACGCGGCATGACGAATCACCCCGGGGTCGACTTATCGCCCCGGGGTTGGCCAACATGGGCTGGGCACCCCGGGGTCGCCCCACGTAGGCTCGGCCAACATGGGCTCGGAACCCCAAAGGGTGGTCGACCCCACGTAGGACGACCCCGTGGCGTACCAACCCCGACGAAAGAGCTTAACGGCCCGGCGTCGCACGACCTGGGTCAAAAGGCTAATATCGTAAGGGGGCATGAGGTCCGACCTCGCGTATCAACCCCGACGGAAGAGCTTAACGGCCCGGCGTCGCACGACATTGGTCAAAAGGTTAGTACCCTAAGGGGGCACGAGGTCCGACCTCGCGTACCAACCCCGACGGAAGAGCTTAACGGCTCGGCGTCGCACGACCTGGGTCAAAAGGCTAGTACCCTAAGGGGGCATGAGGTTTAACTTTGCGTACCAACCCCGACGGAAGAGCTTTGAGTTCGAGTCACAGACACTCCCACTCAAAATCACTAAGTACCCTAGGGGTGATACAAGGTCCGGCCTCGCCTATCGCCGAACGGAGGAGCTTTTGAGTTCAAGTCACAGGCACTCTCACTCAAAATCGCTAAGTACCCTAGGGGTGATACGAGGCCCGACCTCGGCTATCGCCGAACGGAAAAGCTTTTGGGTCCAAAGTCGAGTGACTTAGACCCATAACGCTAACACCCTAGGGGCGATACGAGGTCTGACCTCGCCTATCGCCGAACGGAAGAGCTTTTGGGTCGAAAGTCGAGTGACTTAGACCCATAACGCTAACGCCCCAGGGGCGATACGAGGTCCGACCTCGCCTATCGCCTAACGGATGAGCCGCGGGTCCCAGACACAAATACTTTGACCTATGGCTAAGCGCGCTTAAAAAGAAAACAGCCAACTCGTGGACGCATGAGCACGGGGTCGACCGTACAGCAAGGGTGATTTAGACCTTGCAAGGGTCCATCAGACCTGGCAAGGGTCCTCCAGACCTCGCAAGGGTTCTCCAAACCTCGCAAGGGTGCTTTAGACCTTGCAAGGGTGCTTCAGACCTTGCAAGGGTCCTCCAGACCTTGCAAGGGTCCATCAGACCTTGCAAGGGTCCTCTAGACCTTGCAAGGGTGCTTCAGATCTTGCAAGGGTCCTTCAAACCTTGCAAGGGTGCATCCGACCTTGCATGGGTGCTCTAGACCTTGTAAGGGTCTATCAGACCTTGCAACGGTCCTCCAAACCTTGCAAGGGTCCTCCAAACCTTGCCAGGGTCCTCCAGCCCTTGCAAGGATGCTCCAAACCTTGCAAAGGTCCTCCAGACCTTGCAAGGGTCCTCCAAACCTTGTAAGGGTGCTTCAGACCTTGCAAGGGTCCTCCAGACCTTTCAAGGGTACTCGAAACCTGGCGAGGGTGCTTTAGACCTTGCAAGGCTCCGTCAGACCTTGCAAGGGTTCATCAGACCTTGCAGCAGTCCTCTAGAGCTTGCAGGTCTCCTCCCGCGCACAGAAGGCAGTCAAATCGGTGCGTTTGCTCTCCAAGTCCTTGTGCACCCCCTCGAGCTCCTTCAAGACTCCCATCTTGACCTTCAACTAGGACTGAACGATCTCGAAGGCAGCATCCATGGCAGCAACCCGAACAACGGTCTACATAATATCAGACTCCTATCGCGAGTGGAGTCCAATCTGAGCATAAATTCTGAGTTCATACGCGAATTTTTGTTCGTAATTATTAATCGGCTTTGGTACTCTCTTGGGTTGACGACTTCTCGCAGCCCCGAGAGTGGGGGGACTGATGATGGAATAATTACAGAGTGGACCCGGAGCGAAGTAATATGGAGCGGAACAGACCCGGCACCGAGTGGTCTACGCACGTGACATGACGAATCGCCCACGTAGGCTCAGCCACCACGGGGTCAGCCAACATGGGCTCGGCACCTCGGGGTCGGCCCATATGGGCTCGACCAGCGCGGGGTCAGGCTACGTGGGTCGGTCAACATGGGCTCGGCATCCTGGGGCGGCCCACGTGGGCTCAGCCACCACAGGCTCAGACAACGCGGGCTCGGCCACCCGGAGTCGGCCTACGTGGGGTCGACTACCCTTTGGTGTCGGCTTGGCTCAGCCGGGGACGAGGTCTCCACGTTGTCCAAGTCATGCGGCGCTTGTTGCGGCCCAAGGCGGTTGGGGTCATCTCCAACGGTTTCTCCGGGGTTGTTATGGCAACGTAGGCTATATAATCTCTCCTTGATGTCCTAATCAGGGCATCTTGTGTCCTACAAACTTACTTGTCTTGTTATTACACGTTTATACCTCTGTAATAGCGTGATATATTCAATTAATACAATATCAGTTTACGTGACTATATTCGTTCCAATATTCATACCCCTATTATCGTTCAATTATATACTTGTTACATTTATTCGAGTTAATTAATCCGGATCCCCGGTTTAATTAATTCCATCTACTTTTAAATACTTATTTAATTATAAACATTGGGCATTAACTTATTCGCACAATGCGCGTGTAAAACTTGTAACTAAATAAGAATAGAATGTTCCAAATTCCAAGTCTTTTAGGGGTTTTAGTTTTTAATTTCCTTTTATATTAATTATTAAATAAGTAAAATAACATTATAACAATGGTTTTTAGCGGGTTATAAACAGGTTTGTGTAAACGGGTTAACAAGTAACGGGTTAAACGGGTTCTTATTAGGTTTGGTGGGTTGACCCGTTAAGACACGAAACACAACAAGTTCTTAATGGGTCAACCCGTTAATGACTCGGGACACATTAAGGCTAAACACTAACCCGTTATTTTTGTGTCCAGTTTCATGTCGTGCTAACATGTCGTGTCGATAATTGTCAGGTCTATGAGCGAACTTATTAATCAACTATGAGGACCAGTTTGAGAACGAGCAGCCCTTTCCAAAGCATGAGCGAGCTTATTCACTAATCTAGGAATAAACTGGAAATACACTACTTCAAAGTGTCATTGATAATCCCGTCACTCACTAATCACACACCCTACATATGAGAAGTCTGGTAGAGTAGTATTGAGTAACTTACAGACGGTCTGGCAATCAAAATGAATCAAAACATTTAACAAACATCTTTCCTTAACCCACGAGAGAGCGCCCTTAAATGCAAGAGCTTTCGCTAAATGAGGATCGTTTAAGCACCGGATCGGCCTGCTCTTGGCTGCCACAAACCCACCATTCCTCTCCTTCACAATAATACCAAAGCAAGCTTGACCCGAGACTAAGAATACCGCCACATCAACATAATATAGAAATATGATTGGAATGATAATTCTTTATTAAGATGAATAGAATATATATAGAGATACATCAGAGATAGTCTAGGAAGAGGTTACAGATTAGTAGGAACTGTAAATGACTTATTCAACAGGAAATAAATATAACTACTAAACTAATATAATTAATCTGTAATACGCCCCTGCAAGATAGAGGATCCATCGGAAACTCCTATCTTGGACCAAAAACGCAGAAAGAAATCCCCGCCGAGAGGCTTGGTCAGAACATCCGCTACTTGATCCTTCGAGCTGATATGAGTAACACACAAAGAACCATCCATGACCCGTTCCCGAACAAAGAAATAATCCAAGGCGAGGTGTTTCATCCGGGAATGAAAAACTGGATTCTTGGCCACGTTAGTCGCACTTAAATTATCACAATAGAGCAGTGGGGCAGTAGATAACTGAATACCGAGTTCATGCAACAGATTGCGAACCCACAGAACCTCAGCCACAGAGTTAGCCAAAGCACGATACTCTGCTTCCGTTGAAGACCGTGAAACCGTCTTTTGCCAAACTGACTTCCAAGAGATGGCGTTAGAGCTGAGATACAGGCGAAGCCAGTAGTAGACCTCCCATCATCATGATTTCCTCCCCAATCCGAATTAGAAAAGACAGTAAGTGTTAATTGAGAACCACATTTGAACAAGAGACCATGAAAATCCGTCCCTTTTAGGTAACGCAGCAAGCGTTTCACTATAGTCCAATGAGATGCGCACGGGGAGTTCATGTACTAATTAAGCTAACTTATTCACAGCAAGCGTAATATTCGGACGTGTTATGGACAAATACTGAAGAAGCCCAATTAACCTGCAAAAAGAAGTAGCCTCAACTACCGGAGATGCATCATCAATGACAATAGAAGAAGTTAAACTCATCGGTGTGGAAACCGCTTTAGCATCCTGCATGTGAAACTTTGTCAAGATATCTGCTATGTAGCGAGTCTGGGATAAAAAATAACCACCCACAACATGGACAACCTCAACACCCAGAAAATGATGTAAAGTACCAAGATTCTTTAAAGCAAATCGGCGAGACAACGCACCAATAAAACATTCCAAGAAGCTATCATCATTACTTGTGAAAAGGATGTCATCCACATAAACCAAAAAATAAACTATAATACCGCACAAATTGTAAATAAACAATGAAGCATCAGACACAGACATTATCGGTCGAGAAGCGTCAATAAAGCCAGAAGGTTATTGCATGTAGACAACCTCATGTAAAGTCGTGTTGAGAAATGCATTATTGACATCTAATTGGCGAACAGACCAATTTCGAGTCAGAGCAATAGTGAGAACTACCCGAATAGTCACAGGCTTCATCACAGGGCTATAGGTCTCATAATAATCATGGCCCTGTTCCTTCAAAAAAAAAAAAAAAAAAACTTTTGCAACTAGACGAGCTTTAAATTTATCAACTGAGCCATCAACCTTACGCTTGACCCGGAAAACCCACTTACATCCAATGACTTTGTGATCGGTAGCAGGGACCAGCTCCCATGTACGATTGCGGTGTAGTGTTGTATATTCATCCTCCATAGAGGCTATTTCAGAGCATGAGCAACTATGGGAGGTTCAATAGTAGTAGGGATAGAATGAGTAGTGGTTATATTGATGAAAGCATCACCATAGTACTTTAGATTCAACTTACAATGACGTTTTGGCTTATCAATATGCTGCGGCTAGGTAGAAACACAAACACTCGAAGAAGCAGGTTATGCCTCAGCTGACACGGACGGTTGATTGGATAGGTTGGGAGGAGGATGAGATGGTGACTCTTGAGGAGACACAAACTCAGTTTGCGGGAGACTAATTAGATGGGTATTAGGCAACTATTGTGTAGAAGAAGTAGAAGATTGAGGAGGAGACACTGGCCGGTGGGAGCGGTGATACTAAGGGTATTGAAATAACTGGAGTTCCTGAAGTTATAATAACAGGATTAGACTCAGATATTTTTTTTAGGAACCGAGACCAACCTAGGAAAAGGAAAATCAGTCTCAACAAAGCGAATATGACATGAGATGTAGACCCGATGAGTTACGGGATTATAGCATTTGTAAGTTAACTGAGATTCTGAATAACCTAGAAAGACACAAGGCTTGGATTTGGGTTGAAGTTTTGAGGATTTATATGGACATAACCAGGGAAAGCAAAGGCAACCAAAGGACTTGAGTTTTGTATAGTTGGGAGATTTACAAAATAATTTTTGAAACGGGGACACATAGTTCAAGATTGAGGTGGGCATTTTGTTGATTAAGTACACTGTTGTACGAAAAGCATAGGGCCAGTAAGCTATTGGCATAGAAGCCTGATGAAGTAATGACAGACTTGTTTCGACGATGTGCCTGTGCCGGAGTTCTGCTGTACCATTCCGTTCATGTGTGAGGTGGAGTGGTAAAATGAGATATACCAATATAATTTTTAAAAAATGGGATTAATTTAAGGAATTCACCACCATTATCTGAAAACACAAAGATTATTTTCTGGCCAAAATACCTTTCAACTATTTTTTGAAACTGAGGAAAGAGAGTAGCAACATCAGATTTTTTCTTAAGGGGGTACCACCATATGTACTTCGTAAAGAAATCAACAAAAATAATATAGTACGAATAACCATCAACAGAAATATTTTTTGTGCTCCATACATCAGTATATAACAGCTCAAGAGGCCTAGAACTACGCAATGAATTTTCTGAAAAAGGTAGTTTGTGACTCTTGTTTATATTGCATGAGACGCATTTGAAGTTACAAATGGCCAACGACGGTAAGGAC
This sequence comes from Ipomoea nil, assembly GCF_001879475.1. Taxonomy (NCBI): domain Eukaryota; kingdom Viridiplantae; phylum Streptophyta; class Magnoliopsida; order Solanales; family Convolvulaceae; genus Ipomoea; species Ipomoea nil. Next base: position 1,640,906 of record NW_017618464.1, on the reverse strand, counting down.
AATTTATTGTGATGAGAAAAAAAAACCCAAAAGTTTATTAGCAGGGTGCCCAAGGCGATGATGCCACTCAGAGACAGCTGGAACAGTGAGAGTATTAATCTGAGGATTACTCGGCAAGGTGGTGTAATAAACATCATGGAAGTTCTTTCCCTGCATCAGACACGCCCCCGAGCGAAGATCCTTGACACGAAAAAAATAGGGGAAAAATTCAACAGAGACATGGTTAGTTTGACACAGTTACTGAAACAAGATTACGTTGCAACTTAGGAACACACAACACATCATTTAAAGAAAGATCACGAGTAAATGTGGGTAAAGTAGTTGAGCCTGTATGTGTAATTTGTAAACGATTACCATCACCCAAGTGAATTTCATCTGGACCACCATATGCCGAAATGGAAGGAAGATTGGCTAGATTGAAAGTGGCATGGTGAGAAGCCTGTAACACCCCAGATTTTCAAGACATTTAAAACTTATAATAAAGGTAGAATCTTATTAAATCCCAAGATATAAATACAAGCGTTCGGGGTGCTATGCCACACCTGGGCTAGAGAACCCAAGTGCACAGGCTAACTAACAAATATCCTCAAAGCGTAAATACGTAAACGTGGCACGCAGGCCAAAAGGGAAACTATCTACTTCTAAGTTCTAGCGCACTCCAGTAACTTAATCTTCTGTGCCTGAAAGCCAAATATATCTGTTCAGCGAGAGATGCTAGTAACCCACTCCAATGCGTTGAAATACAATACATATAGAGATATATATAGATATACGAAAACCATTTTGAGCATGAAGATATATCCTACGAACTCTAGCTTTAAAAACCGGGAATGACTCGACAGATAAGGCCAGACACAAGCACAGTTATAACGAGCATATGCAGTTCTCAACAGATAAGGCAGATAAGGCAAAGCATAAACAATGATCATAACCCAACATGAACAATCCCCAATATAAATCCCATAGTCACATCCCCCAAGACACTCGTAATCACAACTCGTCCAGGTCACAACACATAACACACTTTGTTGGCGCCACAGGACCAATCGCATGCCCATACATGAGGGTCAGCGCATATAGCTCTGACACGGCCCCGCAGCACCCTGCCCCGTATTGCAACACGGAGGGGTCGATCGCAACCGACCGATGAACCGCAGCTCATCATAGTGTTTGATCGCAACCAAACAGTGGACCGCAGCCCAACAGAATGTCATCTGACCGCAGCCAAGAAAAAGGACGAACCGCAGCTCGTATAGAAACGTTTGATCGCAACCAAACGGTGGACCGCAACCCAAGAGTATCAATCTGACCGCAGCCAGCTTCTGAACCGCAGCTCAGGATAACCAATCCGATCGCAACCGAATTGGGGTAACACACACATAACACATAGCAAGCACATGCAACCCACATTACACATTAGGAAGGGGGAGAGAACGTATAACAAAACCTATGCGTGATCCATCACTTACTAAGAATAGTCCTAAGGGGTTCATACTTCTTCCACCTAGGTCAACGGGATACCAATTCAACTAGCATGCAATATAATAGACCCATAAACCTACGAACGGTACCCGAAACATCAAACTAGACATAGGCACGATAAACGGAGTCCGTTGGGACGCCACGGGGAACGGGGAACATCAAACGGGGAAGCCGGGATCCCAGGTTGGGGGGATTTCCAGCGGGTAGCCGGTGGGTGGGGGGCCACCCGCCGGACTCACTGTTCCGGGCAGCTGCCCGCCCGCCGGCTGCCCGCTGCCGGGAAGGTGTTCTCGGCCGTGGGTAGGTGGCGGGTCCCCTACCCCCCACTGACTCTTATCACACAATACGCCCCGGGAACCGTTGTGGAACCCGAAACCATGCTTAGACACTTTACAACGTAATTAATGACAACACGTAGACAATTAACGGATCAAATACGAGAAACGAACGGCACATAACCTATCATGCTTTTCTAAACATAATCAACACCCAAACATGCGATTTCCCCACCCCACAATCCAAGAATCATAACATACGATACAACCTAGGGTTCTAATCACTTTTATGTCAATAAGAATACGATTCGCCTTCTAATTGCAAGATTCGGTAAGGATAACACATAAGCATCAAGAACGTCACACAATTATCAAGAACAACACATAATTATCAAGAATTCCATATAATCATCAAGAACACCATAATTATCAAGAATCTCCCAATATCAAGATTATCAAGATCCCTCATGGGATCATCACATCAAACATTAATAATCATCATCATATTTCGCCAATCACAATAATATGGGGGAAACCCTAAGGGGGAATCATAGCTATGAAAATATGTTTTGTTGAGACATGGGTTACCTCTTAGCCTTAATTAATTCCTTGGCTATGAAGGGTCTTTCTTTAAGCTTTCTTGCTTTCTTGATTTCTTCTAAGGGGATTCTTGGAGCACTTTGGGGTGGTGGAACGTTTATTGTGGTGGGGGGTTCTAGGTGCCTCTTAAGTCCCCTATTTATATATTTAGGAGTCCTGGTTAGGAACTAATATTATAGGCTTGCTAATTCTATTCCTTTTGGAACTAAGGATTGGGTTTAGGGATAAGGGTCCATGGTCCATAGTGGACCATATTAATTAATTAAAGGGAATCCTAACCGTAGTCTGAATAGTAAAAGGCCTACTTCCTTTATTCCTAATAGATAACTAGGTCTAGGATTCCTAATTAGAATCTGAATAGTAAAGGGTTTACTTTCTTTATTCCTAATAGGCTTAGGACTCTAATTTAGGCAAGGGTCCACGGTTCATGGTGGACCTTTATTAATTAATTAAAGGAAACCTAACCGAATTAAATCATATTTAATTATTATTAACGGGATTAATTTAATAATTAATCCGGGGTTGAAGGCCGTAACACGGGGTGTTACAAAGCCCCACTATCAAATAACCACGGCTACTGTTGTTGAGGTTGAGAGATGACTGAGGTATTAACGGAGGGACCTGCAAAGTTATTGGGAGATTGGTGAAGACCAAATGGAACATTATTGTCACGTAGGAACCTCGCTAATTTCCGGCAAAATCTAGTCTCAAGACCCTGAAAGTTACAAAATTTACAAATATAAGTCTGACGATGGTCGTTAACATTTTGCCGATTCGAGGGACGAGAACGACGTTGACCGGTTCCCCGTGACTGATCACGCTGGTGATTTGAGGGTGGAGTTCCAGATTGTAACTGAGTTACATTCGCCGTGACTAAATGGGACTGTCGAGCCTCTTCTATAGACTTTATCATCCGCTCATGGTCCGTTAAAATACTGTAAAGATCACCAAAGTTGATGCATCCTCCTTGCACCCGGATAGCAGGAATCAATGTAGCATATTCATTGCCTAACCGATTCAAAACATACGAAATGAGATCAGAATCAGAAACAGGATTATGCGCAGTTGCTAAGGAATCTGCGATCGAACGCATGTCCTGCAAATACTCTGTGATGGACCGTGAACCTCTGGGATTACTTAATAACCTGGTTTTGAGATAAATAACTCGGCCCATGGAGTCATTTGCGTAAGTGGACGTAAGCCGAGTCCACGCCTCCGTTACGGTTGTAGTAGAAGAAGTCAACGATTGTAGTGATTCAGAGTAGCTCCCTAACAGCGCACCAATAATGATCTGATCTTGCCTGAACCAGACAGCATGTGTCGGGTTTGGGGTCGTGCCTTCGGCATTTGAGAATTTTGCAGGTTCTTTAGTATCACCATTAATATAGCCTAAGAGATCAAAGCCAATTAGAGTGGTCTCTACCTGTCGCTGCCATACCGGATAATTTGTATCAGTCAGCCAGATGGGGAAATGGGTAGGAACATTGATATGGACAATGTTAGCCATGTTGGCCAAAGCAGAAACAACCATAGCAAAAAACAACGAAAGGGAAAATAAAAATTAGGACCGTAGAAATTCTCAATGGAGAAAAGTTGCTCTGGATACCATATAGAAATATGATTGGAATGATAATTCTTTGTTGAGATGAATGGAATATATATAGATACATCAGAGATAGTCTAGGAAGAGGTTACAGATTAGTAGGAACTGTAAATGACTTATTCAACAAGAAATAAATATAACTATTAAACTAATATAATTAATCTGTAATACATAAACCATTAACGTATCATTGGATACCGACGACGTACTACCATAAATAACCACATTAGTTCTACGATTGCTGACCTAAGTCAAGCCCTCCTGCCATTCGAGATTGGGATTAGACACCTCCATTTTAATCCTCGCTGTCTGCCAAGAGTTTTGATTCCAAACAACTTCGCTCCTCTCTTTCCAAATACACCAACAGAAGGCAATGCATTTAAATTTAGCCGCAACACCAGCCTGGGATAATCTCCTTGAAAGTCGGGTTACGAAATCTTCATCAACTCCTGAAAGAGGGCAGTCCGTCAGTTCATGCCACAAAAGAGCAACCTGCACACATTCACACATCAATTGCTTTAAAGTTACAGGATGCATGTTGTCTACATTTTTTTTAATAGGAATAAGGTTCAAATTGGCCACTTAACGAAACGTGAAAGTGCAATTTAGACACTATACGAAAAAAAAAAAAGTACAATTAGGCCACTTAACCTTTCAAATGTATGCAATTTCACCTGATAGCAGGTTAAATTTCCATCTAGCAGGTTGCATGTTGACATAGATGATGACATAGGCATTTTTTTTAAAAAAAAAAATCTCACACACACAATACGTATATAATAATAATAATAATAATAATAATAATAATAATAATAATAATAACAATAACAATAACAATAACAATAACAATAACAATAACAATAACAATAACAATAACAATAACAATAACAGTAACAGTAACAGTAACAGTAACAGTAACAGTAACAGTAACAGTAACAGTAATAATAATAACAATAATAATAATAATAAGGGAAAATGGCACTTTTTCCCCCTATGTTATATGCTTATAGCACTTTTTCCCCCTGAGTTATTCATGCATCCACATTTGCCCCCTCAATTATTATAAAAGTGGCGGTTTTTCCCCCTGATAATATTAAATAGACATTTTTACCCTTAAATACATATTTTATTTATTTCTCTTGTTCAACAAATTATTGTTTATACGTAGGGATGGCCACGGTTCGGTTCGAACTGAACCGAACACTATAGCAATCAAATAAAAAAAAATTCGGTTATGATTCATAACATAACCCAATATTTGGGTTTCCGTTTATTAAAATTGTGAAGTGGAAAAAAATAGATTCTGAACCGTGAACCAGAGGTTCAAATCGGAACAACTACTAGCAATAGCTTAAAATTAGAATTATAATATTTGCAAATAGTGTATGTTTTTTTCGCATTTATATTGACTCTCACATATAAGTATATATAATCGCGATTTGGTTTTTATTTTGAATCGTTGTTTCACAATTTCGGATCCAATTTGAACTGTTGGTTCAAACATTATTTTAAAATTTTATTTTTTTATTTTTAAAGTATTCTAAATTCAACAATTAATGTATTTTATTTTTTCAAATTGTGGTTATAATTTGTTGGAGAAGTAAAATAAAGGAAATATTTATTTTAAGGGTAAATATGTCCATTTAATATATTAGGGGGGGAAATTGCCACTTAAATAATATAGGGGGAAAAAGTGCTATAAGTATATAACACAGGGGGAAAAAGTGCCATTTTCCCTAATAATAATAATAATAATAATAATAATAATAATAATAATAATAATAATAATAATAATAATAATAATAATAATAATAATAATAATCTTTATATATAAGAAAGCATAATCTAGGCACAAAATTTTCCTTCCAAAATATGAATTCATTTTGATAGAAACAAGATTAGCAAGTATGAATGCATTACTTGTGTGGGTGGATGTATGTATACATATTCTTTTGGAGTTATTATGTGGATTTATGTTTTATAAATTATATTTTATTATTATACTTCTATCTCTATCTCTATATATATTAAAGCATAATGAAGTGTGGAAAAAAAATTTATTGTATTGAAATTTATTGGTAAAGTTCAATTTTGATGATCTCTACTATTGATGATCTCTACATTATTATGTGTATTTATGTTTTTCGTTCAGTGATCAAATTGCACTTTTATATTTTGTTCAATGGTCAATTTGAACCTTATTCTATTATTGATGATCTCTACATAATGAACAGTTTATATCCACTTCCAATCTTCTATTAATTAGTCAAGCAACCATCGTAGGAAGAACCCAATTCGCACTACACCAAAGAAATTCCTGAATTTTAGGTGGGATCTTCAATCTCCAAATGTCACCCCAGGCCATACTAGGAGATATAACCTGCTCATGCATGCAAACCTGGCAATAGCTTATAGCCATGCTAGACTGTATAAAAACCCCTGATATCTCCTAATATGCATCAAAGGAAAGAAACAATTGGTGATTTAATTAGTGGAGGGTTTAAAAGGAATGAATCATATGTAACTAGAGGATAATTGATTAAATATTAGTATAAGGAAATTATGTATATTAGAATATATCATTACCTTGTATAGTTAGAATAATTAGTATAAATCGGTATTAGTAAGTTAATTAGTATAAATAGGTACTGACTCAAAGAGCCAATAACGCCTCCACTGAGGCTCGAACTCACAATCTTTCATATGGAAGTCCAACCCGAGTAAATAATTAGTATAAATAGGTTATTGTATATGAAGATGAAGAAACAGAGAAATATATTGTTATTCAAGTCTTTTAGGTTTTTTTTTTTTTTTTTTTTAGTCCTCATACGCTCGAAGTGTGAAATTGGAGTTTGTCGTGACTTGAATATGGTTAGAAGCCAGAAGCCTGCTCGAAAGGTTTCTTCCGTTATGGTTTAGGGTCATAACATTGGTGCTCTCGTTGAGAGGATTTGTGGATACATCACATAACAATTAGTGTTTTCATTGATTCCATTGGTAAGAGTATCCTCTATCTTTTTATTTTTATTATTATTGTAATTTTATTTTTGTTGGCTAAAATAATAAATAAATAAAAAGAGTGAAAAAATTGACCCAAAAAAAAGGACAAAGGAATGACAAAAGTATTAAAAAAAAAAAAAGGAAAAACAATTGAAAAAAGTTGCGAAAAAAAAAAGTATTATTATTATTATTATTATTATTATTATTATTATTATTATTATGGAAAACATTACTCATTGCTTATTGGTTCATGTACCCCAAGAGGTAACAATTAATCAATCAACCCCAAATCATGCAGCAGTTACAATCAAGGCATATTCCAAGGAAAATCTGCAATTATTATGTAATATGATTGTTGCTTAATTTCTACAATTAGACTTTATAATAGGGTATAAATTAAGACCTTCTCCTAGGCAGTAAGGCATCGAATAAGCTCTGAAATAATAGCTCTAGCAGCTGGGCAAGATATCTTCTTGCAGGAGGGAACCTTATGGTCCCCTGTTTTCTTTTCTCTCTTTTTGAAATCTAAAATTCTAGATTGTCTATTTCTCTCCTTACCTTTCTGTTCTTGGCCCTTTACTCTAACAATTGATGATTTTGTATTGTATGAGATCTTTTTTACAAAAGACGCGTACAATATATTCATATTTTGAAAGATGAGAGTCCCGCCTTCCAAGCTTTGGTATGGTTTGATTCTATCTTGGATGCATTCATGGCCAAAATATTTACAATGTGCATTGTGTTTAGACATTAAATATCCTGATTTAGAATTGTTGATGGTTGTGTGTGGAGAATTACAAACGGACCAAGATGACACTTTAGAATGTCACACTTCTACTTATTCTAATTCAACTTTTCAAGAAGAACCACTCAGAGAAATATATTGTGATTCTTCTATTTTGACTATTCTTCTTGAGTTCTTGGAGCCTTCACACGCTCAAAGTGTGAAATTGGAGTTTGCCGTGATTTGAATACGATTAAGAGCCAGAAGTCTGCTCGAATGGGCTGTTGGTTCAGGGAATAGGCCTGGAATGTCATAGCATTCCCAGTAATAGGCATATTCCTCTGTTTGGTAACCACTTGTATTCTCATGAACATTGTTCCCGGGAATGACATATTCCCCTTGTAAGGGGAATAAAGATTTCTGGGCCGCCCCTGGTATTAGGCTATTCCTGAGTTCACAGGAATAGCCTAAAGTTTATATTTCTTATTTTATCCCCCAATTAAATTTCACCGTCGCCACCACTACCACCACCGCCACCACCGTTGTCGTCGTCGTCGCCGCCGCCACCGCCACCACCACCATCACCCCAGCACCACGACCGCCGCCACCGTCGCCGCCACCACTAAAATATATTTCATTTCTATTCTTTAAATCAACCAAACACTGTAATATAATTCCTAAAGTCTGTTCCTTCCGCGAACAAAACAATAGAATACAATTCCTATTCTATTCCTTGTTTATTCCATTCCTTTTGAAATAGCATTCTTATTACCTCAAAATTCATTCCATGAACCAAACGTGCTGGAAAGATTTCTTCCGTTGCGTACTAAATTTCATGTAATTGCGTTCATTTCTTTTTCAAATCAGGCAGGCCCATAAGGTTTTGCATAACATACACTTTACCTCAGTAGTGATTTGTAATTAATTGGAGAAATAATTTTATTAATTTTTTAATTGAGATGATAATGTAAACTCTCTCATTTATAATAGTTTAAAAATTATATATGAGAAATAAATCGTACGCCGTACTAAAAAGTTCTTATGTGATCAATTTTTAACTTTGCTCCATCAACCTTTTTTTTTTTTTTTTTGAAAGGTTGCTCCATCAACTTGATCAATCCTTTTGAGAAAAATATTTTTGATTCTTGAATTATATCATAACGGTGGTTTCAATCCTTGAATTCCCTCCATAACCATTTTTCAAATTTCATTCTTCTATTATCTGTCTAGCGCGCTTTTCACCCAATCTTCATGAAATGCTGATCAATAAACAAATATAAAACTTTTTACAACTAAAATCATAGGGTTAAATTAGTCATTTAAGCCCCAATTCTATTTCTCTCCCTATAATGATTTGTATTTTTTTACGTAAAAATTTACAAAAATTAGTAAATAATTGGTTTTTTTTTTTTTTTTGCATTTACTTATCTACAATGGATTGTTTTATACATTCATTTATAGGGCGTTTGGTTGGAGGGGGGGAATTATGTGAGAAAGGAATTGTAATTCCATGGGAGTTGAATTACTGGAAATAAAGTGGAAATTTAAATTCCAGTGTTTGATTGACGGGAATAGAATTACTGGGAATTTCAATTCCAATGTTTGGTATACATGGGAATTGAAAGGGAATAAGTAGTATAAAGTCAAAAATGTTCATTATTGTTGTTAGACATTAATTTTAGGTTAAAAACGGGAGGGGTAATTTTGACTCATCACTATCTTTTTTTCCCAAGAATTAAAATCCCAGAGGGGGGACATGAGATTTTAATTCCATGAAAATGGGGGAATTGCAATTCCCTCCAACCAAACTATGGAATTTAATGGCCTTTGGAATTAGGTGGAAATTAAGTTGGAAGGGAATTTAAACTCCCTCCAACCAAACGCCCTGTTAGGGTGTGTTTAGTTCATGAGTTTACACATTAGGAATAGGAATCAAAATCATAATTAGTCTGGGTTGACAACTTTTAAAACTACAACTATTGGTTTTGATAACATCTTTAATTAAAAATTTCATTCCATAATTAAAAATGAACATCATTCCATCTTATTGATAATTTATTTTTTAAGTTTGAATTAGTACTTTTGTATTTTATTTATTTTTTTGTTCATATTAATATTTTGGATGCCATTATATTAATTTATGATCAATTGCCTAATTATTTGTTTTTATATTTATAAAATATTTATTCCCATTAAAGGGTCATACACAACTAAACATCAATATTGATAATCATTCCAATTTCACCTTACTGCCAAACATGCAAAATACTTTCACCAAAACTCATTACCATTACCAAGTATTTGATTCACATTCTGATTTCGATTTCCATGTACGAATCAAACACACACTTAGTCACAATTAGTATCATTAACATTGTTCTTTACCTCTACCATTACTACATGCTTAATTTCACAATCGTTTAATTGTATACTTCCACAAATCCACTTACCACCGTTACTACTCACTTAACTTCACAATTTCTTAACTACATACTTCCACCTACGCAAACAACCTTTTTTTCTTTATAGAAAACTACAATCATTTATTAGCTAGTTTTATATGAAAATGTGTTAAATTTTATTTAAATTTGATTTTAAAACAATTACAAGAGTTAAATTTTAATTTTATTTTTTTTGAAAGTAGTTAAATTTTAATTTGAAAAATTAAAGATGTTGAATGAAAACTAACTTTTGGTAATTAAACATGCCCCAATAGTATCGTGAAAATTTATTACTCAATTGGAAGAGAAATGAAATAAAGCAATATTTAATTTACTTGATTAACAAAGAAATTAAGTAAAGCAAAATTTAATTTACTTGATTTAAAAAAGAAATAAAATAAAGCAAAATTTAATTTAGAGTTTATTACTGATTTAGTCCCTTGACTATTACAAAATTACTGATTTGATCCTTGACTATATTTCTTACCCAATTAAGTCCTCCAACTATCAAAAAATTAACCAAATTGATCATCAGTTAAGGCAGCCATCCCACAACCGTTAATTTGGAAGCTAGTTTCAGAATTTCCCTTCACCAGCCCAATGAGTGCGCAACACTCCTCTGAACATCAAGAAACTCCGATCATCTCTCTAGCCCAAATACTCCTCCATTCGCCTTCTCGAAGTACCCTTCGACGAAATAGAGCACAGGCTCCCGCCGGAAGCCGAGACCGCCGACGTTCTCCCTTACGACGTCGGGTTACGCCTCCTCTAACTCTCCCCTCCGACGGAGGAGGAAGTCAAGCGCCACTATGAGATGCTCGTGAAAGATATCAACCACATTGAATTGAGTCCGGGAAAGTCCCCTTGCCGAATTACGACGTGCATGCCGCCGGCGCCGGTGCCGCCAAGGGCTCCTCGTGGTCGTATGCACTGATGCAGCAAGAGAAGAAGAAGTAATTCATTACTACTTTTTTTCCTAAGAAGAGGGGAATGCCCATAGCTCGTTATGCGACCCTCACAGTGATGGAATCACCAAAAAAACCCCTCATCTTCGCGAAGAATGCTCTGAATATCTCTCGGAGGCCTTCCAAACCAACTGAAAATTTCATCGTGATTGTAGGCTTGGTTTGCCATGATATCCGCTGCTTTATTTTGTTCTCTAGGAGCGTGAGTGAGTGATATTTCCCAGCTTCTCGTTTTTGCCTTTCTGCACAGCTCGATAATGTTCCTTGCTGCTCCATCGTAATTACCTTCACCATTGATCAGAGAGACAGCTTTGGCGCAGTCAATTTCTATCATAACTTTTCGGTATCCCATATCAGTTTCTATCATAACTAAATCTTTAACACCATCGTATTCTGCACTTTTCTCATTCGATCAACTTTAATTTCTGTTTTGTGATTACTCTTTGCAGGTTGCAATATATGATTATGAAGCTTCAGTAATGGCGGCCGGAGGAAAGCACTAGTAGTTCCAGGACGGAGCTAAGGATCAAGTCGATATATAGGCTTATTATTATGTAAACAAAATAAATATGACACCAGAAGATTGTGCTAGCTTCTCGCTTTTGCTTCCTTAAAATTCTTGAAGGAGATTATATTATTAATTAATTCATTAATTAGCAATGTACCATGGACTCTGAAGATATTAACGTTGCTGGAAAGTGACCGGAAAACATATTCATGCATCGTACTTAATTATGTTATTGTAATTAATTCTAGTACTAGTTTGTCTACATCCGTGGCCAAGGGGAGAGTTCGAGGAGGCGTAGCCAGACGTCATAAGGGAGAAAGTCGGCGGTCTCGGCTTCCGACAGGGAACCCGTGCTCGGTTCCGTCGAAGGATACTTCGAGAAGGCGAATGGAGGAGTATTTGGGCCAGAGAGATGATATGAGTTTCTTGATGTTCAGAGGAGTGTTAATATCACGTATAAATGGCGCACTCATGGGGCTGGTGAAGGGAAATTTCAAAACTAGCCTCCAAATTAACGGATGTTGGATGACTGACTTAACTGAGGACCAAATTGGTTAACTTTTTGATAGTTGGAGGACTTTAATTGAGTAAGAAATATAGTCGAAGATCAAATCGATAATTTCGCTATAGTCAAAGGACCAAATCAGTAATAAACTCTTTAATTTACTTGTTTTAAAAAGAAATAAAATAAAGCAACATTTAATTGACTTAATTAAAAATGGAATAAAATAAAGTAAAATTTGGACTTTTTAAAACATTACCTTTTTTTTTTTGAATGCTACTAGCTTGAACTTACAACCTTCCAAATGAAAGTTCAACCCGAATACCATTAGACCACATAGTCCTTTTTAAAACATTACTTATAATTGCAATTTTTTTTTTATATAAAATAGGCGGCGTCATTAGGGTCTGCATTATAACAATTTACATTGCATACACTTAAATAATTAAAGGAGTTAATTCCAGGTCCTGAATTTATAGGTGGCAGTTCACCTTTTGTCTTTTTTTTTTTTTTTTTTTTTTTAAACATCTTTCTTTGGTCCTAGTATTATTGTGGCATGATTATTTTTGGTCCTTAATCAACAAAATAGTTTAAACACCGTTAAATACAAGGACATTTCAGTCTTTAATTATGAATTTTTTCAATATATATATATATATATATATATATATATATATATATATATATATATATATATATATATATATATATATATATATATATAACGGGTCAACGCACTTTGTATTAAAACGATCAAAATGTCATTGTATTTGACGAAATTTCAACAATTTTATTGATAGAGGACCGAAATTGGTCCTGTCACAATAATATTAGGACCAAAAAAAGATGTTCTGATAAAAAAAAAAAGACTAAAAGTGAATTATCACATATAAATCTAGGACTAAAGATGAAATTAACTCATAATTAAAGGGAAATGATACTATTGTTGTCATTGAATTGTATCATAGTGGCTTATTTCTATAATTACTTTTCACCAAACTTTTTTATGGAATATGCAATAAACAAATAGAAAATTTATTAAAACTAATATTTTAGGATTAACTTGTAATTTCATATGCTCTAAGTCTCTAACTCTACTTGCCTCCCTAAAATTGATTTATCATCAAACCATTACCTTAACCACCACACCAACTAACTCATTTAAAGAATCAGTGAATACTTGGATTTTTTTAATTGTCAACTTGAAAAATTTTCACTGATATTTATAATTTTTTACTTAGAAAGTTATTACTAATCAATTGTGGATGAAAATAAAATTAGAGTGTGAGAGGGTACACGTTTAACCTTATTTTTAGATTTAATAAAATTTTGTTTGTTTATACTATTTTGTGAGAGTTGAATGAAAAGCGCCATTGCGAAAGTAATTGGAGGGTTACAAATGGTTACGAAAAAAAATCAATAATTGAGTTGTGTATTTTGGCATAATTTAAAGACTGGAAACAAATTTAATTAAAAGAATCAGTGAAATGAGGTGTCATTAAAGTAAAAAATACGTGAGTGTATTCCGGATTTATGATATAAAAAAAAAACATTTATAATTAATAATTATTTACTTATTTTTGTATACTTCCACTTACTACTCACCTAACTTTATAATTGCTTAACTACCTGTTTTACAATCCCCACTACCTATTCCCATCTATCACAAATAACCCATTTCTATCTTCATAGACTAGTGAATGCCCTTACTGGAGTCAACATAACAATTTACATGGGATACACTTAATAACTGAAGGGACCGCAACTTAGGCACCATCGTGCCGCATCCGTCCGCAACTTAGGCATCATCGTTCTGCATTCGTCCACAACTTAGGCACCATCGTTTTGCACGATGGTGCCTCAGTTGCGGACGGAGGTACCTAAGTTGCGGATGGAGTTGGGTACGAGGTGCCTATGTTGCGGAAGGAGGTGGGTCTCGTTCGTTAACGGAATTAACCAGACAAATCGCTCACCAACTAAGAACGGTCATGCACCACCACCCATAGAATCTCGAAAGAGCTCTCAGAGGCATGCGGCGTTTGGCGATGCGAAACGGTGCGTGAGTAGTTATCGACGTGTGCGGGTCAGGTTGGATCCCTGCTCGAGCAGCGACGTCCTGCCAAAGCGTGGCCTAACGATCCTTTAGACCTTCGGAATTCGAAGCTAGATGTGTCAGAAAAGTTACCACATGGATAATTGGCTTGTGGTAGCCAAGCGTTCTAATCATTGGCTTTACCCGATAGAACTCTCGCGCCAGCTCCAACTATCCTGAGGGAAACTTCGGAGGGAACCAGCTACTAGACGATTCGATTAGTCTTTCGTAGTGATTGAATTATATCATATTAGCTTATGTTTATAATTATTTTTCACCCGATTTTCATGAAATATGCAATAAGCAAATAGAAAATAGAAAATGTATTAAAACTAAAATAATAGAGTTAACTTGTAATTTATTATGATCTAACTCTATTTCCCTCCTTAAAATTGATTTATCATATTTTTCTCAAGTTTATTGTAAAGAATCAGTGAATAATTAGAAGTTTAGTGATTAAAATTGTAGATTTTCATTGATACTCACAACTTTTTACATAGAAAAATTATTACTAATTGATTGGGTAGGGAAATAAAATTAGAGTATGAGAAAGTACAGGTTTAACCTTTTAGATTTTGTGAAGGTTGGATGAAAGCCGCGCTATCATGAAAATAATTAACGGAGCGTTTGGTTGGAGAGAATTTAAATTTCATTTTCACTTAATTTCCATTTAATTTCAAATGCCACTAAATTCCTTAATTAGTTTGGTTAGAAGGAATTGCAATTTCACGAAATTGTGATTCTCTCATTTTCATGGAATTAAAATCGCATGTCTCCTTGGGATTTTAATTTCATGGATTTTAGGAAGAAAAACAGATAATAATGAGACAAAATTATCCAATTTTTTTAAACTTAAAATTGATGCCCACAACAACGATATGCATTTTGGACTTCATACTACTTATTCCCTTTCAATTCTCATGCATACCAAATATTGGAATTGAAATTCTCAGTAATTATATTTCTGAAACCAAATACTGGAATTTAAATTCCACTTTATTCTCAATAATTAATCTCTCATGGAATTGTAATTCATTTCCCACGTAATTCCCTCCCTCCAACCAAACGCCCCGTAAAGGGTTAAAATGGTTACGAAAAAAATTGAGTTATACATTTTTGGCACAATTCAAAGACTAGAAACGAATTTAATTGATGACATCTCGGTTACCATTTCAAATGGATTGTCATACATTCGAACCCCTGTGGTGGGGCTAAAAATGTTTGCGAATGTATAAAACATATACTACTTTTTAAAGAATCATGAGTATTTAAAAAAAGAAATGAATTTAATTATGGAAAATAACATTTTCCCCCCATGAGTTATATACTTATAGCACTTTTTTCCCCGAATTATTCAAGTGGCAGTTAAATAAAGAATTATTCAAGTGGCAGTCACCCCCCCCCCCCACCCCACCCCCACCCCCCACCCCCCGTATGTTAAATGAACATATTTACCCTTAAAATAAATATTTCATTTATTTTTCTTCTCTAACTAATTATGACATCTATTTAGTTCAAACCGAACAGACACTATACCACCCAAACCGAAAGGTTTCGATTACAATTTAGAACCGGAACTCGATTCGCGAACTGGAACGGCCGGTTCATGTTCCCATCTGAAAAAATAAAATACATTAATTGTTGAATTTAGACAATTCTAAAATAAAAAATAAAATTTTAAAAGAAAGTTTGAACCAATAGTTCAAACTGGATTTGGAACCATGAACCGGCGGTTCAAAATTAAAACCAAATCGCGGTCATATATACTTATATGTGAGAATTAAAATAAATGCGAAAAAGAATATACATTATTACAAATATTGTAATTTTAATTTTAAGTTAATGCTAGTAGTCGTTCCGATTTGAACCAACGGTTCACAGTTCGTGATCTAATTATTTCGGTTCATGATTTTAATAAACTGAAATTCAAATAATGAGTTTTGGTTCTAAATCATTACGAAAAACTTTAAATTCGATTGCTATAGTGTCTGGTTCAGTTCAAGTGGAACCGTGGTTATCCGTACGTATAAGTAATATAATTTGTTGGAGAAGAAAATAAATACAATGTTTATTTTAATGGTGAAATGTCCATTTAATATATCAGGGGAAAACCGCAACTTTTAGAATAATTGGGGAGCTAATGTGAGTACATAAATAATTCAGAGAGAAAATGTGCTTAGGTGAAAAAAGTGTCTTTTTTTTTTTTTTTTTTGTAATACTATTGACTCTATTATAAGGTAATATCTGTTCTATACTGTCTCTAACTACTGCAGCTCGAAAGAGTCAACACCTCATTATCGGGGTTCAATCTTATAACCTTCTCGGGAAGAGAATCACAAATTCAAAGTGGTGGGGTCTGAAGCACAATGTGCTTGGCCCATTTAATTATAAGAATCAACGAAATGAATTGTCATTATCCTTTTTTCCGTTAAAGTAAAATACAGGTGAGTGTATTCTGGATTTCTGGTACCAAGAAAAAACACAAATTCATAATTAATACGGAGTTGTTATTTTCTTATTTCTTTGTAATTTATTATTATTATTTTATTGAAAACATTATTATTATTACGGAGTATTTTGAAAAAATTCCAGTTTATAATTTTATTAAAGCATCAGCTATTATAAATAGCCTTAAGTCCAGACGGACAATCAAACGACTCCGGGTGACCAGGGGAGAAAAGGGCGACTAAACAGCGGCGTAAAATGGCCGGACAGACTGTCAGTAATCCCGGCGCGGCTGCCAGAGCGAACGTCGGCGTCGGAAGCGATGCTTCGTCGAATGCTTTGTACTTGAACTCGTTCCGCATCTCGGCTGCGGCTGGCAGATTAGCTATGCACGTGGGGCCTCAACCGATAAACGATGTCGTGGAGTTCTGCCAGCTCTGCCTTTCCCTAGCCAGGTACGTTCGTTCAATCCTCTATGCAAAAATCATAACATTCGTACGTATTCTTGTCTTGAATATGAATTAAAATCTATTACAATGCACGAAAAGCAAATGATCTTGTTTGATACACTTGCATTTTTCGAGAATGATGTTTGGTTTTACTGTTTTAGTGGAAAGGAATTTTGAATTGGCTTATGTTTTTAGTGGTTTAGAAGCGCTTCTTTTCCATGATTGCTGTATTATTTGCACGAGGGGTTGTAAGGCTTTTGATGCAAAGAGTATCTGTTTGATCCAGCTGCTAATTAACAACTAGGGAAACTGAAAGTTGTATCGTTTGGGGTTTCTTTATGTTAAAAAAAAAATTGTAGTTGGATTACCAGCTATTGTTGTTTTTGTCACCTTATCACAAAGCATCGATACAAAGAGGAGAGACTGCAAAGAAAATGTGGAGCAAATGTATCATCTATGTGGTTAAAAGTTTTATTTGAGGAATCTTAATGTGGCTTGTGCATATTATTCCTCTGAAAATCTGGAATACTCTGTAAATGAAAATTCTGCTTGAAACTGAATGTGGTCATTATACAAACATATCTATATATGAACTGATCTGGGCAGTATAGGGTTTTATGCATTTGAGCATGCAGATTACACGAATGCATTAACTTGGCTAGAATTCTTTATACCTTTAAAGTTAAGAATAGAAGGCTGGATTCTTTAGCTTGTGTACAACCTGAAATTCTTTAAAATCCAGCTCACTTGGATCTGAAATCTAAATGCTGAAGTGCTGGTCAAGTTGTGTGACCTGGGCCACCTGGCTACTCCAAGGCAATGTAACCTTGGTTTCTTGAACTTGCACGCCATTTTCGGGTGCATTGTCTCTCTCTGTGTTGATTACTTAGGTCCCATGTGATGAATATTACATTTTTCTGTATCAAGCAAATGCTCTGTATTTTCTCAGTAAACTTCCCAACAATAATTCATTTCACTTCCAAATTATGTTTCATTAATTTTGGTTCAATCTTATATTAAAAACTGGCTGCAGTTTAAACGTATTGTTTATTGAACTCTTTTCTAGTAAAACTTTGTTGGAATGAGTATAAGGAAAAGAATAAGCTCAAGTGAGGGTTATCGCATCTAATCTTCCATTGTTTCCTTTTTTATTTTATTTTTATTTTTAATGTTACCAAATGTTTCTCTTTTCATATTCAGATTTGCTGATCATGTAGCATTATTAATTATTGCAGAGGCATTGACTGTGCCATTGCAAGCCATGATGTTCCCACCAAAGCTTTGGAGTTGCCTTCATTGCTTAAACAGGTTCCTTCTTACTCAGAAGTCAAAGTTGTCCTACTCATTTCACTTTACTGTATCATCTTTCAAGAACTTAATATCTCATTTTGAAGTATTCCATTCTAAATTGTCAAGGTGAAAAATGAAAGAATGAAGCTTAGAAGAGAGGAAGTACTCTTAAATCCTGTTTATAATTCCTTGAAAATTACCCACCAGTCAAATTCCTGTCTTCTTCATAAATGCTTTCTTGATTCACTATTTCACTCTCTTCTTTAAGAGCATGGTGACTTTGCATTGCCTCTTCATGCCCATAGAAAAGTTTTCTGTCCAAACCTTGCCCCCTTTTGAGTAAATGAACATGCTACTGTTGGTTGAATCCTCTCCAAGACCTCAAAGGTCTTCTTTTTCTGTGTGGCGATGGTCGTTTTGAACAACATACAGTCCATAAACAACTTTTCCCATTCCATGTACACTATTATTGCTGGATTAGAACTGCCTTTCTTATGCATCTGAGGCATTACTGTAACTGAAACATAATTCTTCCCCAAATTTTTGTATGGTTATAGGTGTGCAGGCGGAAAGATGATTCTCTTATACAAGCTGCAGTCATGGTTCTAATGATTTCTGTTAAGGTAATTCCCGATTACATGCTTACTGCTATAGGTTGATTCAGTACTCAATGTTCATTTCCAAGTACAAGTGATGGTTTCTGTTTCATACTTCATTTGGTCAACTTTGTGGTCCAAACTAGTTTTGATTGAATGTTATGCTTTGGGTAAGCCTTAAAGTCTTATCTTAGTAATAAGTAATAACAGACTCAGACTGCCTGTTCTTAGCTTGACTTTGGTGTAAGAGTATTCTGTAATAGATTTGACTATGGCACTAAGATATCCTACAATACTAGTAGTCTCTTTGCAGACGCGACTTTTTAAATTTTATTTCTTTCTTTATCTGCATCAATTTTCTGTGGGATCTTTTTTTTTTTTTTTTTTTTTTTTTAAAGATTGTAATTTTTTTTTTTCCATTTTACAAATAGATAAAATTTAGGTCACTGTGTCTAGGGATTTACACTAGTATGCCAGGGCTGACATAGCCAGAAAGTTGAGTTTTTTGTATGCTAGATCACCTGTGCAAGCTGAACTGTAAAGTAGCTATGAGTGTGACTAATCTTGTCTGCAGGGAAGTAGTGTTTGATGCAATGTCACTTCACTAGTAACATGATTTCTATGGCATTTTTCTTGCCACCGCAAGTCCGCAAGGAGACTTTCCCAACCAAAAATGACTTTTTAAACATTAAAGGCCTGATCCAGATGTCCTATGCAGGACAAAAGACTTCCTTAGTCTTGCCACACATGTTCTTTAGGACCACCAAACAACCTTCTAACAGATACCATACACTGTAATTTTTACTTTTTGCCAAATTTCAAAATGTACCGCATCCCTTACTATTTTAGTATTTGGCATGGTTACACATTGACATGGAAATGGCTCACTATGTATGTGTGTTTGTGTGAACAAATTTAGTTAGGGAAATTGAAAGCTATAGCCATTGAAATGGAGGTTCCTTAGATTTTCATATCTTAATGAAATATTTTTTCAATTGTATTGTTGGTTTTGAATCTTGCCATGTAAATATTACCTATCTCTTATCTTAAAAGTTGTGTGCAACTTTCTGTGACTTCATTGAACCTTTCGTGATTTGTAGAGTGCTTGTCAGAGTGGGTGGTTTTCTGACAAAGATTCTGAAGATCTTTGTCATCTTGCAAATGAGGTTAATATCTTGTTTTTACTAATACACTTATCTCTGTTTCATACTTTCATTGGTTCTTACGGTACTAGTTTGCCTCTTTATTGTTTGTTTGCATATTTCAGATCTCTAGCAGCTTCTGCACTGAACCAGATTTCAAATGTGAACCTAGTAGTTATCTATCTCTCCTCTCAATGATTATGTCAAGGTATGAAATTTGTCACTCTTTTTCTTGCCTCACTGGCTGCACATGTAGTCCTTTGCTTAAAATTTTTAACTGAACACAGTCAACACACTACAATTTTGCATATTCATTGATTTGATCTTTAAATTTATGACTGTTCAGCAGGCTACTTTTACCCAAAACAAAATGTCAAAAAGAGAAAAAAATCCCATAATGTAGCCTGTATTATAATAGTTGGATAATCACACTTTACTTGAGAAGAAGGATGTCATGCTCACTCTATGTTATTCTTTATTTTTAGTTTTGTTATTGCTATTAGTGTACATTTTCTAATCTCTGTCATAGTCAAATTCAGCAATTTGTATGTTTTTTTTTTGTTAAGCTGATTTTGGCATGGGAGTTAGTTTTCTCTCTCTGCTATCTTTAGTATATATATGTCTCTGTAAGTTCCTTGTATTAGGAAAAAGCATAAACAGTGGACTCTTCTTTTTTTGTAACTATAACTATTACTATTTAGGATGAACTCTATTTGGTGACACCACCTATCCTGTATGAATTTCTTTATGGAAACATAAACTTAAACATCAATTGTTTGAGACTGAAAGTTTAGTAGCTATTCAAAAGAAATACAAGAGCTTCATTTCTCAGATGATAGGCTCAAGGATATAACTATTTTCAAAATATTAGTTTTAACTCTATTGAATGATTTTCACCCATTAATGTTACTGAAGAATTCCTTTGCATGGGCAGATTCTTTCCCCTATTGAAAATGGGTCAGATATTTGCCTTTCTGGAAGTTAAGGTACTCAATTACTCATGTATACCAGCCACCTCTTCCTATGCATGTGCATGTGTGAGTTTTTTTGCTGGAGGATTTTGTAAATTGAATATGTTTGGTACTAATGATATTTTTCCTTTTCTAAATTATAGTCTGGATATGGCACTTTCATCAATGACTTTCACATATCGGAGAGTGTGAAGACTACTGCAAAAGATAAAATAGTATGCACTTTCTCCATAGATTGAAAATCATGCTTAAATCTGAAATCTTCTGAAATGAGTTTGTTCAAATAATTCTTGCTACTACAACCTATGCTAATTTTTTTTTTGCTTCTATGATTAGATGTACTTGCTTTTAGATAGTATTATACAGTATCTGGACTTTTTTCCCCTTAAAGTGAAATCATTCTGCCTTCTGGCTTTTGCTTGTTCATTCCTATTTATTTTGATATCTCAATATTGCAATCTATTGCTGCTTTTATCTGAGAGTTTAGGAAATCAAACCTATATAACATCATCTATATTGCTGTAACTTTTATAACAATCTATGTCCTCATTTTTACTTGAATTCAGGTGTTATCTCAATGCACATTATTTAGTATCTCTTCACATACACATACACACTGAGTCTAGTAATGCTACTAACAGTTTCTTATTGGCTTTCACTATTTCTCATTCTTGTATCTAATAAGTTTTCCCAGGGGAGGGACTTACAAGAGTTAGTTGATGGTTTATTAACTTGATTATACATCGTGAACTTTTGTTTTTCATTCTTCATTGTTATTTGAAAATGTGGCGAGCATTAAACGTGCTGAATGCCATATGAAGAATTACTAGTAGAATCATGGCCTCATTTTTCATTTCCTTTTTGCCTACAGAGGTTACTAGTTGCTCAAGTAGATAATACGGAGACGTCTTCATGCCTTATAAACCCTCCTCAAGCAAAGTATGAAACAGTTTCCTATCTTCTATATCTTTGTGCGAGTCTGTATTAATTAATGTCTAATCTGTTCGAGTACTCTGCTCATACATCGTGCTTCTTATTTGCAGCTTTCTCCTTAATGGTAAAGGAGTGGAAAAGCGAACAAATGTGTTAATGGTCTGTTGCAACAATAATTTTCTGAAGTGTTATTATAGTGGATCTAGTTGCCATTGGTGATTTAATGCAATTTATGACTAGTGCTATTTCCTTAATAAATTTTCTTGCTAGGATACTGGACCTCAGATTCCAACAATTGTATCACATACGCTTAAATATGGAACAAATCTTCTACAAGCTGTGGGCGAGTTTAATGGTATGTCCATAAAACTGTTTTTCAGTATCCAGTATTTCCGTTTATGTTGGTAGTTTGTACAACCATACTCTTTTTTGTTCATCTTTGAGAAGGAAACTACATTGTTGCTGTTGCCTTTATGAGCATAATGCCAACCCCGGACCCCGCCACCCTTCTAAATTATGTGCAACCCACTCCAGCATCAGTAGATCCAGGTATGCATCAAGGAGGTTTTATTATTATTATTATTATTATTATTATTATTATTATTATTATTGTTGTTGTTGTTGTTGTTGTTGTTGTTTTTGTTGTTGTTAATCTTAACCTGAACTATACCATATCTGTTGAATAAGGTCGTTCTGAAGTTGGTTAAAGACTTAAAGTATAGATTTGGTCCTTTTACTTAACCTTCAGGCTTTCTTACACGTTGCTGACTTGGTAATACATGTATACTGCTAGATCATTTTTCATGATTGCATGTTGCTGAGAGAACGTTGCTGACTTGGTAATACATGTATACTGCTAGATCATTTTTCATGATTGCATGTTGCTGAGAGAAATGGGAATATTTGGTGTGGCTTGGAAAAAAATAGGAAGATTTTAGAACTTGGACAAAAATGGGCAAACTAGTTTGGGAGATGCATGAGAGAGTGGCTTGAGTTTTGCTGTACTGTTATGCCTGCACGCAATAAGGAAAAAAGCAATTGATTTGTAGGGTCAAATGCATTTGGAAATTGGTCGAACGCATGTACTGTTATGCCTGTACTGTTATGTCGAACGCATTAACATAAAATCATTTCCTAGAAATATGTGAAATTGGTTTTGAAAATTGAAATTGTATCAAATGCACTTGGGAAATGTGTATCTAAACACTATTTCCAAGACTAGATTTGCCTATTTTTGTCCATGTTTCAAAGCTTTCTATTTTTGTCCGTGGCACACCAAATATTCCCATTTCTGTTAATTTCCTGTTGAATAAACCAATTAAGTGAAAAGTCTGGGTCACACTCACACTTCAGTGTTTCTATTTTGAAGCAAAGAAATTATAATGAAGTCTCCTCTACATGTTTTATTGTTGGATTTCCCTACATTAACATCTGCTGTGTTGTATGGTTTCCTTCTGATTTTGATTCACTCTTTGCGTGTTTCAGCACACTTAACTTGCTGTATTGCTTACTGCTCCCACCAAAATGTAAAATTTGTCCCAGTGGTTGATGTAATTTTCTAATGATGTAGACTCTGAGATAATTGAGGGGCCATCAAGAATTTCCCTGAATTGTCCCATAAGGTATGCTGTTTTCTTCTCCAAGGGTTCTTCAGATTCTGACATGCTAGGATAGACTAAACAGATTGTCTGTATCAAAAGTTCCTTCTACTCCACCTGAAAACTTCTTTCTTTTCTATTTTTTATTTTTGGTTTGTGCATGTGTATATACCACACACACATATAGCTTCCCTGCCTAACAGAAAGGTGGATGCTTCAATTTGGATCATTTTTACTGGAATTATACAAAGATGAAATGTTTATTAGTTCTGACCACCCCCCTTCTGCCCAATGGAGTTTGATTCTTTTCTCTTGATTCCTGCAAACTGAGCATTCTGATAATCATTTTGTCTTTGCTTGTACAGCTTCAAACGTATAAAGACTCCTGTTAAAGGCCAGTCATGCAAACATCTCCAGGTGACTGCTCATAACTGTTGTGCAAATTACAATTAACTCAGAAATCCTATCCAGCATAGTAATAGGTCACATGTAGAGTACTAAGTACTTACATGTGTGATTGTTATTTTCAAAATGCTTATATTTTCTCCTTGAGGTGTTATATTAGATTGATTTATTATTATTATTATTATTATTATTATTATTATTATTATTATTTAATCTTTGCTTGATATCCATCAGCTCCTGAACCTGACTGTAAACCATGTGCTCTCTACACTTCTCCAATTAGTCAATCAACTCTTCTATCATTTTTCCTTTATTCTGTAATTGGGTCTTTGATTTGTCAGCACTACAAAGTCTGACATCACAAATCTGAAACTAGTTTTGGTTTAGCCAGTTTCTCCATCATATCCCTTTCAATAATTGGGTTTAACCTTAACATGTTTCTATTGTCATAGTGTTTTGATTATCAGAACTATATTGATATAAATTCGAGAAGGCCATCTTGGCGTTGTCCTCACTGTAACCAGCATGCCTGCTTCACTGACATCCGTATTGATCAAGACATGGTGAAGGCAAGTATTGTTTTGCATGTTCTTCCTTCCTTTCTTTCTTCTTCTTCTTTTGTTTTTTTTTTTTTTTAAGAATTCTTTTTTGTTTAAATTACTATTTTGCCTTTGGAGTAACATAATTTTCCTCTTAAAGGTTTTGAAAGAAGTTGGGGAGAATGTCACTGATGTGATCCTCTCTTCAGATGGTTCTTGGAAAGCAGTCTTGGAAAGTGATGATCCTACTGGCAATCCACCTGTAAATAAGCCTGATATTTCTATGGATGAAACTATGCTGCCAGATTCTAATGGCATCGCAAGCTCCTCTGCAGATATTTTGGATCTTACTGAGATAGATGATGCAATGGATGTGGTGGCTACAGGAGAGATTGAAGACCATAAAAGTTTACAGACCAACTGCCAAAATCAACCTTCTACATCTAATCCAAGTGAAGTTAATCAGGCTTCGCACATGGACGATGCTTTCTGGTCAGCATTTTATTTCCCCAGACTAGAACCAGGAACATCTAGACCTAGTTCCAATATGCAGATTGATGGCGTTTCTGAGCCTGTTCCTACAAGTTCGATGCTGTCATCCGTCTTAACTGATGCTCTTATCCAAGCCTCTGCCATGCAGGGTGGAGATTCATCTCCTAATAACTTGCAGTTACAACAGTACCAATTTGTAAACTCAGTAATTGCTAATGAATATGGCAGGATGCCGTCAATAGTTAGACATGCAGTAAGTAGATCACCGATTGCAGTTCAGGCTCTTCCAGCTCAGATGCCCTCTCCCGTACATCAGCAAAGACCAAGAGGTACCATCGGTGATGTGATTCTCAACGTCCCTTCAGCCACTCCTCAAGCAACATCAGTTAGCACAAATGCTGGTTCTAGTAATGTTGAAAAGCCGCAGCAGCAACTCTCCAGATCTAACTCAAATATGGTCCAGGCATCACAAGTGTCGCCATCAACATTACCTAATAAACAGGTTAGTTACCCTAAATAATCATTATGGCTCTATTTGTTGACTATGGTTCTGAGATTTTGTATTGATGGGCTTTCCTCTCGTTATTTCTCTTGCTAGCAGCTGGAGCATTCTTCTGCTCCTATTCGCCCAACTCAACAGTTTGTTGGCCATAAAAATCCAATTCACACACCAACCCCTTACAGAGCTTCTTCAGGACTCACAGCTGAATCACTTAACAGAATTCGGCAGGGAATGGCGAACCAGCAGACACCCTATACCGCAAACCAATCTCCGGGCCTTTCTCGATCACCTGCTCCCAGTTTATCGCGAAACAATGCTCAAGGCAGTTTGCAGAGTGGTGTAGGCCAGGCAAGAGGTGTTGCTAGCGGCCAACACCTTCAGCCAACGCTTGCTGCCCAAAGGACAGCCCAGATAGCAAGGCCTGTTCAATTATCTAGAGCCGCCCCTCCTCTTTCAGCAAATGCTGATTCACCAACGCCATCATTGATTGGCGATCAAAGGGGAAGTACACCAGGCACAGTACCAGTGGATTTACCTACAGATCAGGACTGGCGTCCCACAGGCCGTATGCGAGGAAGCCTATCAGGACGGGCATACAACGAGGCATTGGAACAGTACATCATTCGGCCAACCCAGCAAGCGCAAGCTCCCAGGCCATCCATTCCACCCAATATCTCACCACAGTTGCAAGCCCTCATGGCCAACAGATCTGTGCATGCATCTCCGCCAGTAAATCCGCCATCTTCTACACCAGCTGCTGCACCCGATGCTTCTTCAGCTGGTTTACCTCAACATTCTTCTGGAATGCAATAGATTTAAGTAGGTTTGGCTAAGGGTGTGTGTCGGACGGATCGGTTTTTCGGAAGCACAACCCGTTCGGTTTAAAAAATTATAATCCAATCCGGGAAAAAAAATTCCTAAACCCATCGGATTATCCTAAATTTGGGTTCGGTTGGATATGTCGGATTGTCAGATTAAATCGGATTTGAACATTTGATAATATCTGGATTAGATCAGAGATGTGTTATTCCCCAATGTAATGTATAGTGGCAGTATGGTTTTATATATGAGAATTCAGCCAACCTAGCTCATATATATGTGGAGCATTCTGTTGTTTTCTTACGATGTTCATCATATAAAACTACTATATAGGATGCATGTCTTATAACTAATTTCGTAACTTGTGACATAATTGCAGATGAATGAATGCTTATTCAGTGAATTGCGGCATCTGGCAATGTGGTTTCTTGCCTCTCATCACAAAGGCAGCAAGCAACACTATGAGCAGACAATATATTGAAAGAAAGAATTGGTACCTGTTAAGTGTTGAACTATGAAACTGTATATATAGCTCTCTATAAAACTGTACAAGATAGAACCTATTTATACATAGGCTAAAGACTACTAGGCCACATAATTCAAAACAGAAATGAAAGACCGAGAGCAACTCTCTCTAACTACCCTTATTCCTCTAACACCCCCTCTAAAGCTGGAGCATAGATGTCAATCATACCCAGCTTGTTACAAATATACTCAATCTTAGCTCTACTAAGGCCTTTTGTAAGAACATCCGCCAGCTGATCACCAGTTTGAACATGAACAGTAGAAAGTAGCCCTTGTTGAACCTTGTCCCGTACAAAGTGACAATCTACCTCAATATGTTTAGTGCGCTCATGAAACGCAGGATTACTCGAAATGTGTATAGCGACTTTGTTGTTATACCATAAAGGAACCGGCTTACTCACCTCTACACCAATCTCCCCAAGAATATTACACAACCACGTCACCTCACATGCCACATGAGCCATTGCTCTATACTCAGACTCTGCACTAGAGCGAGCCACAACACCCTGCTTCTTACTTTTCCACGACACTAGGTTGCCACCAAGGAACACAAAATACCCCATTGTCGACCTCCTATCACTCAGTGACCCAGTCCAATCAGCGTCAAAGAAGGCCTCAACACTCATATGCCCATGATTGGCATACAAAATTCCTTTCCTAGGAGCACTCTTTAAATACTTCACAACTCGAACTGCAGCTTCCCAATGGATTTTTTCTAGATTCGCCATGAACTGACTCACCACACTCACTGGTAGGGCTGTGCAAACCCGACCCAACCCGACCAACCCGTCCGATCCGAATCCGAAACCACCTCATCCGACCCGCCCGTGGTCCGACTAGCCATATCCGAACCGAAGGCATAAACGACGTCGAATAAAGGAGGTCGGATAGGGTTTGGTTTTTTCCCATCCGACCCGTCCGACAATCCGATCTAACCTAGGGTTAGGTTTTATGTGTATGCTAGACGACGTCGTATGAGGTGAGTATATATGCATGTTGAAGCCCTTGTGAAGCCAGATGCGCAGCCCTACTCTTCTGATTCTTCTCTGAGACTCTCTCACTCTCAGATCTCTTCTCTCGTTCTCTGCTCTCTACTCCTCTCAATCTCACCCTCTCATTCCTTTGAGTCTCTCACAGTCTCACCTCTCTCTAGTCTGTAGTCTGTACTCTCTGAGACTGAGAGTCTGACTGTATGAGACTCTGACTCTCTGTGGACTGTGGAGTCTTCGACTGTCCGATTGTCCGGTGGGCGGTGGTCTACTGGTGGAAGCCCTTCTCGAGTTGGTGGTGGAACGTGGACTGGTGATTAGAGGCCCTTGTTCTCCGGGGAATATTAAGGGGAAACCAAGTAAATCAGAAACCCTAGTTTTTGTTTTTGTGATCTGTTGATTCTTTCCTCTCTGTATGTTCATATGCTCGTATATTTGTGTTATATTATGCTATGTTGTGTTCTATTCTCTGATCTATTATGGTGGAAGCAGAAACCCTAGTTTTTGTTTTTGTGATATGTTGATTCTTTTCTCTCTGTATGTTCATATATGCTCGTATATTATTGTTAGATTATGCTATGTTGTGTTCTATTCTCTGATCTATTATGGTGGAAGCAGAAACCCTAGTTTTTGTTTTTGTGATCTGTTGATTCGTTTCTCTCTGTATGTTCATATGCTCGTATATTATTGTTAGATTATGCTATGTTGTGTTGTATTCTCTGATCTATAAAGGTGGAAGCAGAAACCCTAGTTTTGTACCTGTGATTTGTGTGGACTGTGATATTGTAATCTGTTGAGAAGTTCCAGATTGCATCTCACTTGTCTCTAATTTTGTACTTGTGATTTGTGTGGACTGTGATATTGTAATCTGTTGAGAAGTTCCAGATTGCATCTCACTTGTCTCTAATTTTGTACTTGTGATTTGTGTGGACTGTGATATTGTAATCTGTTGAGAAGTTCCAGATTGCATCTCACTTGTCTCTAATTTTGTACTTGTGATTTGTGTGGACTGTGATATTGTAATCTGTTGATACTTGAGAAGTTACAGATTGCATTTATTGGTGGAAGCCATTAAATGTTAAAATAAAAGTTAAAGGCTTGAATGTGAAATTATCAAGTTTCAAACTTGAAATTTCCATTTATTGGTGGAAGCCATTAACTGAAATCCAGATAATGATGAATTGGATACAATTCCTGAATTTGGATTTCTTTCATTATTTGAGTATGTTTATGGATGTATTACCCTTAATTGAATATTTGAATGTAAATATGTAAATATGTAAATATGAAAATGTGAAATCTTGATACATGATGACACAAAAAGTGTCTGAATCCAGATTTCTTTGTATGTTTATGTGAATGTGAATATGTGATTGTTGGCTTGTTGCCTTTGCTGAGTAATTGATGCCCATCATTTTAGATGGAAAGCATCAATGTTCCTGACTCTGGACCTCAACCCTCAACTCAAGAGGGACATGGAGGACAAGCCCAAGGCACTGAGAATCCTGCTCAGCAGCCTCAGGTTGCTCCTGCTGTTCCTGCAAAAAAGAGGAGGGTGGTTGAGTCTAGATCTCCAGTCTGGGATCACTTTGAAAAGATCAAAAACTCTGAAAATATAGTGGTTCAAGGCAAGTGCATTTACTGCCTGAAAGTGTTTTTCTGTGAGTCTAAGAAACATGGCACATCATCTTTGAAAAATCATATGATGGCATGCCTTAAAAATCCTGTCTCAAAGGATATGAGACAGTCCCTTCTTACATTCAATACTGTTTCAACTTCTGCAACAGAGGCTCCTGTGGGGGTTTTGGGGACTTGGGTCTTTAATCAAGAAGCCATTAGAAGGGCATTATGTGAGATGATCATAATAGATGAACTCCCTTTTAGGTTTGTTGAGGGTCAGGGGTTCAAGAAGTTTATTCTTGTAGCTTGTCCTAGGTTTCAGATTCCTTCTAGGTGGACTATTTCTAGGGATATCTACCAAATCTTCCTAGATGAGAGGTTGAGTCTTAAGAAGTTGTTTAGGGTGGGCACCCAAAGGGTCAGTTTAACCACTGATACTTGGACTTCTGTCCAAAGGATTAATTATATGTGCATTACTGCACATTTTATTGATGACCAGTGGAGGCTTCAGAAAAAAATCATTTCCTTTGTCCCTGTTTCTTCTCATAGGGGGGAGTATATTGCCAAAGCCTTAGAGAGTTGTCTGTTGGAGTGGGGGATTAAAAATGTGTTCACTGTGACAGTGGACAATGCTTCTTCTAATGATACAGCTATGAGATTTTTTAAAAGCAAGTTGTTGTCTTGGGGGGGGGGGGGGGGGGGGGGGGGTTCTTCTGTTAGGGTGCAGTATATGCACATGAGGTGTATAGCCCATATTTTAAACTTAGTTGTTCAAGATGGCTTGAGGTTTGCAGATGAGTCAGTTAAAAGGGTGAGGGATGCAGTGAGATGGGTTAGGAACTCACGTGCTAGGTTGAATAAGTTCAGAGAACTTGCTGAACTCATTGGGGTGGAAGCCAAATCAGCTTTGCAGCTTGATGTCCCTACAAGGTGGAACAACACCTACCTTATGCTCAACACTGCAATTCAATATCAAAGTGTCTTTGACTCATATCATCAAAATGATCCTTCTTTTTCTGCTGACTTGGGTTCTGCACCTTCTTTCCTTGATTGGGAGACTGTTGAAAGCTTAATGAAGCTTTTGAAAACTTTTTATGAAATGACTGTGAGAATATCTGGTTCTCTTTATGTCACTTCTAACACATTCTTCTCTGAGATCTCTGATCTCAGTTGCATGCTGGAAGATATGACTAAAGCTGAGAGAACTGAAAAGGTAAAAAACTTGTGCAATTTATTTGTGTAATTCTGTATATCTTGTAAGTTGTTTACTTGTTTGTGTTTTTAAATGCTTATGCTTTCTGAGTTTCTGCATTTATTAGGCAATGGGGACAAAAATGAAAGAGAAGTTTGATAAGTACTGGGGAGATCCAGAAAAAATGAACCATATCATTTTCTTTGCCAATATTCTGGACCCTAGAGATAAAGAGGAGTACATGCCTCACCAGTTTGTCCAGTTGTATGGAGAGGCCAAAGGCAAAGAATGTTTTGCCAAGGTCCAAAATTCAATGGTTGCATTGTACAATGACTATGCAGCTACATACTCTGACAGTTCATCCTCTAACCAACCTGTCCAGTCTCAGCCTACTACTTGTACAGTTGGTAGGCCTGTCTCAAGGATGAAGAGTGAACTTAAAAAAAAGAGATTGGAGAGTGGTGGTGGAAGCAGTAAGCAGACAGAGCTACAAATATACTTGAGTGAAAATCTGGTTGAGGATGATGAATCTGTGAGTTTTGATGTTCTAAAGTGGTGGAAGAATCATAGTGAGAGATTTCCTATTCTCTCCAAAATGGCTAGGGATGTACTTGCAGTTCCTATTTCCACAGTTGCATCTGAGAGTGCATTTAGTACAAGTGGGAGGGTGCTTGATGCATTTAGGAGTTCCTTGACTCCTAAAATTGTGGAAGCTTTACTGTGTACCCAAGATTGGTTGAGGTTACATAATCAGCCAATCACACTTGAGGAAAATTTAGATGAGGTTGAAAGATTGGAGAAAGGTAAATATATAATTCTTAAATCATTTCTTTTTTACTTTTGTAACTTGTAAGTCTAGAACTAACTACTTATACTTAACTGTTTTGCAGAGTTACCCACTGGAGCTGGAACTACTCTACCATCAATGCTGCCATCCATTCCTGTAATGTTTTCAGTAATTATTATTTGTTTAACTAATTATTTATCTTTATATGTTATGGTGTTGTACTGTTGTTTGCTGATGGCCTTCACAAGATGAAACTCTAAGAGTCTTAACAGTCTAAGTGGTTTGGCAACTTTCTATAATTATATTATAGAAATGTTGCCCCACTTAGAGTTGAGCAGTATTCACTATTCAGTACTGATGTCCCATACTCCCATTACATCCATTCTGGATCTCTGGTATTACTCTCATCCTCTTAATTGATCTCTGTTCAGTTTTAATGCATTATTATTTATTCTTACTTCTTTTTTTGGCAATGATGATGCTTCCACCACTATCTGAACAAATGGTATAGTGTTGCTATGTTGCTCATGTGCTATAATAACACATTTGAGCAATTTGCCACTATCCTTGCTTGAAATGGAAAATTGCAATCTGAGCCTATAAGGCTATTAGCCTAATGCCCCTACAGCATAATATTGTTACTTAGTTAGCTGTTTAGTACATAGGTTGTCTAATAATCTAATATTGTGTTAAGTTTTCATATTAACAGGAAGAAGTGTAGAAATGGTGATTGTCTGATTGATGATTTGATGAAAAGACCTAGACTGGATTACTGGAATGATTGTTGTCTTGCTGAAGTTTAACTGTTTAAGTGATTAACTTCAAATTTTTGATGTTTTGGAAGTTAAACACTTAAACTTATATTCATTTTGTATTGGTTTACTTTTTACAATTTTGTTTGTAAAACTTAAATTATTTAGCTCTGCAAACTGTCCATTAAAAAGTTGTTGCATGTTTTAGTTTGTTAACTTATTAGTTATTACTTATTTTGTTAATAGAAACTTGGTAGATTAGATATTATCATATTAAATTAATCATATTATGTTTTTTCAGTTTTTAATTTTCAATTATCAATGAACTTTTCCAAATCCGAATGTGGTCCGACATCCGATCCGAATAATCCGAAATCCGACATAGCATATCCAATAGGGTTTTAGTTTCAAAAAAGTCGGATAGGACTTCAAAATTTCAATCCGCAATCCGATCGGATGAACGGAAAAACCATCCGATCTGATCCGATCCGTCCGTTGCACAGGGCTACTCACTGGAAAGGCAATATCTGGACGAGTGATAGTAAGGTAATTTAATTTCCCCACCAGTCTCCTATACCGCTCTGGATCTTCAAGAGGCTCCCCCTCACCGGCTACAAGCTTAACACTCTGGTCCATAGGAGTCTCGCAAGGCTTCGACCCTAAGAGCCCAGATTCTTCAAGTAGATCCAGCACGTATTTCCGTTAGGAAAGAAATATACATTTCTTAGAACGAACAACCTCTATCCCAAGGGAGTACTTCAATACTCCCAGATCTTTTGTATGGAATTTCTTTTTAAGAAAAGACTTGAGCGCATCAATTCCCGTTGCATCACCACTTGTGATCACTATATCATCCACATAGACAATTAACAAAACGCTGCCACGGTTAGAATGCTTATAAAAAATAGTGTGATCATAGGCACTACGTTGCATGGCAAATTCAATAACAACAGTACTGAACCTCCTAAACCACGTTCTGGGAGACTGTTTTAACCCGTACAAGGACTTCTTCAACTTACAAACCTTCTCGTTCTCCCCCTGAGCAACAAACCCAGGTGGTTGCTCCATATACACTTCCTCTGCCAAATCACCATGTAGAAATGCATTTTTGACATCTAACTGATACAACAGCCAATCATTAACAGCAGCTAGAGAAATAAAAACCCGCACAGACGTTAACTTCGCAACCGGAGAAAAAGTCTCCATGTAATCAACTCCATAAGTCTGTGCATACCCTTTAGCCACCAACTGCGCTTTAAGCCGAGCAACCGACCCATCTGGGTTTGTCTTGACAACGTAAACCCACTTACATCCAATTGGAGACTTCCCAATGGGGAGATGGACAAGATCCCAAGTCTGATTCTCTTCAAGGGCTGCCATTTCCTCTTCCATAGCAGATTTCCACCCATCATGAGACATAGCCTGACACAATGTTTTAGGGACAAGCATAGAATCCAGTTTAGATATAAAGGTACGGTAAGACTCTGATAAATGGCCATAGAAAACATAGGAAGAAAGTGGATGAGAACAACTACGTTTACCTTTTCGCACGGCAATTGGAAGATCAGTTGACGGGGGTTGTGGTAGGGGAGGAGCATTTACCTGTGCAACAGTTGGCGCAACTACATCCTGGGGCCATCTTGAATATACTTGCACGGAAGGTACAACTCTAGAAGCAGATTCCACTGTGGGTACAGGAATAGTGATAGTATAAGTAAGGAAATCCTCTTCTATCACCGGCGACCTACCCCCAAGAATGCTATCAGAGAACACCGTCTCTTCAAAAAAAGTGACATCAGCCGAAACCAGATACCTCCCCAAATTCGGGGAGTAACACCTATACCCTTTTTGAGTTCGAGAATACCCCAGGAAGATACACTTAAGGGATTTATGATCAAGCTTCCCTTTTAGTGGACAGACATCCTGTACAAAACACGTACAACCAAAAATCTTGGGAGGCAAGGAAAACAAAGGTTTGGAGGGATATACAACTGAGTACGGGTTTTGACCACGGAGTACAGACGAAGGCATCCTATTGATAAAGAAACAAGCAGTGTGAACAGCATCCGCCTAAAACACTTTAGGCACTTTCATTTGGAATAAAAGGGCACGGGCGATTTCTAACAAATGGTGGTTTTTTCTTTCTGCAGCACCATTCTGTTGGGGGGTGTAAACACAAGAAGTTTGATGTATGATGCTATTTTGACTCATAAAGCTCGAAAAGGATTTAAGAAGATATTCTTGAGCATTATCACGTCTCAAACATTGTATAGTCTTATTAAATTGAGTTTTTACTTCAGAACAAAAACTTTGGAAAATATCAAACAATTCACCCCTATACTTCATGAGATACAACCAAGTACACCTAGAGAAGTCATCAACAAAGGTTACAAAATATCGAAAGCCACTTTTGGACGTAACCCGACACGGTCCCCAAACATCAAAATGAACTAATTCAAACAAAGAATCTACTCTATTATTCACCCGAGAAACATAAGGAATACGATGGTGTTTTGCAAACTCACATGACTCACATTGCAAAACATTCAAAGGCTCTAAACAAGGACACATCTTCTTTAACGCTTGTAAAGACGGGTGACCAAACCGACAATGCAATTGAAAGGGGGAAACACTGCTCACCAAACCAGTAGAAACGTTCCCGAGCGACGTAAAGCGCTCTAAGACATACAGACCGCCAACCTCCTTCCCCTTACCAATAATCCTCCTCATCAAAAGATCCTGGAACAGACAATAGCCAAGAAAAACATAACAGAACAATTTAGGTCACGAACTATTTGACTGACAGAGAGTAAATTGAACAGAAACTTTGGTAGGTATAACACAGAATTAAGGGGTAACGAGGGAGTTGCAGTAGCACTACCTTTACCCAAAACAGTGGTTATAGACCCATCTGCTAGGGTAACGGTATGACCAGAATTGACGGGCAAATACGTAGAAAAAATATTGTAATTACCTGTCATATGCTCAGAAGCCTCTGAGTCAATGACCCACTGTCAAGACGCAGAAGAAACACAAGCAACTGAATTACCTATTTGGACAAACGTTGCGGAGGAAGGCACTTGACTGGATGGAAACTGAGTGGAAGAAGAAAGTTTCATCTGGCTGAATCTAGCAAACTCCTCATCTGTCATCACTACTGTGTGACCTTCTGACGTAGAAGCCGTATTACCAGCCATTTGTTGTCTTGGCAGCTTAGGACACTGATTTCGAAAGTGTCCAAGATCCCCACAATTAAAACAAACTCGTGGGCCTCCACGACCTCTCCAAGGACCCCCGCGTCCTCTAGAGTGGTTATTACCCCCTCCTCGAGAACCATAACTTTCACCGGTATTCCTCCCTTGGGTTACCAGGGCATTTGGATCCATATTACCGTGTGACACAAAGACATTTCTTTCCTGGAGCTCGTTTGAATCATTATTTCCTGATGCATTCTGTAGCATGGAAAATACTTGATCCAAAGATTCCAAGTCTTTATTTCCTAGCAGTTGAGATCTAAGGACATCATATACGTTATCCAGGCCAGCAATCCAACTAAAAACAAGTAATTTGTCATGTTGTTTTTTTTTTCATTTCATCCACATCATTTGTTATTGGCATCGCAGCACACAAAGCAACATATACACTCTTAAAGTCATAATAGTAATCTCTAAGCTCACGCCCCTTCTGACTAGATCGACATGCTTCATAAGACAATTGGTATAACTTTCTCAAATTACTAGTTCCACTAAACCATTTGTTCATTAAATCCCATACTTCTTTAACAGTCTGACAGTGTTGCATAGATAAAATAATTCTCCTATCAATGCAATTAATTACAAGTGACATTAAGGCTTTATCAGTAGTTTTCCCGTCCCCAGCTGTAGCATCTGTAGGACACTCTTTTTCCAGATGATCACCCTTTCCCATACCATCTAAATTTACTTTAACCAAAAACCTCCACTCAGGAAAATTAAACTCATCTGGAGCCAAAATTATGTCGATTAATTTGGATGGCGTGGAAATCACTGTGATATTCCTTTCTTGTGCCATTTTTAGTCTTCACCCAACAAATTCAAAATAATAAACAGCACAATTTTCTTCACACAGTACATAAAATACACACTGTCCGTACCTCTTTCAATAGACGAGCCAACCAGATCGGAAACCTTCAACACATCCCACCTCCCTGGAACCAGCACGACGAGGCGAGACTGACGCACCAAGAATCGATCGGCGACGTCGCCGGAAACTGCCTCACGTGCCGGCGCGTGGCGTCGGAGCAGTCCTGCGGCGGCGACGCGTGACACCTTCGACGGCGGCCGGACTTCTTGCAGCGGCGTCGTCCGTCATTCCCAGACCTAGCCCAGACACTCACTCTCACTTTCCACGCTCTGATACCATGTTAAGTGTTGAACTATGAAATTGTATATATATCTCTCTATAAAACTGTACAAGATAGAACCTATTTATACATAGGCTAAAGACTACTAGGCCACATAATTCAAAACAAAAATGAAAGACCGAGAGCAACTCTCTCTAATTACCCTTATTCCTCTAACAGTACCCAATTATCACCCCAAATACAAATATTTTTCCATATGTAAAAATAGTAATTTACATGTAAAGTAACAATTTTACATTTCAAATTAATAATTTACAAATGGTCAAGTGGTATGAAATGACTCTCCCAAGTGAGAGATCATAGGTTCAAGCCTTAATGGAGGTGAGAAAGTATATATGAGGCCCGTTTGGTTCACGAAAGGCCTAGAACTAGAATGATATGACATTCCTTTAACTTAAACATTATAATCTACTTTTCGCCCGTCTTCTCTGTCTTTGCAAATCCTTCCACCATCTGCATCAAATTGAAGCTTCAAACAAAGGTATTCTTCTCAATTTTATTTTCTACAAATTAATTAATTATATATATATATATATATATATATATATATATATATATATATATATATATATATATATATATATATATATATATATATACACACACACTGCTGCGGTGGCGGCTCGGTGCCACCGCATCAGTAATATATATTACATATATACTACTGCGGCACCCTCCACGTCGCAGCGGTGTATATGTAATATATATATTACTGTTGCGGCTCGGCACAGCGCCGCGCCGCAACAGTAGATTTATAACCCCAACAGTTTATATATATTTTGTACAAGGGTATTTATGTCTTTTATCAATATATTCAATTTCTATTTCTTAACTAACCAAACGTTGGAATACAATAATTCCTAAACTCTATTCCTTCAGCGAACCAAACAATAGAATACAATTCCTATTCTATTCCTTACATATTCCATTACCTATGGAATAACATTCCTATTCCCCTCCAAATTGATTCCGTGAACCAAACGGGCCATTAGTGTACATATTCAAGGTGATATTACATATGAATATGATATATAGAATTAGGTTATGGTGCGGTTAGGGTGCCCAGGTGCGGTTTTGTCGTTTAATCTGGGCCATTCATCTTGCTTAAATTAACGTCCAGGATTACCAAAAATTTTTTTAAAAAATGCGGTGGCAATTTTGTAATTTTTGCATCTAGGTCAAAATTAAGGTGAGCGGATCTGTGATTAATGTGCTTGAGTTTTGTATATAAGATGTGTGAGTTTTGTGCGTAAGGTGCGTGAGGTTTGTGCTTAATGTGCGTGGGGTTGTGCTTA
The DNA here is from genome assembly GCF_001879475.1 of Ipomoea nil. Lineage (NCBI taxonomy): Eukaryota > Viridiplantae > Streptophyta > Magnoliopsida > Solanales > Convolvulaceae > Ipomoea > Ipomoea nil. The sequence continues at coordinate 1,602,971 of NW_017618464.1, read as the reverse complement.
ACGTGGGTAATTGTTAAAACTTAAAGTCTGTGAGTTAATACTTAAAGTGCGTGGGTTTTGTGCTTAATGTGCGTGAGTTTTGTACTTAATGTGCGTGAGTTTGTGCTTAATGTTAGTAGTTGTTGAAACTTAAAGTCTGTGAGTTAATATTTAAAGTGTGTGGGTTCTGTGCTTAATGTGCGTGAGGTTGTGCTTAATGTGTGTGGGTTTTGTACTTAATGTGCGTGAGTTTGTGCTTAAGATCTAACACTTAAGGTGCACCATTTTTAGCTTATGCTTCTTTCTTCCAGACACACGTTTTTTTGTTTTTTTTTTTTAATTTTCATTGATTTGAGCCGTTGATCTAAATTTGATCAACGGCTTAGATCTAACCGCACAACCGCACGGGAAGCTATACTCGCACCTGAACCCTTCTATATATATATATATATATATATATATATATATATATATATAGTGTTGCAAAAATCTCGCCTAGTCGGCCGATTAGCTATTGTTCACTTCTTCTTTAAATGAACTATTTCACTCAAAACACATCATTTTGAACGAAATAACTATAAATTGTTCAAACTCTAGATGTTTTTAAGGTTAATATTTAATATTTTAGTATTAACTATTAAAGTATTAAATAGTTTTCCTTCAAAAAAGGTATTAAATAGTTTATAATTATCAAGTCTTAAAAAAATAAAAAAATTTAAACAATTTTTTTAATAAAAATAAAATAACAAGTACACAGGTGCCTAGGCGCTAGGCTCGCCCCGAACACGCGAGGAGCGCTTAACGATTTTTTCAACCATGATATATAGTGTACAATTGTACATATTTTTGGATATTCGGACGAATCGAGTAATCTCATTACTCACCATATAAGTGTGACACCCCGTAAGTATTTTTCGTTAGCAATACTAAATTGCTTTTTATTTTGAACATTATCATATACTATTAACATATATTATAAAACAATGTGTTAATAGATATCACATGATATAGTTATGAACATATACTGCATTGTAACAGAGTTAGTAATACTAAAAAAAAAAAAAGATATCACATGAGATTCAAAAAATCTGATATTTAAATAATTTAAACTATATACAATAAATTAGAAAATCAAACTATATACAATAAATAAAGGATTCTTTATTTTCTCATGAGAAAATATAAATGATGTTCCAAAATTTCAACATGAAATCTCAATATTAGAAAAAGTATGAATACTCATGCTCCTTTGCAACCATTTAATGAAATTAGATATTGTTTAAGAAATTAAAGTTTCTTATATACAAAAATATTTTAATTGATTATTTTGTGATATTTAAATGATCTACAAAATAACATTTTTAAGATATAGGCGTATTTTATAATTATTTGAACATTACATAAGATATAAATAATTAAATATATACAAAAAATTTAAAATATTAAATTACACAATGTTATTAAAAACTATTAATGTCATTAAATTTTATATATAAAAATTTGATGAATTTTATTCATTCATTTATATATATAGTTTTGTAATTTAATAATTATGTTGATTTGATAAGAATAATAAATCCATAAAAAAATATATAAACACAAAATCATAATAACATTACAAAGATAAAATCACAAATTATAAAATCTAAACATCAATATACATTTATATATTTTTATATATATTTAAAATTTTAATTAACCATTTAATTATTTGGTTAACTCATAGTTTCAAACTGAATTAATTGTTAATTGAAATTTTAAAAATCATTTAACAATTAATCAAACCAAGGTTTTTCGCTTACAGAATAATTAATCGAAATACTTCAAGCATAAAAGCATTTGATATGACATGATGATGGAGAAAGAGATGATATAAATGATATTTCATGTATCTGACATCCTTTAATGGAATGTGTTAATTATTATTGTTGATAATAGTGTAATTTTGTTATAAAAATATCAAAATAAGTATTTACTACTCCGGTTCCGGTATATGTTTTTGGAGTTGAGTAGAATAAACACATTAATTCGGAATTAGAGCGCCATAATAATACCTTTCATCAATCAAGTGGTATAAAAGCAATACAGGATCAAGCACATCGACGTTTTGCGTTTCCAGTGTGGAGACTGGAGAGTTTTCGTTGTTGATCGGACAAGTGGTGAAGCGCCGCTCGGTCACTGTTCCAATCAGCGGAGCTTGATCTGGGCTCGTCCCCGAGCGGCCCGGTCAATGAAGTGCAGATCCATTGCATGTATATGGTCAGGCTCACCACCGGCCCACAAAGTCACCGCCGTCGCCGTACTCAACCGCCCTCCCACTCTCTACACCGGCGGCTCCGATGGCTCCATCATCTGGTGGAACCTCTACTCTTCCACTCAATCTACTCAGGTAATTTCACGCCATCACATATGTATATCGATATATACCTACATGCCCGGTTAATGTTTGCTATGTGCTCTTCTTCATTTCAATTGAATATTGCACTGGTTAATTGTAAATTCGTTTTGATGATCAGGAAATTAAGCCAATTTCTATGCTGTGTGGTCATGCTGCTCCGATAGTTGATTTAGGGATTTGTTGTCCCACTGCAGTTTCTGGTGATGGGACAGTAGATGAACCTAATAATAATGTGGTATCGAATTCTAACTCATCTAACTGTGGCGCATTAATAAGTGCATGCACTGATGGTATCTTGTGCGTTTGGAGCAGAGCTAGTGGACACTGCAGACGCAGAAGGAAATTGCCTCCTTGGGCGGGAACCCCATCCATAGTCCGTACATTCCCCGAAAATCTTAGATATGTGTGCATTGCTTGTTGTTCAGTTGATTCTGTTCATCTACATGAACATCAGTCAGTTGATGGTGTGGCTGAAGGTTTGGTGGGTAGAGAATCTCAGCATCCTAAATCCACAAAGTGCGCCATTGTGATTGTTGATTCATATACTCTTAGCATTCTCCAGACTATTTTCCATGGACCTTTATCCATGGGACCTTTAAAGTCAATGGGTATTGTTTCATCTGTTGGAGATATATTCACACAGTCAGTTATGATGGTTGACTTTTTTGGCAAAGTACAATGTATACCGATTTTGAAGGACTGTGTTTCAGGCATGGAAAATGTGACAGGAACACAAAGTAATTCCTCCAATTTAGGGAATATAGATTGGGAAGATGGGATGAGAGATAGAGGGCTTCTGGTGTCATTCATAAATTGTGGTCAGGTCTTAGGTTTTTTGTATAAAACATGCTGCATATTTCGGTTATTAGAGGATGGCAGTAGAGTAGGGGAAATTTCTTTCTTAGATGATCCACTTTGTCTTCAAGGCAGTTACATTGTAGGGGGCATGTTTCTTAGAGATGATAATGCTGAGATGGGACTTGATTCTGGGATTTCATATAATTTATTTGCTTTTTGGAATAATAGAGGTTCAACAGTTATATACAGGGTATTGTATTCAAGCAATGTCTTCAAGTATGAACCCTTATCTACCATCTCTGCCGGTTCTCTCTCCTCTGATGTCAGATTATCTTTATCCTTTGCTCAATTAAACAACTTTCTTATCCGGGTTGAATCAATTTGCTGTCACAAGGAGGAACCATTGCTTTGGATGCCACATGTAACAATTTGGTCATTGCCTGAGCAGTTTGGTAATAATGGGAGGCTATTTCAGGAGTGTGACATGATTGGTGAAGGAAACTATTTTGATGATTGGGTCTTAAACCTTACTTCTTCCAAACCTGAGGTTGTAAGGCAGGATGTCGGCATGAAAACGAAAGCCACTGAGCCTAAAGTTTCAACCAGTCATAAATATGATTCTTACAACAGAGAAGAGTTAGTATCTTCATCAATGGTTATTTCTGAAGACTACTATATACCTTTGGCTATTGTTTATGGCTTCTATAATGGTGATATAAAAGTCATGCGTTTTGATATGTTCTTTGAAGAATTGGATTTTCACAGTCTAAGCCCCCGTCACAATACACACACAACTGAACAGTATCTTGCAGGTCATGAGGGGGCTGTACTATGTCTGGCTGCACATCGTCTGAGAAGATCTGCAGAAGGGACATCCAGTTATATTTTGTTGTCAGGAAGCTTGGACTGTACTGTTCGTGTGTGGGATCTTGACTCTAGCAATCCCCTAATAGTGATGCACCAGCATGTAGCTCCGGTTCGCCAAATTATTCTCCCCCCACCTCAAACTCACCATCCTTGGAATAATTGCTTTCTTTCTGTTGGGGAAGACTCATGTGTTGCCCTTGTTTCACTTGACACCATGCGGGTGGAGCGAATGTTCCCAGGCCACCCATTTTATCCTGCGAAAGTTGTGTGGGATAGTACAAGAGGCTACCTAGCATGTCTCTGTACAAATCAGATAGGAACATATGATCGAGTTGATGTTCTGTACATTTGGGATGTGAAAACTGGGGCTCGTGAGAGAGTCCTTCGTGGAGCTGCTGCTCATTCAATGTTTGATCATTTCTGTGTAGGAATCAACAAAAATCTTCCTTCCGGTAGTATGATTTATGGGAATACTTCTGCTTCCTCAATGATTTTTCCTGTTATTGAGGGAACAAAGCATTCACAATCTCATTTACAAACTTTGTCAAAGGCAACTTCTTCATCAAAAATCTCTTCTGCCCCTACAAGCACAAATCATAGTATTACATCATATACCAACGGTGGAAATGCTGCAGGGTCTATTTCTTCTGTTTTTTCATCCTTCCTATGCAAAAACCAGCCAGTTAAAAGTTTCTGTCCATTTCCTGGAATTGCTGCTCTATCTTTTGATCTTACGGCTCTCATGTCTCTTTGTCTGATGCCTGAGCCTTGCAGAAGCGAGAGTGGTAGCCCTGGTAATAACCAATCAAAAGACGTCCCTGATAAAAAGAAATCAAAAGACATAAAGATTGAGAATCACACACATAGTACTGATAATAAACAGAGCATTCATAGAAAGGACTTGCCTAGTCAGCAGCATGTTATTGAAGATAATAATGTTGAAGGGACTACAACAGATGCTGCTCAGTATCATGAGTGGATGTTCTCCCTTGAGAGGTGTCTACTTCAATTCAGTTTGGCAATTTTGCACATGTGGAATGTGGATTATGATCTTGATAAACTGCTGGTGACTGAAATGAAGCTAAAGAGACCAACAAATTTCCTTGTAGCTTCTGGACTACTAGGGGATAGAGGGTCTTTGACACTGACATTTCCAGATGCTACAGCAACTCTTGAGGTAGTTTAATGATTATATCTGAGTCAATCTACCACTTCTCCGTACCTCTTTAGCCTAAGACATTAAAGTTGACATTACAGCTCTGGAAATCATCCTCTGAATATTGTGCAATGAGATCACTAACTATGGTCTCCCTTGCCCAGCACATCATTAGCTTGTCACATACCTATTCAGCAGCCAGCAGGTACTGTATTTTGTGTACTACATAATTATATTTGCTTCTTGCTCTGTATATTGATTTCCACGTCCTCGTTGCTGGATGCTACTTTACATTATTTGTGCACATTCTCTGAATAATTGGCAACAAAGTATCACTTCTGAGTTCTGAGGCTTGACCTAGAAGCTCAGGGGCATTTAGTGGATTTCTTATTCCTTCCATTTTTGGAACATATGAATATATGATGGCATCTGGCACTTATTGATGGCTCTTTTGTAATGTCTTGTAGTGCACTTTCAGCATTTTACATGCGCAACTTAACAGAAAAGATCCCAGACATTAAGCCTCCTTTTCTGCAGGTAACATGCTATGTGAAAAGTTTTTGACCTTCTGAATTCATATATCTGGTTGATGGTTGGATTTGATACAATTAGTTGTTGTTGTCCATTTATCTTGTTGCCAAGGTTGAAAAACGAAATCATCTTTTGATTTTTGCCATGTTTAATATATATTTGTAAATTCTTAAGTCAACCTATTTGATAGTTATTTATTTATATTTTTTTGAAGCTTTTGGTAAGCTTTTGGCAAGATGAGATTGAACATGTAAAAATGGCTGCACGCTCTTTGTTCCATTGTGCTGCTTCACGAGCCATACCTCCTCCACTCTGCTCGGATAAAACAACACATTGTGAAGCTTTTATGGATTATTCAAATGGACTATTAGAAAGGGAAAACTATAATTCAGTCACAACAGATAAACCAGGAGACTGCTCAAGGACTGAGAAACATGACTGGATAGAAACAGATTCTGAGGATAAAGAATCTGAAATATTATCATGGCTAGAGTCAGTTGAAATGCAAGATTGGATTTCTTGTGTTGGAGGCACAAGCCAAGATGCAATGACATCTCATATTATTGTTGCTGCTGCATTGGCTGTTTGGTATCCTAGCCTCGTGAAACCAAAACTTGCCATGTTAGTTGTTCACCCATTGATGAAGTTGGTAATGGCCATGAATGAAAAATATAGTTCCACTGCTGCAGAGATTCTAGCAGAAGGTATGGAGAGGACATGGAAGGCATGCATTGGTTCTGAAATACCTCGACTGATTGGGGACATATTCTTTCAAATTGAGTGTGTCAGCGGTGCATCTGCTAATGCATCCATGAAAAAGTCATCCCTATCTGTCAAAATTCATGAAACTTTGGTTGGCATTCTTCTTCCAAGTTTAGCAATGGCTGACATTCTAGGTTTTCTGAATGTAATAGAAAGCCAAGTCTGGTCAACTGCATCTGATTCACCTGTGCATGTGGTATCCGTCATGACTCTTATCAGGGTTGCACGTGGGTCTCCAAGGAATTTAGTTCAGTACCTTGACAAGGTCTGTAACAATGTGTCTTTTAGATTGAGAAATATTTTGAGACTTGAGAAGTTGAGATAATTACTGTTTTGGAGAACATAATACATGAACTTTATACTTTACTGTTCTAGGATTCACTGTTTATGTGAGAAGCACATTTTTTTAAAAAAAAATAAAAAGTTATGATCATGGTTTAGACTAAACATGTGAGTGATAGCCACGGGTCAACAAAAGTGTCTCATGATACATGATTATCATTGATTTCCTTATTTTTGATCCTTGATTTATTTTCCTCCTGGATATATTTATGTTATAGTGGGATGGATATTTTATGCTAATGAAAGACTAATAAGGTGTTTTCTGTCTTCCTACATTTTTGGCACAAACTCTGATTCTAACCATCCTGGCAAAAGAAAAACCATCTATTCTTCGTATCTGGTTATTTTTACTTTCTGAGCTTTCTACATCTTCTAAATGTGGTTCTATGTTTCTTCTTTCTAAGGCCACCCATTTTTTCTGTATTGTTTTATCGCTTCTTTTTACCTTTTTTAATTTATGTAATAAAGACTGAATGTTATGTAATTATCAAGTATTAGTTTTGTTAAACACTTCTTCTAAGCATTGGACCACTTCTAGGTATTAGTATGTCTAACATTTAGACAGGTTTGCAGGTGGTTACATTCATTTTACAGACAATGGACCCTGGTAACTCAGTCATGCGTAGGAATTGCATGAAAAGCTCGATGGCCGCATTGAAGGAAATTGTTCGTTTGTTTCCTATGGTAGCCCTAAATGAATCCTTGACAAGATTGGCCATGGGAGATGCAATTGGTGAGATCAACAATACAAGCATCCATGTCTATGACATGCAAAGGTAATAAGTGACAACATTTGACTTAGAGAAAATAACACTCGGGCATTGGATAACTTCATTAACTTGTTTGCTGAACCTAATATCTTATGTGTTACTGCATTACTTTGGCAGAATAACAAATCATTTGCACTTCTTTGTATGCATGCTATTTTTATGGACCTTATTTCATATACTGTATTTCAATTTTCCAAGTTTTGTTAGAATGCATTATGCATCTATAATTTAAAAGCTTATTTTGTGAAATCTTCCATGCTGGCCTACATAAAGTGAGTTTTTATTTTCATCCATTTACACTTTTACAGTAAAGATATCTTTGCGTTCTCTTTTCCAATTTATTTTCAGCATTACAAAAATAAAGATTTTGGATGCAAGTGGACCTCCAGGGCTTCCAAGTTTGCTTGGAGGAGCTTCAGAAATGGCTGTTAATACTGCTATATCTGCCCTTAGCTTTTCACCGGATGGAGAGGTATTCTGATATTACACTTCATGAGCTGAGTTTCTATTGTGGTTCTTTGCTATAGCCACCCTTGCTCTTTTGTGGGTTCTCATTTTATGTATTCTTTCATTGCCTTCACATGCTGAGGTGCCATCAACAGAGAGCTTGTAGAGTTTCTACACTCTTCTCAATAACTTTCTTGCTTGACTTTATTTCCTTCCCTTTTGCATTCTTCTTTTGATGTGTGTATCTCTAGTTTAGCAACTCCTGGGTTGTGTGATCATCAATTTTTTTTCGTTGTATGTTCTTTAAATTGTTTGCAAATCATTACATCTTCATCCCCCAACCTGCATTCTGTGGTAGCCTTGTCCACTGAGTCTTACTTTAAAAGGGAAGATTGCCTGTAATGATTATACATTTTGAGTTACAAGTTCAATTGTTTTAACTGTGTCTGATGGGTGCTTTCCCTTTGAGGAAGGATTAGTCCAATGGGTGGATGTTCAGTTTTGAGGATGTAAATTTCCTTGCAGGGGCTACTTGCTTTCTCTGAGAATGGACTGATGATTAGATGGTGGTCGCTAGGATCTGTATGGTGGGAGAAACTCAGCCGGAGTCTTGTTCCTGTTCAGTGCACCAAACTGATTTTTGTCCCTCCATGGGAGGGGTTCTCACCTAATTCTAGTAGGATCAGTATAATGGCACCTGCACTTTCTAAAGATGGACAGAGTGCATCAAAGGTACTCGCCTATTGCTTTGACAGAATGATATTTCCTTTAAGAAATGCAGATTTATGTTGACTTATTCTCATAATTCAATACATTAGAAGTATAGGCCATTGGAAATGCTATTATCTGTTGAAACAAAGTCAAGTGCTTCATAGTGAAAGGTATATACAAAGAATGCCCAACTCACGGCCATCTTATTATTTTTATTTTTTACAGGAGAGCTCCAAGGCTTCAACTGAAATGGACAGATTAAAACTTTTGCTTCATAATCTTGACCTGTCTTATAGACTAGAATGGGTTGGTGAAAGAAATGTAAAGCTCACACAACATGGCCGTGAGTTGGGCGTTTTCCAGCTTCAAGTTTAACTTATCCTTGGAACACTGGTGGTATTGTTAAGAATAATTCTGCATTGGAGATGTTGCCATATAAGCTGCCTGATAGTTTTAGCGTTTTGTTGTAAAGTGGCTTACCGTCACTTCCACGATTTCCAGCAGCAAAATACCCACGGATCTGCTTTAAAATGGAGCAAAACAGGTCAGAGTACGATCAATATACATAATCTCACATCTCATACTACTCGAGGTCTCGAGCACATCTCTTATTCAAGTTTTTTTTTTTTTTTTTTTTTTTTTTTTTCTGCATTCTATTATTCTTTTGCTCAAACTAGGTAGTGTGAGGTACATGGTATTTATTATAGTTTGTACTAGCAAGGTTATTTTAGGTACATATTTTATACACCTTTATGCTTTGTATAAATGATATAAGTTGGAAATTGTGTAGAGTTTTGGCTTAACTAGTATAGTTGGATATTTGTGTTATTCTGAAACTAATGTAAATATAAGTTTTTGGTGGTCAAGTGCTGCCATCGTGGTTACCAGCTTGCCACTTGGTATACTATGAATTGCGGTTTATTATGCTGTATGAATTTTAATGAACATTATCAGAACTAATGATGAAACTACTTCTCTAATGCACTGGACATCATAGAATAACCAACATTCATTTCAAAGGTAATATGGACAATGTAGGCATGATGCTGCATACAAATTTTGCGCAATTACCATAATTGATATTACTCCGTACTATTTTTTGAATTTTTAAAATTATACAATGTAAAGAATCACGATTATTTAAAAATAATAATAATTAGATATCTCTTTATATATGAGCTCACATAGAGGCATAAAGCTTCCATTAAGTTAAATTGCTAATCATCTCTCCTTAAATTACTTTTTCTTATTGTTCTTCAAAAATTTGACCTTTCCTGATTGTTAAATTTCTCTCCTCTTGCCTTTAGTGTGCCTGTGTCTACACAACTTGCCCCGTATGACATTTGGTATCAATTAATCAACAATTATTTTTTCAACGTTTTAACTTGTACGATATATTATTAAATAAATTACTACTCCGTACTACACATCAAATTAATTGTAAAACATAGAAATTTATAATTTTGAGTATGATGTCACAAATTAAATTCTTTTATTTAATAACAAATAATAATAATAATAAAACATAGAAGAAGAATAATAACAAATTCTAATCTTTCCTTCAAAATCCATATCTTCATACACATTGGAAGCATCAAATTAAATTAATAATATGCCTATCTCTTGCTCCCCCACCAAAAAAAAAAAAGTGAAGTTCCTCTCAACGACTCGTTAGGTGGGATGACTGGTGTGTGACAATATACCCATATTTAAAGTAACTGTGTGTTATGAGTTTATTACAACTTCATCATTCATGTGACACTTACTATTTAGTATTCACAAAACTGAATGGATATATATTTTTCCCCAACAGCTAGCTAGCCTGTGTAATCCATGCACTATGCTATGCTAGCTAGAAAACATTGAGGGATAGTTACATTGTGAAGAATAAGAAAAGTATGAAATTAGCCCATCCAGATCCTCTAACCCTGCAAAGAAATCTTCATTATCCATCGCCACCTGCGACACACCGCTCTGATCACTCATTTCAACGACCTGCATCTTCTCCCCCAACTCTTCATCATCATCATCCTCGTCTTTGATCTCGCTGCCCGCCCTCCAATTGTTGGCGGTCGGGGACGACAGAGCTGATGACGCCGCCACCAATTCCGGAACATGATGAGCAGTTGAATCCTCGGCAGCTGCTTTCACGGCCGGTGGGAACTTGTTTCTGATAGTCCCGGCCAGGGAGTTCCGCCGCGTCGGCTGGCTGTGGCTGTGCTCCGCCGTGTAGGTTACTATGAACATCCCCGCCGCGCTGTTGCTTTGCTCTACTTGCTTCCTCGCCAAACACCCCTTCGAGCTACTGCACCTATAATAGCTCCTGCGATTCGGGCATATTCAATTTTTAGTCAGTTAGTCATGTTCAACATATGACCATTAATGTGCAACTAACTACCAACTTAGGCTTTTAGTTGAAATGGAACACATGCTTTAATTTGTATCAGAGCCAGATCCAAAGTTCACGGTTCAGGTATTGCTTGAAACCCATTGTACACCAGGGGGCCTATTGAGCATATAATGTGCAACCCAACTACCAGTTTAGGCTTTTACTTGAGATAAGCACATGCTTCAATTAGTCATACCGGAAAATCTTACACTAATGTCAATGGATCGGATCACAAGATCTTGAAAGTTGGAGGAAAATTAAAGACTAAACATATATATATATATATATATATACCTCGGATAGGGAGAGCCTTTAATGGGTTTCTGGCCATATTTTCGCCATGCCCACTTATCCTCACACAGTTCTTCAGCTGGAACTTGAACCACCACTCTTTTATGCTCATTTTTCCTGTTAAAAAATGACCAATAAACTCTAAACTCAGATATTTCAACCTATATACACATTCTCTTCATTGTAATTGATCATCAGAAACTAAACCAACCTTCTTTTGAACTTGGGCACATAATTATTAGGAGCCTCCAAAACAGGCGAAGATTTATCTAAACCACTCTTCTTAACATCACCGTCTTGCTGCTGCTGCATCTGATGAACAGCGGCTTCTTGTTTCACTTCTCCGGTGAAGGAAATGGACGCTGCAGGCTGGATAAACGGCTTGTAAAGCTCCTCCAACAAGGCATCGTCGGGAACCATGGCGGTCCTGACAAAATCATCGAAGTTCAGAACATTTTCTTGGGAGAAATCGAACAGGTAGTCGTGGCAAGATTGGAGAGTGAACTCGGAGGAGGCCATTAATGGAGGTTGTTGAACTATGGCTTGCAGGCCCCAGTTGTCTTCAAACCCAATACACTCGCCCATCAAAACCCGGTTCTTGAACTGATGAAGCTAAGCTTGGAGATCGAAATGGAAAGTTATGATGATGAATGGCGCTGACTTTTTGATTTGATTACTATGGGGGATTACGATATTTAAAGAGAGAGAAAAGGTAAGGAAGATGGCAGCTTTGTGTTGGGTGTTCATACTTCATTGGATTGGTTTGACTTTGTGAAGTTGTCAAAGGGGGTACCCAATCGCGAACATCACACGCTTTCTACAGTCTCAGCTAGCTAGCTGGATGTTCTAGGGTTTTGATAATTATCAACATAATTTTAGTCAAAATAAATGTCTAATAACGAATACTTCCTATTTTCATAATCTAAAAAATTTATTAACTCAATTACTTTATATAGTTGATAAGCGAATTGCTAATACAACTGCAAGATCTAGACTAGTATTTCTTTCGAGTAAGAATCAAACTCTACAAGTATATACGATGAGACTCAAAGTAAATCCGAATACAATTTGTGACAATTAATGAGTGAATTCCTAATGCAATTTCAAGGTTAGATCAAGCTTTTCCCGATACAAATAAATAATATGTAGTAGTTATCAATGCATATACTAGTAACATACTCCGTATTTTCCAGCTAGTCTTTTTAGAATCTTATGGTATTAGTTTTTATATAAAAATTTAAATGTATACAGTAATTAGCCCAAAATTACGGCAATATGTATATATTTTCAAGGATAGCATGTGTCGACTGTCGTATGTGCATGCTCACCTCACCGGTTTTTTAGCATTCTAAGCTGTAATTAATTATCTAACTATATATTCATTGATTTAATATATATATATATATATATATATATATATATATATATATATATATATATATATATATATATATATATATATATGAGATCAAATGCGAAGGAGGTCTCCAGGTGAAACATGCGATTTAATCATAATCATAGATATTGACAAAATCAACAGCCCTGATTCAAGATAAATTTTAAAAAAAAAAAAAAAAAAAAAAACGCAGTAGCATTATAGGAACGGAGCCAGAAATTCGGTTGGGGGGAGGCGGAAAAGTACAGACGAATCCAGAAAATTTTTCCAGTAAAGGCGAAACATTAAAGCAAAAGAGATAATTTAAAAATGAATAAATAAATTACCTAAGAAATATAGTTGTAAATATAAATTGTAAAACTATATTAATGTTATGATTTGAACCCTTGACCTTTACTGTTACTAAACATGTGCTTTACCAATTAATCTAACTCACATCTAGTTGATATATATTTACTAGTTTTTTTATAGTAATACTAAAACATGTACTATATATACATATATACATAAAAAGACTATATATGGGGTGGGGGTGGGGTGAGGGGGGCAGCTGCCCCCACTTTGGCTCCGTCCTTGAGCATTATGGTAATTTTGTATATTGTAAAAGCTTAAGATACGCATTTTCAAAGTTTAAGGTGCGTCGTTTTAACACTTAAGGTGCGTCAATGCTACACTTGAAAGCTTAAGGTGCGTAATTGTAAAGCTTAAGGTGCGTATTTTCAAAGTTTAAGGTGCGTCATTTTAAACACTTAAGATGCGTCATTTTAACACTTAAGGTGCGTCATTTTAACACTTAAGGTGCGTCATTTTAACACTTAAGGTGCGTCATTTTAACACTTAAGGTGCACAATTTTAACACTGAAGGTGCGTCATTTTAATACTTAAGGTGCATCATTTTTAACACTGAAAGGCACCATTTTAACACTTAAGGTGTGTCATTTTAACATTTAAGGTGCGCTAATTCAACACTTAATTAAGGTGCGTTAATGTGCATCAGCTCAACAATGGTATGAGAATGAACCCGTTACCAGGAAGCGCAATTCTTTTTAAAAAAAATTCATTGATTTGAGCCGTTGATCTAGATTTAATCAACGACTCATATCTCACCACATCTTTCACCTAGGAGACTCTTCGCACGTGAACCATCCCCTATATAGGGAGGAGATAGATCAGATGCGAAGAGTCTCCCATGTGAAACATGCTGTGAGATTTGAGTCGTTGATCAAATCTAGATCAACGGCTCAAATCAATGATTTTTTTTTTTTTTTTAAAACGCGCTTCCTGATTGTCCTCATACCATTGTTGAATTGATGCACCTTAACGCACCTTAAGTGTTAAAATATGGCACCTTAAGTGTTAAAATGACGCATATTTTTGTCTCTTCGAGTGCATAACTTTTTCTTTGGATGTATTATTTTCGTTCTTCGAGTGCATATTTTTCTCTTTGAGTGCACATTTTGGTGTCTTTGAGTTAATTGCTAAAATGGTCAATTGACTATAGTGAAATGACCAATTTGGTCTCAAGTTAATAGATGCATGTGTAACGGCAAAACAAGCGGAAGACCAAATTGGTTAAGATTTTTAAAGGTGAAGGACTTATTTGGTCAAAGAAATAATCAATGATAAAATTAGTAATTTTGCTATAGTCAATAGATCATTTCGCTAATTAACTCATCTTAAAATTGTTGCATTTTGAAAAAAAAAAAAAGATACAATTATATTCAATACTAATATAATTTTATTTTTCAAACGTAAAATATTGAATTATTATAAAATATTGCAGAAAATTCCATTTACGGGGCCATGGAGGATATATCGCGGTCACATTGTTTCCGTACATGATTACTCGTTTATTATGTCACTTATGCGTAAGCAATGATTCATGTGGACAGAAAAGGGTTTTTTTTTTTTTTTTTTTTTTTAATGGTGGACAGAAAAGGTTAAAATTATACTTTTCTAATGTCTTAATTGCTTGGGTGGCATTGGAGAAGTTTGACTGTTTCATAACTTTGAAGTTTTCTGCCCTACAACTTGCCTGCAACGCTGTGCCCTGTGCAGTACATCATGGACACGTTTGGCTCTAGACTCAAGTATGAAGGAATTTGTTTTTTTGTTTTTTTTGGAGGGGATAACTCATTATTTGTATACTTTTGTGCGCAAAAAGATCTTTACCCACCCTACTACTAAAAGTAAGACTAAACGCTGATTGAATGACTATTTGAGCTATGTATCCCGAGTATATATTTCGGGTGTTAATTTATGAAACTGTGTTATTTATCAAGTGTTTAACTACTTACATGGGAGCAAAGAGTTTAACTAATTACATTAGAGCAAAGGGTTTAGGATGGTTGAAGTGATTGAACCCACTCAAACCAAATAGACCAATAGATCACTTATGTTGAGGGTCGAACTTATAATAATTTTGTAATTATTAAATTAACAGTCTGACTAATTTGGTTAGAATTGCTCCCAAATGTTTTTTTTGGGGGGTGGTGGGGGTGGGGGTAGGGGGGTATACCGCATACAGTACATGGTGAGCTTGGTTGCCGGGTTTCGAACTTATCTTAATTAATTAATTAATTAGTGAATTAATTAAGTTTACGTGAGGTAGTTATGACGAGTGAGTTAGTTGCATGAAGTACATAAAATAAATTAAGCATGCATAGGTAGGCAGTGCCAAATTTTGATTAAAAAAATGGAATGCTTTACTGTACTGCCCTTTAATGAACTAATAAA
Source organism: Ipomoea nil (assembly GCF_001879475.1). NCBI lineage: Eukaryota > Viridiplantae > Streptophyta > Magnoliopsida > Solanales > Convolvulaceae > Ipomoea > Ipomoea nil. The sequence goes on along the minus strand of NW_017618464.1, from coordinate 1,587,398 downwards.
ACTTCTTTTGAATTGTACACAGCCAAACGACAAATAAATTAAAATTTCTTCAAAAGGGAAATGGAAGATTAATGCTCCATTAATTAGTTTCATGTAAATAAATTTTAATACATGTTTATTAGTTTCATCATTCTAATTTATTGTGGTAATTAACTTATTAAGGTCATCCTTGAGGTCTTACTCGATACAATGTAATTGGTCTGAATATATATGTAATTGTTAATCGATTGGCTGATCTGATCAAGACCGGACACATGTAGTATGACAAAAAAAATTTCAAAATTAAACTATGGTGATTACTAGAAAAAAAAATTGGATAATTTTTTTTTTTTTAAATATAGGAGTAGTACCTAGTTATTTCTTAATCTTACATTGATTCAGCGTACGTGAAGTGCAAGTTGCAATTGTCCTCTTCTGTAGATATGAAAAAACCTAGTGATGGGAGTGACATCCAGTCAGCCATTCGGCACCAACTTGCTCACTTCCTGCACTTTTTTTCTTTTTTAAATTATGTTATATTTATTAAACTATTAAAAAATCTACATGCATCATCACGTGTGAACACTGAACACAAGGAAATTATCTTAGACATTTTTTTCACACACACACACATATGTGTGTGTATGTATATACGCATGTAGGTATGTATTGGATGACATCTAGAAAAATTAGACATATCAGATTATATTTTTTTTTTTTTAAAACACAGTGGTATTTTTATAATTAACACTAATTTTACTATGAACACTGAACACTAAAATATGCATTTTTGTAAAATTTTCATATTTGCACATTTAATATTAACATTTTGCATATTTAGAATTAAAATATTGCACTTGCAAAATTACAAAAGTGAATTATTATTATTATTATTATTATTATTATTATTATTATTATTATTATTATTATTATTATTATTGTTATTATTATTATTGTTATTATTATTATTTATTAGTTAACAAGGGCAAAGTTGAAATAATTCAAAATAATCTAAGATTATCTAAGAAAATGGGGGTAATCACATTACCTTGAAACATTACCGCCACATCAGCTTTCAGATAATCTAACATTATTAGGTAATCTCATAACTTGAACCAAACAATGTAATATATATAACATTACCAGACTCAGATTACCTAGGTAATCTAAGATGACCTGGACCAAACGCGGAAACGCTTAGGGGGCGTTTGGTTCACGGAATCTTGGATTACCTCAGGTAATAGGATTACCTCCTGGAAGGTAATGTGAGATTTTGGGAATGTAAGATTACCTTGTGTGTTTGGTTTGGATGGTGTAATATAATATTACTTTGTTTGGTTCAGGGTTATATTTTAGGTTATATGAGTCAATTTACAATAATGCCCTCAATAATATATATATATATATATATATATATATATATATATATATATATATATATATATATATATATATATATATATATATATATATGTGTGTGTGTGTGTGTGTGTGTGTGTGTGTGTGTGTGTGTGTGTGTGTGTGTGTGTGTGTTTTTATTTATATCTATGAATCTATATCAAAACTTAAATATTAAAAAAAAAACTAAATATATAAATATACACATATGTATATTTAATTATATAAACATATATTAATTTCATCATCATTATTATTATTATTATTATTATTATTATTATTATTATTATTATTATTATTATTATTATTATAAAGATTAGTAAAAAGGGTAAAGTTGGAATAATTCAAGGTAATCTAAGATTACCTAAAAAAATGGGGGTAATCACATTACCTTGAAACATTACCGCCACATCAGCTTTCAGGTAATATAACATTACCTGGTAATCTCATAACTTGAACCAAACAAGGTAATATAACATTACCAGACTCAGATGACCTAGGTAATCCAAGATTCCGTGAACCAAACGCCCCCTTAGGGTTTTGATTTTAGAGTTTATGTCTGAGTTTTTTATTTTATTTGGTTTAGTGGTTCAGCTTAGGGTTTAACATTTACAATTTAGATTTAAAATTTAACTTTTTCATTAATTTTTTAAAAATTTATCCATGTTTGTATATTTAGTTGTTACATATTGCATATTTAAGTGTTCAATTTTGCAAAGTGAAGTTGACGATAATTACAAAAATGTCACCGTATTTTTTTAAAAATATATATGATATGATCCGTCCGATTTTTACAAATATAGGTAAGACTGAGATTGGTTTAAAAGTCACTACATTCCTGCTAATCGAATGGCCCTTTGACATTTGGAATTAAAAAATGTTTAATTTACTCTTAACTAGTATTACAATGTTAATAGAGAAAGAAAATGAAAAGAAATAAAATCACAATTCACATTTTTTTATTGAACAAGTTCAATTTCTAAAACTTTGCAAGGAATATGCGAGCTTTTAAACCAATAATATGTTTGGTACATAAGAACACCAAGATATTCGCTGTCAAAAAGAAAAGAACACCAAGATATTTAATTTATATATATGAATTTTTAGAGCTAAATAGTTAGTTAAAAAATGGCCCCCCTAAGATGCATGCAATGAGTACTGAGTAGGAGTAGGTAGAGCCAATATCTAGGAAAGAGGCAAATTAAAGAAGTTGAAAGGACTTACTCAAAAAAAAAAAAAAAAAAAAAATTGAAAGGACTCGCTGACTAAGAGCATCCATATCAGAAGTTATTTGAGGATTTTGAAACAGTACATCCTAAGATGGAGTAGTAAAAAAGCATGAAAGTGAAGGTTAAGATTTCTCTGTAAGAAGGGGTTTTTTTTTTTTTTTTTTTGCCAGTGTAAGAAGGGTTTTTTTTTTTTTTTTTTTTTTTTTTTTTTTTTTGCAGAATATGTGGGACCCACTAAAAAAGTGGCCCAGCTGTGCCGCGCCGCGTGGCCTCCAATAGCGCGCCTGTCAAGCGCTCTGACATAGACTTTTTTTTTTAATCAGATTTGTTTTATTTTTTTTTCTTCCCTCTCATTTTCTCTTTCCTAATTACACTTACAAAAACTTCTAAAAAACCACAAAAAATTCCACTATTATGGATGCTCAGGTTAACCAAAACCCAAAAATATTACTCCATATTTTACTGATTAGATTTTTTTTTTTAAGAAATAAAAAATACATTTATTTTATTTATTTCTCTAATTTTAAAAAAATAGAAAATTTGATAATGAAAAAATGTATTTTTTTTTTTTAAAGGAATGTAAAATTGAAGCAAACGTAATTTTATTTGTATTTTTGTGAGTATAGAGTATAGACAGATTCTATCATGAGTTGTATTGATTAATTGGCATAAGGGAGAAATAGCAAAAAAGGTATATATCTATCGGTTTTAGAAGTAATAATGAGTAAGAAGTAAAATAAGAGGGTGTGCGGTGGAAGCGGAAGGGAAGGTGTTGGTTTTGGATTTGGGGACTACTGTGTAACATTTGACAAAACTGTTAACCGCAAAAATAGTTGAAGAACAACAATATTTGAAGACATCACAAGAAACCGTGTTTGCTTAATTGTATACCAAAAAAAAAAAAAAAAAAAAACAATACTCCGTATATACTTCCTTCAACAGTTCAACGTCAGTCGGTGGCTGTCGGCCTGTCGTTCAATAATCTACGCTGCAAATAGGGCTTTATTTAATCATTATATTCTCATTCAAAACCCTGTTTTCTTCAAACGGCCTTCCCTTGCCTCATCCTCCCATGCCATGCTTTTATTTTATTTGTCTTTTATTCACAATAGTGTGAACAAGAGTAATTATTATCCGCTTGAAATACGTAACTGAATAACTAAAATATGATTTTCATACCTTAAGGTTAGGAGTTGAATTCTTGTTAACACTTTTTTTTGTTGAGCTCATGTGTTTTACTTTTTCTATATAGTTTGCTTCCTATCACACGACTGCCAATTTTTCTCGTTACCCAAAAAGAGTAATTATTATTGTTTTTTTGTGACGAGGAAATATCGCAAGTCCACAACCACTACCCAAGAATGTGTATTGGGTAAATCTTACCTTTTGACCTTATCTGTCAGAGGATCACAAGAAGATAATCAGTTGTCAAAGACATTGTGATCCCATGGAGTGACTCTCCCAAGTGGGAGGTCATGGGTTCGAGCAACGGTATTGACTCGTTGGTCTTCAGTAGGTTGAAAAAATATATATGAACAGATACTACATGTAACAAGGCGTACTCAAAAAACAAAAAAAAAAAAAAAAACAAAAAAAAAAAGATAAATCTGTTTTGCTGGAAAAAAAAAAAATTCAAGTAATTATTATTCGGAGTATAGGTGTGCGGCTTGAATAGTTTGTGTAGAGTGTAGACCAATTGAAACAGAATTTTGATAATTATATAGGATATAAATGGGCTAAACATTTTAATAATGCACATTAAAACTTGATTAATAGTTATGAATGCATTTAAATATATACTTTTGACTTTTTTTTTCTTTTTCATTATGTTGATAGGCTATAACATTTTTGCAATTGAAACTCGACACTGTCTATGACTTCCGTTTGTGAAGGGCTAACGAAACCTCAAATAGTGGTGACAGTATCCCTCATCACCAACCAAAAAAAAAAAAAAAAAATCTTATAACAATTCTTATACCTAATTCACCGTACGCATCTGTCTCAATGCGAAATACCAATTTCCCTTGCATATGAAGTTAATAAGAATTAATAGATTTCATACTAATACTCAAACCAAAATTATTATTTTTTTAAAAAAATTCACACAGGGCATTGCCCCAAATACTATACTTGTTACCGATAAAAAACATGGTTGAAAAAATCACTAGGCACTCTTCAGGTGCTAGGCGACGATTAATTTGACACCTAAGTGCCTGTGCATTTAAAAAAAAAAAAGAATTGTTTAAATTTTTTTAATACTTGATAAATATAAATTATTTAATACTTTTAGATTATTTCGCTCAAAATAATATCGTTTTGAGTAAAACCATTTAAAAAAGAAACAATAACTAATCAACCCACTAGGCAACCTAGTCGGTACCTAGAAAGCCTAGGCAGTCAACACCTATGCGGCGCTTAGGCGGGGCATAGTCCACCAGCCGCCTAGACCACCAATTATGATACACTAGGCGGCCGGCTAACGTCTAGTGCCAATTAATCGGTGCCTAGGCGGGATTTTTGTAACACTAGAAAAATTATAGCACATGCAATTATTGTAAATCAAATACTCCATTTCTCCTTGACAAAGAAAGGGATAAAACATTCTGTAAAATTTTGCAGTAATGTTCGCTAGCATTACAACTTTAATCTCAACGAAAAATAAACCTATTCCTTACCTCCGAAATACTATTAAAAATAAACAAAAAAAAAAACAATGATGCAGAGGAAGATCACTGTTTTGTTCTGTAGCTATATATCCAATTCTCAGCCAAAAACAAATCTGCAACAAATGGACTACAGGTGAATAAATCAAGACTTGCCTCATTATGGTTTAATTTGGTATATCACACCCAAACTAGTCTCAGCAACAATGTACATTGCGGTACAGCTATCTCCTTACGAAGCAAAATTCTTTTCAGCCACTCTTTCAAGTTAGAGACACTCGCTTCCCCTCCACTGAGAACTTGTCACTGCCTTCAAGCTGGGTAAACGAAGAAAGGTGGATTGGAGAAGAGCAATAGATAAATAATAATTACTGATAAATGTTTCAGTAGGCCAAAGGTTTTCCATTTCAGGTTTTCGGCAAATTGTTCTTACCTTGCGTTTTAAATGAGCTATAGCATCTTTTTCAGAGAAGTTCTCAAAAACAGCTGATGATTGCTCATCTATTAGAACTTTGAGTTGCTTCAGTTTCAAGGAATTCCCTGGTGCCTGCAACAAGCAAGATGTCACTGAATTTCTGAATCTATATTAATGAAACAGCAAACCACAAACACTCTTTAATTAGTAAAGCAACATAAGTGTTGGTCTTAGGAAAGTACCTGTTTAAGAAGGTGTTTACACAACTTCTTTAATTTCATTTTTGGGTTATCATTCTCGCATGACTTGTAAATTTCATCATTTTTTGCTTTCATCGACAAGTTTGAATCGGAGGAATCTTCCCCATCGCTGTCATCAAAAGATGTCTTTTTCCCCTGAAAGAAGCAACCAGCTATCTTTTTGGGCTTGTCCTTGATGCCCAGCCCTTGTTTTCCAGATGTGGATTTATCCTGCAATTAGACCAGTTAAAATGAATATGTAATCCATTCGCTACTCTTATGGAAATATTATATTGCTAAGACTCCAAATAGTGTTGCACAATGAGAAAATGGATCGTTCCAAAGTTACTATAGAAACAACAAATGGAGTTAAATATATCAGTTGCTATTGCGAATGAATTACATTATGCATTCCTCAAAAACAGGCCAAAATAATTCTTCAGCGTAATAAGTTTTTAACATGTAGACATGATTGGTTTGTGAGGATTTCATTTTGGTCACTTTGAATGAGAGGATAGGAAAAAAAAAAAATCAAAGCTAATGGAAATACATACTTGAACATGTTTATAGAGATTTTCTTGATCCTCCTCACAGAACATAGTTCTCTCACTGAAATCTAGCTGGTTGTCAGTAGAGGACTTCCTTTGCCGTCTCTGAGCTCCAAGAAAACCACCAGATACAAAACCAAATTTATGACCCCACCAATCTGGAGGAACAACTTGCTCAGTGGGACCTATATAAAGAAGGCAGTGACTAAATAATGAGAAAAGATAAGTGGTGGTCAGAAACACAGTTCAATGCCATCTCTAGCAAACAATTCTTTCTTAAGGAACTTAGCATTTAAAATTCATGAGCATTTAACAAAGGTACAATTAGTAATACTTGATATGTGGCTGAAGAACACTGCATAGCCTGTTCATAAGATGATTTTAAAGAAAGATAAGCAGATTATGCAAAAGTTTCTTACAAGGATGTGATAATAGATTAGTAGTTCATTAGTGGCTGAGGACACAACAGAATTTGGTCATAAAATGATATTCCAGGAAGATAAACAGAAGATAAACAGATGATACTTAGTGTCTGGCATTATGCACTAATAATTCACCAGGTTTTTATGATTGCACTGTTCTTTGAGTTGACGCATGGCAATCTGTTAGCACATACAAAAACAATCCTTGTTTGAATGAATACTCTCCCACATTTTGTATGCGCTGCCTACTGTTCATTTACCAAACAACTTAATTTTTTTGTTTGCTTTCTTTTAACAATTTGTTATAATTTACAAATTTATGCTTTTGTTTAATAGACCTTTTAATGTATTCTTTAAATATACAAGTTTTATTCACTATAAATTAAAAATTACAAAAATTTAAACTGTAGACATTTTGAGTTAAGCCTAGTTATTCATGTCATGCATCCATTTTGGTACAGAGGGAGTAATATAACTACCGTGTGTTTCAAATGTGTAGGTTATCCCACTTCAGTTGCAAATTTTGGTTCCTCACAAGGGAATACTGGTGTGAAGACCAACATATTATGGGGCCAAACACTCAAATAGGTCAAGCGTGATGTGCACAGTACAAAATCCATTTTTTTCTATTAACCCTAAAATGATGTTGAACCATGTCACAAATTTTGAACTAACAGGGTATCATGGGAAATGCATTACCTTATCTTAACCTCTATCTAGTAAAATGTTGGTGGTCCAATGATCAGAGTTTTTGAATTTTTGCCTAACAGAAATGTTGCACAGGAATCAATTCCTGTACACTAACCCCATTATGTGTCAAAGCATGCTGCTTCATCAAGTCTTCAACGAAGTGCACACTTAACTGCAATGTTATCAATTACTGCACTCCGTTGAACTGGAGTGCTAGGCAGTCGATGAAGTTTGACAAGCATGACTGATCCTGACACCTTGTGCTGATTTTTTAAAAAAAATGTTCAGTTATCTTTGCTCTAGTTCAATATATAGCACCAAATTGTCATCTGACATTAATCCTCAAGGCTCCATACTTTAATTATAAATAAAGATCCAGTTTTTAGGTTTTTATATAACCCAATAGCAGAAAGTGTTCTATATCTTCAAAGTACTCTTTCCTTAACTTATTCAGTTATCTTCCTTGTCTTGAAATTGTCCTCAAAAGAGTCACTCTAATAGTCTTGAGTTTGTTGGTTTCACTATAGCTATACTCAATCTAGTTTCATTACAATCACGTCTAAGAGAGCAATCTTGTAAAACACCTTGTGCACAAGGTGCTAATTGAGTTGTAGAAAGGCTATAATGTTAGTGAAGGGAATACCTTCAAAGAAGGTTACTTGCTGAAGTTGGTTACAACCTTGACGCCCTTAAACTACTAGTAGATTCAACAATTAGAAGGAATATGTAATTAGGTAGTGAAGTAGGCTTAGTCAAACCACTACATGTTCCCCTATTCCTATTCCTTCCCTTTATTTACATTTTGCTCTTTATTTATTTACTCACACTATCTACACAATATATTTTTGTTGCTGCTCAAATTTTAATCTTCCATCATCTTTTCACAATCTATAGATATTCTAATTCACCACCCTCTTTGGATATCTTTGGACCCACAATACAGAATCACGAATAAAGAAGGATTTTAAAAAATCAAAACATCCATTACCACTACTTGCTAGAGTAAAGTGGTAAGCAATTGGAATGCAGTTATTTGCACCAGAGTCATCATTCATTTGATTGCAATAGTACTGCAAGATCCATATATACCAGAGCCTTAAAGCTACAAGTATGAAAATCTAGAACTTGCCTTCAGCATCAGGAATTATCTGGATTTCAGATGCCTCCACTACCTCTGCCAAATCCTTAACATCATTTGCTGGTGCAGACTTTGTCTTCTTGACCTACAAAATTTAAGAGTATAAACAAATTAGCATTGCAGTAAATGATCCAAGAAAAAAGCAAGGACATGCATGCATATAACTCAGAATGCAAAATAATAATGTTCTAAATATGTACTCCAAATGAGGAAAAGATAAAATTGAATGGAGAAGGAAACACAGATGGGACTGACAAGAATTCCTTCAAGATCATGAGAAGAATATGAGTGGACAAGCTTCCCCCTTTCTCTTTTCTTATATCTGGAAGACAAAGAATAATAAACTATGGGCATCAAATAATAATCATTTCTAGGAGTTTGCAAATACTGGAGCTCAAAGAGTCACTGTACTTACCTTCCTTGTGGACGAGTTACTTTAGCAACTGCTTCTTCATTGCTTGGAGAATTCTTTGTCTTTGTGTCCACTTGCATTTCATCCTTACCATTTACTGTTAGAAGGAAACAGAGACAAGTTATGCATAATGTTATACACTAGATAAATCAAAATATCCTTTCCCTTTAACATACCTTCTTCATTCTTGGACTCAGTGGCTTGCTGCAAAATAATTAATAAGAGATATTAATTACATAGGAAGAACTGAGAATGGATTTCAGTAATGAATTATCAAAACCATGAATGCCAAGATACCACTTTAAGTCTTTTGAGGATGCTATCAAACTGAGTTGTATCAAATGCCCAGTTGTTAGGCTGTTCTGTTCCGATACCTTTACACGTCTCAAAAATGAAAAGAGTCAAAAAGAATTACTACTCGCAACAAAATTCATTTCTATGTTCAACAAGAGGAACAGCTTATTATTAGCACCATTAAAGTAAAAGAAAATACTCTGTAGGGAAAAAAAAAAAAAAAAAAAAAAAAAGACTAAGAAGAGAACCTGCAGTATCTTGTTTGTTTTTAACTCTGACATGTCCTTTGATACCTTGTTTATCTTTTCCTAGCCCTTCTCCTTCTTCCCATCCCTATCAAATGCATTTGGAAGTGTTAGACATATTCATAATGCCAAACATATTTCCTAAGTTGTCACATATTGAGAGCACAAGGAAATCATTAAAAATTCAATAAACAAAGAAGACCTAAGAGAGATAAATCATATGATTCATTTCCTCTAATGCATATAAATATAAACACTCTAGTGGCACTACACATCTCAAAGGCCACTTTCTGATCGTGCTGACGGAAAAGCTTCTGCAATTTCTGTTTTCCTAAATGTACACCACTCAAAGACATAGTTGAGCAGACCCGGATGTTGTTTCCTTGACACATAAATATCCAAAAGGACGAATAAAAAGAAAGAAAAGCAGGAACTTTCAAAGAAAATGCTGATCAACTTATATGTATCCAAACAACTTAACTTTCTCTATACACGGAACCGGTAAAATATCAAAATTTGAAGTGAAACAATCGAATTAAACCAAAAAAGTTCAATCCTGCAGTAGCATTCAGGACACCGAAATAAACAAATATATGTGGAAGTGAACTGTTGATTCCGCACGTGTAGGCGTTACAAAGAGCGAGAGAGAGAGAGAGGTAACCATTTGTTTCATGAGGCGGAAGGCGGCGGAATCTCTAGCTATGCCGACATATTTAACAGGAGCTTCAGGGGCAGCCATGATCAAGACGATCTGGTAATCTCAAAATTGGCACCAAACGCCTCTCCTTCTCTATCTCTCTCTCTCTCTCTCTCTCTCCCTACTTGAAAATACAAAAGTGAGAGAGGAAGAAGAGCGTCGGAGGGCGGCGAAAAGAGAGAAAGCTTAGGCGCAGCATGCAACTGAAAAAGAAAAACCTAAAACCTTCGGTGATCCAACCAGGCGCGTATCCGCCACGTGTTGCAGTTCCTACTTCCTAGTTTTTGGGTGGATCCAACGTGGCTGGAGAAGGAGGCCCAAAATGTGTGGGCTTTGACCGACGTTCAGAACTATCAGAAGCCCAATTATCCAATCATTTCAAATATTGCAAATTATATCGTGGATTAAGGTCCGGAGCTTGATCCAAAACAACATTGTTTTTGTTAAAATTCTTTTAAAAAAAGCCTGACACAATTTTTTTTTTTTTTTTAAACAATCATTCACATGCTCAGCCGGCACGTGCAGGACACATAACGCAATCATTATTGTGTGGATCATGGTCCATACAAATTGTGTGGACCATATTTTGTATACTGTAAAATAATGTACATTCAGCACAAAAATAATGTACATTGTATTAAGTGAATATACATTATTTTTGTATATTTAATATATTAAAAATGAACTTTTTTGTTATGGTCCACATCACACTGTAATTTGCCCACAGAACAGAACGTGCACCTGCTATCAGTTCCAAATTCGTTTCAACTAGTGGCCCATTAAAAGTCAACTTTGCAAAAAAAAAAAAAGAAAAAAAAAAAGAATGAAAAATACCCCTAAAAAGTCTTCCTCTCCATTTATTAAAAATTAAAAAGCCTTACTCAATTTTTTATTTTATTTTTATAAAGACCTCTCCAAAAATCACAAATGTAATTACTTCAATAATCATAAATGACATCTCATTAATCAGGATAGGTGAAACGTTGAGAATTTGAGATCAGGGTGGACCAATAATATTCTGCCACGTGTCTTGTGAAACTTCCAAAATATAGAACCTCGCAACCAATGAGCCAATGTTCCCATTAATCCCGTGCCATAAGAAGGAAATTATTTAAATTTTTAAATGAGAATTCAGAAAATACGAAAACGGAGTCACTGTGAGCTGATAGTCGAAGCGTTTACTCTGACAGAAGAAGATGGCTATGGCAACGTCGTCGTTTCACTGTGCGGCTCTGCTGCCCAGGAAGAGCTATTCGGAACGGCAGAGCTCTCTCAGTGTTAGCACCGGAATCTATGGACAGTCTATTTCGTTTAAGCCGCACGCGCCGTCGCTCGTGTTGTCTCCGAAGACCTCGCCCGCGGTGGTGTTCGCTTCCACTACCGCCGGCGCTATGGAAACTGAACCTCGAATAAGCGCCGCTACTCCGTCAAAGTCGCTACCCTTCAGAGTGGGCCATGGCTTCGATCTCCACCGTTTGGAGCCGGGATATCCTCTTATTGTTGGCGGAATAAACATTCCTCACGATAGAGGATGTGAAGCTCACTCCGACGGTGAATATGTTTTATATACTTGATGAATTTAATTTGTAATTGGTTCGGAATTAATTTTTTGCGGTTGAAGTGAACATTTTGCCCTATTTTTGATAGGTGATGTGCTGCTTCATTGTATTGTTGATGCAATTTTGGGTGCTTTGGGGCTTCCGGACATCGGTCAGATTTTTCCAGACAACGATCCTAAATGGAAAGGCGCCGCGTCGTCGGTTTTCATCAAAGAAGCTGTAAGATTTTAATTCATATGTTGAACTCAATTTGTCCAATTTATTATAGTATATGATTATTTATGATATTTGTATTCCTGCTGCTTAATCTTATTATTATTATAGCGCACATGTTAGAGAAGAGCTCACTTGTAAATCCTATTGAATAGCTGTGGATCTCCTGAGCTTAGTCCACTAATAGAATGCAAGAACATTGATCACCTAAACTTTAGGTTATTGATGCAGTTTTCTGGAGTTCTTTCATTCCTTTTGATTTTATGGGAAAGTAGGTAGCAATTACGTGAAACTTGCCTTTGTGACCCTAGCTGAGATGACCGGTTAAAGTCAAGAAGGCCAATAGACAGCTCCATGGGAAGTCAAATGTGGAACCTTGTGGTTATCAAGTCAACTGCTTGACTAGTTTGGCTGGGGTTGTACCAAGATTTCTTTCATTCATGATTCCTGCTTTCTCGAAGCATTAATTTTGGGCCTTCAATGGTTAGGTTTTAGTCGTTTTAGTCCCTAATTAGTGTTAATTTTAGGCCTTCAATGGTTAGGTTTTAGTCATTTTAGTCCATAATTATCATGGCTGAGCAAATCTAAACCTCAATTGTTCCAAATTGTTGGGATTTTGGCCTTTTTGCCAATTGTTCAAAGAAACTCTCTTAGGGGTGAGAAAGCATGTGTTGCATGTTAAAATAATATGGGGTGTTTTAAAATTGTGGTGATGCACATGCTTTCTCATTTGAATGGAGTTTTATTCAAACCATTAGCAGAAAGACCAAAATTGCAACAATTTGAAATAATTAAGATGGCATTTGTTTGCCTATGATAAGCAGGGCTAAAACAAATAAACACTAGCAATCTAAGAGTTTTTAAAAGAAGCAATCTAAGAGTTAAAATCACACTTTTCCTGTCTATAAAAGATGTGGTAAGAAGCCAGGACACTCTGTTGATAGATTGTTTAAGTTTAGCCCAAGGGTGATGGGAGAAAGGCATTCCAACATATATACTCTTGAGAGGGTAAAACTGCCAGGAACAGGAAGTAATTAAAATTTTAGAGGAGCCACCTGCCAGAATAAAATCTGTTTCAGGACAATGTTATATACAGAGTTTGCAGTCTTTGCACCATCCTGTATACCAAAAAGACCTTAATTAAGGATCAGAAGATGTTCAAGCATGAGCTTGAATCAGCTTTGTATGGAAAATCATTAATGCAACCTTTTTAGCTCTAGAATGGTGAGCTGAATTATATATATATATATATATATATATATATATATATATATATATATATATATATATATATATCAAAACTAGAATGGTTAAAGAGCTTTGTGTATTGAGTTGTAGTTTTTTTCTTTCATGATGATAATCTGGAATATGATCTAACGTCTTCATGCAATGGGCCTTTGATCAGGTACGGCTGATGCACGAGGCTGGTTACGAAATTGGAAACTTAGATGCAACGTTGATCCTCCAAAAACCAAAGGTAAGCCCTCACAAGGAAGCAATTAGATCCAATTTATGTGAGCTGCTTGGTGCAGACCCCTCAGTTGTAAACCTGAAAGCAAAAACTCATGAGAAAGTAGACAGCCTAGGGGAGAATAGGAGCATTGCAGCCCACACAGTTGTTCTTCTTATGAGGAAGTAGCAGATGGCCTTGTCTAATTCTTCATCAGGCTTCTTCTCATGGGATATTGGTATTCAGACTACTTACAGGAAACATATTGCTTCAACCTATATTTGGTAACCTAATCCCATTGGATGCATGTCTGGTTGTTGTACAAGTCCCCAGGGTATAGGTTCTGCAAACTTTGATTAAAACTGAATTAATTAATTGAATCGAAAAAGTTCAGTTAATTGGTTTGTTTCGATTCATACATTTTTAAGAATTTTGATTGTTGGTTAATTTAGTTCAATTATTCAAATTAAATTTGGAAATTTATTATGCATATATGTAAATAAAATAAAACAAAATAAAATAAATACACACTGCATGCTTGTTAATGCCTGTTATCTTTTAAAATACCAAATTATTTCAATTGAATTAATTTAGCCAAAGAAAAATACTTGTTCAGTTAAAGTAAAAAATAACATATTTTGGTTCAGTTAATGATTTAAATATTTAAAATTTTACTTAATTTAGTTAAACGAAAATTGAAGTATGGATTAATCAAATTAACTGATTGCATACCCATATTTTAACTTACGGAGTATTATACAACTATTAGTATATTTTTTAAAAAGAAAATGGTCGGAAATATTTGAGGGGAAATTGAATTAATATTTGAGGGGAAATGGAATTAAAATTTCATGACCAGGAAGATTAATTACATTGTTTGGTTGACTTTGAAATTGTAAGGAATAATGAGTATAATACAAGTATAACCTTACATAATAATAACAACAATAATAATAATGGTAATTTAGAAAATTTGGTGAGGACATAATTGTCCTACCGGGGGGACTATGGAAAATATTTTCCTCATTTTTGAAGAAAATGTTTTCCATGAACCAAACAAAGGGTTTTCCTCAAATTCAAGGAAAACATTTTCCATGAACCAAACATGCCCTTAAACTTTATCTAATAGTGCAAATGTGCAATTAAATTCTAAATTTTTAAAAAAGTGCAATCAAACACTTAGACTTATCATTTTGCGACATCTAAACCCAATAGTAGGGTATTCACCTAAAATAATCGGTTATTAGAGTTTCATCCATAATCAGGCGATTGGTGAACAATCATCGGTTGCTATTGCCATTAAAAAACGATCGTCTTTTCCCATGAGAAGACAACTAATCCAGTCGTCACAACCAGCCGTTGTCTTCTCCATTAGAGAAAACGATAATCGCAATTGCTTTTGTTGGCATCAACGGTCCATTTTTTTTATTGGGGTGATTTAGCGGCGGTTAATGGTAGTCAACAACGATAATTTTATTAGTTACCGGTAAACATGACTGATTTGACTCATTTTGACAAGTTCAAATATTTAATTATATATTTTTAAAGTTAGGGGTTGAATTACACATTCGAGTAAAATTCAGTGACCTATTTAACTTTTTTTTAATTCATCATTACCATCTACTTTTATTTATTATCATCACTTGTTTAATTATCTCTCTCTCTCTCTCTCTCTCTCTCTCTCTCTCTCTCTCTCTCTCTCTCTCTCTCTCTTTTTTTTTTTTTTTTTTTTTTTTTTTTTTTTTGCATGAGAAGGAGCCGAGGCCCCAAGATTAGTAAACCGGCCTTTAGTAGCTATCCATTTAGTATCTCTCTCTAACAAAATTGTGATACCGTCTGACGGGTAATCTAAGATCACATACCCCACCTACCCATATACGGCAAATTATGTTGTGCATCCGTGCATGGTGCATACGGATGCAAAAACGACGTCGTTTTGCATCAAAATGCGCATCCTACTTAAAAAAAAAATCAGTTTCGATATTCCCAACAACAACATTATGTTATTCCTTTTTTAGTTTATTCATTATGGATTTTTAGTTATGAAATTCTGGATGTATAGTTATGCAATTTTGGATGTATAGTTATGCAATTCTAGATGTGTAGTTATGAAGTTATGGATGTGTAGTTATGCAATTCTGGATGTGTAGTTATGAAGTTATGGATGTGTAGTTATGCAATTCTGGATGTATAATTATAAAGTTATGTATGTGTAGACGTGTAATTATGTAATTCTGGATTTATAGTTATGAAATTATGGATGTATAGTTATATAATTCTAGATATATAGTTATGAAATTATGAATGTGTAGTTATGCAATTATGAACTTTTTTTTTTTTAAAGTTATACATCAAAACGACGTCGTTTTTGCATCCGAATGTACCATGCATGGTGCATACGGATGCACAGCATAACGGTCCCCCATATTCACCTCCATCTATCAATTATTACCTACCTAAACTACAACATTTTTTGCTTATAAACTTTGCTATTGCCTTCGCAGTTCGCATATAATCATTTCTTACCACTGTCTATATCACTACCCCACCTACGCATAGTATATTTTCGCATACATACTCGACTCATTTTTATTTTTTTTCAAGAACTTATGTCTTGCCATTAAGTTTTATTTGCTTTATTTAATTTAACTAGGTCAATATATCATTTTTAAAAAGATGGGTCTCCCTGTTGGACACGAAGCTAAGTATGCTAAGTAAATAGACTGATTACCTGAATTCTGTGTTTTTTATTTGACCAACCAACCTTAATTAATATTTGGTGGAATTATAACTTTTCCTAACGTTGACATTTAGGTTTGACAAGTGAAAAGAGAACACGAAATAAGTGCGTCCCAACCCCGCGCTTAGCTCATTTGACGCGACTCTGATTGCAGGATAATTCTCAAACAAATAATTATTCGGAGTAACGAGTTGTTGGGTAATACGCGTTGAAACATGTGTTAGAACAATGTCGAAGTGAAGCGAGAAACCTGAACGTAGAACTGGAGAAGAAAGCTAATGTAAGAAGTCTATGTCGTGTTCTTAGAACACTACCTTAAAAGGGTAAAATTCTCCGGTGACGGTGCCGACACGCTTCCGACTGGCAAACACAGATTATATTATATAATGCTCGGACCAAGAAGAGAGGAGGGAGAATAGTGAAGCTCTCTGGTATTCTGTGTCTTCATGCTCAAAAGGTGAGAGTCATTATTTATAATTTATATTGATATTCTCCAATCAACTTCCTCATGCAATCCACACGATTAGAGCAACTTAAGGGGAAGTGGGACTTGACTGAAGCAACCACTTTGTCTAATCCGTAAAATAGGGAGGACCCCTTCCATTTTGAATGATTTTTTTCCAACAATCCCCCACCCATTCAAAAGGAAGGCTTAGTTAAAGAAATGTCTGAGCAACTCACAGAAGTTGACCTTAATGTTAGTGAACGAGATCTTGAACTAACATGTAGTGTCATTGAGTAATTTTCTTCCCAAGAGTAATGTGAATCTTGAACTCATTGGTCAGAGAAATTTTGAACTCTAATGCACACATCAATATAGACTTTTCTATCCGTCTAGCTCAATCTAGACTTCAACTCTGTCATGTCTATCTCAACATAGACCACCTATTAGAGGCTACAGAGTGAACTAAGGCCATTATATTACACAAGTTAAGTGTAAGTCTTTTCATGATTTCGTTTGACCACCTTAGTGGTATCCATCATGAATTTCTTACCTCACAGGTTTTAAACACATCTCCCTTGACGTTTTAAGGATGACCTTTCAGTTTAAACCTTTAGTGAGAGGATCTCTCATACCTCACAAACTTCATTGTGATCAATATTTTGGCCATCAAATGCCATTCAGACTCATATCTGACCCTTATGTGTCTTCTCTTTCTATCATAGACACTATTCTTTGTAACGCAAACGACAATTTGTAAATCACAATGTATATGTACTGAAGGTATTGGACACCCCCACAACTGCACATTTCTCAATATACTTCTTAGCCACTCAGCTTCTTGGAATACCCCAATTATCTTTCATAAAAGGAGGTTAACCCTTCTTCACTCAAGTCAGTGATTTCGTTAGGTCTACCTCAAAATAGACCACCCCAATTGGGTATAAATCATTAAGAGCACTTTTATACTCAAGTATTAAGCGGTGAACTCATTAGGTTCGTCTCAAAAGAACCACCCTTCTCATAGGGTAATGAATTCATTAAGAGCTGTAGCTCAACCTCACAAGTACACACATTATAGGAATGATCAATTAGTGTACTGCTTTGTGAGTTCCATGGCTTCGTTTGACCATAAAAGTAGGATCCACCATGAATTCATCACCTCTTAGACTTTTAGTAATTTCATTAATGATTCAACGACTAGCCTCATAATTAGTCTTCTTTATTAAAGTAAGTTGATCTTCTCAATCAAACTTACATACACTTTGACGAGTGCTTTATTTACTCACAAATCATTCCCTTGAAATTTTCATGCTAAACATGAAACACTCTCTTTCATTGTTATTCTGGGTACCATAGAGAGCCTTATAGGAAAGAATTAAATGTAAGTAGTTAACTACACCCACAATGTAACACTTAGAAATACTTTTTCAAGTACCTGCTCTCTTATTCAGATTGGTCTTTGGTGCCGAACATTGGCTCCTTTGCGAACTAAGTTTTACAAATTTGCTTTGCAAAACTTTATAGTAGCTCCACACTTAATTAATACATACTCGATATATGAATATAGTTCAACAAACTTGGCTGCCTCAAACCTCCATAATTACCCTTTAAACAACAATCATAGGTGTTCCAAGATGACTCAACCAAGCCGCTAAGCCAAAGAATTAACATTGTTTGCATGCTACTTCAAGTTGAGTAACATAATCACATATTTCACATAATATTTTGAATCATGTATTGAAAATCATGTGACTACAAATTCTATGCATATCATATTCAATTTTTGAATGAACAAATAGCCCCACTAATAATTAATCATGCATATGATAAAATTGTATTCCTCAATTATTAACACATAAACCATTTTTCAATCACAATTTTGTTTTTTTTTTTTTTTTACTTTTCAGCAAAATAATAAATTTGACTTTTGAAAAATAGATCGGAAGACTCAAACTCCAATTTTTGTTAAAATCAAGAGAACTAGTTATCTGCTCAGGTGAACTCCAACATAATCTACACACACACACATATATATTATATGTATGTATATACTTTTTAATTTCAAATTGCAAAGAACACCATATATGAATTTTAAAGTTCTAAACTCAAGAACTACATGCATCATCACTTATGTACATGAATGTGCGAACCCAATAAAGATAAAAATTTAGGGATGTATGCATGTACGGTTGATACCCAATAAAATAATAATAACCACACAATAATATTAAAGTATTATAATACTTAATATTAAAGTATTATAATACTTAGCTCAATGAGATAACCATTAGTTGTTCTGAGGTGATGACGTTGAGGTTGGCAATGATAGACGTCAATCTTGGAATCACACCAAGCTAGCTAGCATACAATCGGAATTTTTTTTTCTGTTGTTCATCGACCCATCGTCTTCAAGTTGGCTAACTGGCATCTTCTTTATCATCTCTTCTTGTGTTTCTTCAGTTGTTCTACATGGAGAAAATCAAACTGGAGTTGAGTTTCAAACAATACACCTCTGTAGACAATTCCAAGACCTCCAATCCCCAAAATTTCCCTTTCTCTGAAACCCTTGGTGGCCAAGTACAACTCCTCGTACTTGAACCTATGAGAGCCATAAACATGTTCCCAATCTTCAAGAACATCTTCAAACCAGAAGTCAAGAAAGATGGCTTATTTTTCCTCCATAATCACTAAACCTTAGGAAGCTGAGAAACATTGAGTTCCGGCAATCTTCCAGTGGAGGAAAATCTCCAACCCAGAACAAAAGTTTGAGGTCAGCTCCGACCCCGTGTCTGCAGAGAAGCCGACGTACATTTCTTTGTTGAAAACTAAAATATCGTACGGCAAAGTCAGGAGAGGAATACGAGGTTTCGACCATGAACGCTAAAAGGAGCTAACGTGACGTCAATTTTCTTGTCGGAACTGCTATAATCGATCCAGGCGAGGATTGTCTTCCCGCTGAGTTGAGTTCAGTTCTGAACCGCACCATTTTCGTCGCTATATCCGGTCATCCTCGCTGCCTCCGGCACCACTCCGTTCAGGTCGATTCTGACATGATCGTCGCTGAAGTCGTAGAACTTCTATTGCATACTGCATTATTGACATAGACTGACATTGTTTCAAAAGACTTTAAGCTTTTAACTGTTGGGTAATACGCGTTGAAACATGTGTTGGAACAATGTCGAAGTGAAGCTGGAAACCTGAACGTAGAACTGGAGAAGAAAGCTAATGTAAGAAGTATGTGTCGTGTTCTTAGAACACTACCTTAAAAGCGTAAAATTCTCCGGTGACGGTGCCGGCACGCTTCCGACTGACAAACACAGATTATATTATATAATGCTCGGACCAAGAAGAGAGGAGGAAGAATAGTGAAGCTCTCTGGTATTCTGTGTCCTCATGCTCAAAGGTGAGAGTCATATTTATATTGATATTCTCCAAACAACTTCCTCATGCAATCCACACAATTAGAGCAAATTAAGGGGAAGTGGGACTTGACTAAAGCAACCACTTTGTCTGATCCGTAAAATAGGGAGGACTCCTTCCATTTTGAATGGTTTTTTCCAACACGAGTTATTGATCCACATGGAAGTGGAGCGTATCCAGCACTAGCTACTAATCTACTCTTGTGAAGTTAATTCTAACGAAAGACATGGAAGGATGATTAATTATAGAACTAATTTAAAAACTAAGTATGCAAATTTGTGGAAAACAGTAGAGAGAGAATGAGATTCCTGGGATTCAAGTATTTAATCACCTAATGTCAATCTTATGAACAATATTAAATCTGGGTTTAAACAAGTGCGAGAATGCAAAGATGGGATAGAGTTACTCCCGTAATCTCTAGCCTAAGTGAATATTCGCTCCCGCGATATAAACACACAACAATATAAGAACAAGCATTCATAATAAATTCCTAACTACTACCATCCCCCGATGTACAATAACCAAGAATTAAACTTCTTAACAAATATGTCATCTCCCAAGGTGCAACAGTTAAGTGCAATTATGAGTACTTTCAATTATGCCTAACTCCCGTTATGACATAAAGGATAGCTATGAAATAAGTAATTCGGGCCCTGAACTACTAGCAACAACAATATAATCACAATTGCAACACAACTATAAAACTCAAATATTATCAATATATTAAGAATCTGAGAAACAAGCACATAGGTTCATAAACACTTTTTATCCAAGAATCTCTAAAGAAATTTAGCTAAGCATGGCTAAATTATTCATAGCAATTATAATCATGGTTGCAATAGGCGCTAGTCGGGCGCCCGGGCAGCGCCTAGGCGGAATCTAGGCGGCGCTAGGCGAGCGCCAAAGAAACGATGGCAGACTTATAATTTGAAAATTTTAATGATGTTTTCAACATTCAATCAAATAACACATCCAAATAAATGAAATAATGATAATTCATAAATCAAAACATCAAAACAATTTTAAAATTTTAAAATACTCAAATACTTCAATCATCCAAAGATTCAAAGTATCAAGCTAGTCTACGGGTGTATATATGTCATATTATACATATATATATATATATATATATATATATATATATATATATATATATATATATATATATATATATATATATATATATATATATATATATATATATATATATAATGAAAAAAATTAGCCAGGCCGAGCTGATCGGGTTAACTCGACCGAAATGGATGAGTTAACTCGGCTAAGTTAGACGCTAAGCGGCTGCCTAGTCAGCCGAGTTAGGCACTAGGCGGATGAGGCGCTAAGAGGTGTACTTTCCAAGCCAAATTTTGGGCATCCTAAATCCTACAAGTTGGCTTCCAAGATTCATACTTTCTTAAACTTGAGCATAGGGGAGGGTAAGATCCTTGATCTCTTGGTGTTTTTAGTATCTTTTTAGATGTCTTTTTCTAAAAATAGAATCTTTGTTGTCTTTTGGTGTGTTTATGAAGTTGGTGTTGAAAAAGAGCTTTAGGAGAAGCTTTTAAGGGTGAGAAAAGTGATGTGACACCCCGTAAATCCAAACTCTAGTTAAGGATTAATTAAATAATTAATCCTAGTTTTATTGGTAATTTATTCCCAAAATCCTGAAAATTCAATAGTCAGAGGACTAGAATTTGACTAGTCAATCCAAGTCAAAGAGTTGTACCTTATGCCTTATGAGTTGTTCCCTTGTCTCCTAATTCTTCCAACTTTAGTAAGGGCAAAGGAGTCTTTCTACATAAAGTTTGTGCTCCAAGCTAACCTAGCATCATCCTTTCATTTCATCTACCAACACTCTAAACACAAAACCTCTACCTTCTCTCTAAGAATTTGGTAGCTTCTTCTCCAAGCCAAATTTTGGGCATCCTAAATCCTACAAGTTGGCTTCCAAGATTCATACTTTCTTAACCTTGAGCATATGGGAGGGTAAGATCCTTGATCTCTTGGTGTTTTTAGTATCTTTTTAGATGTCTTTTTCTAAAAATAGAATCTTTGTTGTCTTTTGGTGTGTTTATGAAGTTGGTGTTGAAAAAGAACTTTAGGAGAAGCTTTTAAGGGTGAGAAAAGTGAAGTGTTAGGCTACAAAGGTAACCCATGCTTTACAAAACCTATTTTCTTACTTATATGATGATTTATTGGTTTCTACTTGTGATTTTTGTGATGAAATGTGAGATTTGATGCATTGTCTTGTGGTAATGCATGTTTAGAGCTTGTTCTTAGGGTTCTTGTATGCCATTACTTGGCTATTTCTTGGGTTCAAGTCATATTGTTCTATTGTGTGAGATTTTGGGTGTTTTGGACTTGAATTTGGACTTGTTGTTGAAAATCCACGAAGGGATATCTTGGTGTACAGGGGTGTACCCGCGAGCGGAATGACGTGCAGGGAACCACCTGCCGCCCCACCCACAGGGAACCTACCTTGTGGGTTGTTGTACCCGCGGGCGGAACCACGGGTGGAGGTCCACCCGTGGCCCCACCCGCGGGGTACATAGTGGATGTAAGTCGGGGATTTGTTCCCCATGATTCTTTTAACTTGGTATTGATGTTTTGACCTCCCGATGTTGTTTTATTGGGCTATTTGAGTGTCTTCTTGATGTTTCGTATGTCTAGAACGGTAGGTTAGGAAATCCATGTAAGATTTGGTGTATTGAATCGTGCTAAGTGTCCAACTTTGTGATTCGTTGGACTATGATGAGTCTTGTATGTTCTATGGAACTATGTTTGGTTTACCCGTTTGATAAGCATGCTAGTTTGATGTTGAAATACTAGTGTGTGCGGTTTGTTCTTTCCTATTGAGATTGGCAACTTGTGTTGACCATCGTTGGTATCGGATTGTAATCCTTTCTTGTTGAGTATGATTTCATATCTTTTTTGTGATCCATTGATTGATTCCCGTGATGTAAACGTATGTACTCATTGAACCTTGATTGCACGATTAAGGTTTATGGGGCCTTAATCTCCAAGGTACTGATGCGGTCCTCGTGTGGTCATGATTGAGATTGGTGGTTTGTTATTTGAGCTTTGCTCATGAGATTGGTGATTTTGTGTTATGATACTGAATGGTACCCTTGTGTACTAAGAGATCGGTGGAAATGTTGGCGGTGTCGGGGGGGGGGGGGGGGGGGGGGGGGGGGGGGGGCGACTGCCCTCGGAGGCAAAAGGTTGGACTCGGAAGTACAGTGTGGCACTGGAGGTAATGGTTGGAACTGAAATAAGGTCGGGGTAGCCATAAGGTTGGAACAGGGCATAAGGTTGGAACTTGGGATTGTGATTCTTGTGGCATGTAGTTGTCAATGTGTGTATGTGTTTCCTTGCTAATGAGCATGTCGAGATGTATTCTACTTTGTGATCAGTAGAATAGACCTCGAGTTGTATTTGTTACAGTTGGTAATCTTGTCTTGTTGTTGTCTTGGGATGTTGATTTCCCTCTTTCCTTTGAGAGTGTGATTGAGTCCTTGCAGTTGACTTTTCTCTATGACTTTTGAAATGATATATACTGTATTCCGTTTCAAAAATGGTTTTGATTTATACTATCTATATATGCTATTTAACGCGTATTGATGGGTTACCAGCAATGTTCGCAGACCGGGTGTCATCCCCTTTCTTTATGTTGCTTTACAGGTCTTGAGTAGCTTTTGGAGAGCGCGCTAGCTGTTGTTAGATAGTGTAGCTCCCTATGACTGTGTTAGTTAAAGTTTTGGCCTGTGAGCCATGAATTGTTATGAACATGTCTTGTAATTTCGTTTAGACTTAGCCTGTGCACCTATAGATGTATAGGTGTGGCATGTCATATCCCGTATTTTGCCTTTTAGCTTCCGCATTACTTTAATCTTGATGAGTAGACTTTATCTCTTTACTAAGCTTTAATTGTTTCTAAAAGTTATGAAAATCGGGGGTGTTACAGGTCGCCTAGGGAGAAATCGCCACGGTCTAGGGGCGCCTAGCGCCTAGTCGAGGCCTAGACTGATTTTTGCAACAGTGATTATAATAAAGAGTTTACAAATAATCAAAGAAAGTAAAGGAATAAACCAAGTGATTCTCCCAAATCTCCTTAGCTTTTTTTCTTTCTTCCCAAGGCAACTTGTAGCTCTTGATTCTCCTATTTCTTGTCTTCAAAACACAGCTTTTCTAATCTTCTAGGGTTGAGGAAGGCAGGTTTTTATAGCGGGAATTAAGCGAGGGATGAAATAGGAAGTTTCCGCGCAAAGCATTCCAAAATCGGCCCAGAATTCTCGACGCATCGAGTTTGCTGCTGTTTTTGCGCGCAACGTACTGGAAGTTTTTGACGCGTCGAGTTTGGCGCTGAATCATAGATTGTAGCCCTTCGAGTCTTCTTTCCAATGAAGCAAGAATCACTTGAATCGGACATTCCTAGAGTGAGATATGATCAAAATATTAAGGCGTCACCAAATTCAACGGGAATTATAACTCTTTGGTCTTTTGCTCCACTTTTCCCTTGTTTTGTTCTTGTGTTCAAATCCATTGAAAGTATGTACCACTCTTTGACTCTCTTTGAAGCATTTTAGCCACCTCCTTAGCTTCATCTTGCTTTGTTTTGGTTCTAAACTTGTCTTAGAACTTCTCTTGCTTTTGCAATTGACATACAATGGTTCCAAAACACTAACAAACACAGTAAAACATTCAAAACAAGTGTAAACCATATCTTAATGAGAAAACAAGGGAATATGCAATTAAAGTAACATTTTCATGAACTTAAACTCCACAAATATAATCAAACTAACACTAGAAACATGTACAATTAGACTCACATCAGACTCTCTGATCTAATCTTGAGTATATATAGTTTAAGTGAGAACAAGTCACTATTTAAAAGTAATAATTAATCTCATATATCAAGTTAAGGTAATTAATGTTTGAAATTTAAGAAAAAATGATTGTGTCATTTACGTAATTATTACAGTGCATTTATAATTGCCTGATAGTGTTTTTTTGAATAACCTTGATAGTGTATTCAATATGTATAATAGTGTGTACACTTTTAATTATTCGCGAACATCCCAATTAATCATAATACGGAGTACTATTGTATTTTTCTTTTTCTTTTTTTTTTCTTCTTATTTTTCAACTGTTAATCAATAATCTAAATCAACATTGGACTTAGTCTCAAACGATCCTTCCTCATATATATATATATATATATATATATATATATATATATATATATATATATATATATATATATATATGATCAAGTGAAAAAGAAACTTTAGGTGAAAAATAGAGTTTAATTTCATCCATTGATTCAGTCTAGATCAACGTTTAAAATGAAGCCATTTTAAAAAATAATTCGGTGACATTATGGTAACTTTGGGTAAGTAAGTTAATTTTTTTTCTTTTCTTCTAGGCCTTCCAGTGCACATTGTCCCTTCTTCTTGAACACATTGTTGTGCCTTCAACCTTTAAGTTCATAGGTGTTATATATATATATATATATATATATATATATATATATATATATATATATATATATATATATATATATATATATATATATATATATATATATATATTTATTTATTTATTTATTTATTTATTTATTTATATATAATTTTAAAAAGTATTTGATCTTGAATGAATCACTAATTTGTACGGAGTAATTACTAATTTTAATTGAATATTGTGATCGTTTATACTTTGTATTGAAGATCATGCATTAAATTTAGTCTTTTCAATAATTATTTCATATTTTCTACCCTACCATGCACTTTTTTGCCTTTGCAGAGTTCCACTGCACACTGTCCTTTCTTCTAGAGCACATTGTCGTACCTTACAGTGCATATTCTTGTGCCTTCAACCCTTAAGATCGTAGGTGTTATATATATATAGGATCATATGAGATCACTTGTTTATGTGAGATTGTGAGATCAAATCTTGTGCATCAATTTAATAATTTTAATGGTCTAGATTAAGAATGTGCGAACGCGATTAAATGTGTGCGAATGCGCGATTAAGTGTGTGCAAATGTGATTGATCTAGATTGGTATAGGTGACATTGTTATATCTAATCTTGTGCATCAATCTAATAAATTTAATGTCTAGATTGATCTAGATTAAGTGTGTGCGAATGCGATTAAACGTATACAAACGCGATTAAGTGTGTACGAATGCGGTTGATCTAGACCATTAAAATTTATTAGATTGATGCACAAGATTTGATCTCACAATTTCACCTAAATAAGTGTTCTCATAGGAACCCTCTCTCTCTATCTCTCCCTCTCCCCCCCCCCCCCCCCCCCCCTCCCTCCCTCTCTCTCTCTCTCTCTATATATATATATATATATATATATATATATATATATATATATATATATATATATATATATATATATATATATAACATTTAATCTTGAATGAATCACTAATGACTACTTTTAGTTGAATATTGTGATCGTTTATAATTTGCGTTGAAGATCATGCATTAAATTTATTATGATATTTTCAATAATTATTTCACATTTTCTATTTTACCATGCACATTTATACCTTTTCAGAGTTTCAGTGCACATTGTCCCTTCTTCTAGAGCACATTCTTGTGCCTTCAACATTTAAGATCGTAGGTGTTATATATATATATATATATATATATATATATAGGCGGGTTCAGGTGCGGCAGTGTCTTACGGTGCGGTTATTTCTTACAGTGCGGCAACACCAATAGTTCACCAAATATGCACCATCAACGTTAGGAAATACACCACACAAAACAGAGTAAACAGAGCCCTGCATCACCAAACACACACCATTAGGTGTGAGTAAAAACACCATACATTGTTCGAAAATACACCATTGGGGGTGGTGAGTTATATGGTGCGTTTTTTTGAGTCTGTGGTGTATTTTGTGATGTTTTATTACATTTCATTGGGGTGTGTTTTTATTACACTGTTGGTGCATATTGTTAACACTATTGGTGTATTCTGGAATTTGACCGCACCGCCGCACCGTAAGACCCCGCCGCATATGAGCGCTCTTTTCTCTCTCTCTCTCTCTCTCTATATATATATATATATATATATATATATATATATATATATATATATATATATATATATATATATATATATATATTAAAGAACATTTGATCTTGAATGAATTACTAATTATTAATTTTAGTTTAATATTGAGATATTTTATTATTTGTGTTGACGATCATGTATTAATTAAATTTAGTCTTTTCAATAGTTGTTGCATATTTTTGTGATTTATCGTGCATATATTTGTCTTACAGTGCATATTATTTTGCCTTTTAGAGCACATTATTGTGTCTTTCAGTGTACATTATTGTGAATCGCATGTGGCGAATCCTTTTTAAAAATGAGTTGATGAATAACTGACATTCAACCGCACAATTCACCCGTGCCCTTCCACCTGAACCTATATTCAAATTTGAAGAAAAAATCTTCTAAAAAAGTTATTTTCATGTAAACCGATCAAACCGGCCATAAAATTGCATTTAGTTTTGGTGTGAAGAGTGTGTTTGATAATTGATATGGTGTTGAAATTCCTTGCGGTGAATCTTGGAAAACAAAGCAACAACACGTACGTATATGGCGGGGAGGGGGACATAATCATGAAATGATGAGACGAATTTAAAGCTGTCGTCCATGCATGCATGCCACGCGTCGGTACAACCTTGTCTGGTAAAAGTCGCCCTTGGTGATTTTAATGCATAAAACTAAATTCATGCATGGACTTCTATATATTCATATATTTAATATTCAATACTCATACGTCAAAGATATGCTTCGAAAGTGGAAAGACGTAGAGGAAATTAAATTCGCTAAGGCTGCCGAGTGGTAAGAGTTGAGGACTTGGCCGGCGGCACAAATTATAACGTGACTACTGCTCTGCGTTCATGGACGGAGTAAGATTTTTATTATTTTTTTTTAAGAATAAATTTCAGTTTTACTCATCGATTATTATATTATTATTATATTTAATCATAAATTTTCAGTTATGTAACATTACATTATTATTTTTCACTTGTTTGTCACAATTAGTTATTTGTTAAAAATTTTCTTATTTCATCATTTAATAAATAGGATTAATGAACATATAATTTAAGCATTCAATTAAAATACTTTACAAGAAATGAATGGTGATTTTGTAGCTGTAAAAAATAGCCCAGTTTGTTGCTTGAATGATTCCCATCTTGTAGAAGTCCTTGCCGTTAAGGAAGCTCTATCATGGATTAAGAAAGAAGTGTTAAAAAGGTCTTGATCTATTTGATTGTGAGACTGTTTGTAGGTTCCTTAATGGCACTTTGCCTGGCTTCTCGTATGCATGATGTGTGATTAGGGAGTGCTAGACTATTCAACGGCACTTTGAAGCATTATTGTCTTTTCAGTTTCTTTCTAGATCATCGAACATGCTTACTTATACTTTAGCTAGAGCTGCGAGTTCTCAATCTGGTCCTTCTATTTGGTTGTCTTTTGTTCCTTCCTATATTGAACACTTGTTTTCTTGATGATTAATGAAGGTTTTCTTTCAAAAAAAAAAAAAAAATAGTTTACAAGAGAGGAAGGGAAATTGCATGTTGGGACAAGGTGTCTGAATGATTAAATTAAATGTTAGCCATTTGTATTTGATGCGAATTTGGTTGGCCCCATCTTCCCTTCACACTCTAATTTGAAATAATATTTTAGAATAGCTTATTAGGCTAGGTGAATTTCGATATGGAGGTTTAACTTGGGCTAGGAAAATGGTTATTTTTTATGTTTTAATAAGTCCTCGGTAAGGTTATAAGGTGATACGTAGGATTTGAAACGACGCCACAAGTGGCGTTTCACAATGAGTCGGGAATACCATGAATCTCTCATGGCCGAACTCATCCCGAGTTCCAAAAATCCATCTTAGTTTTCATTCTCAAAAATTCATCTTCAATCTATTTTATTCATAACTTGTCCCCATATTTATAGTTGTAGAGTTTTAGTAATTTAGGACTATAATCGCCAAAATAACTAAAATCCCAACAAACTACAAATACATAGATACAAAATTAATCTTAAGATAAATACAAATAATAAAATAAGCATAACAAACTAAATCTAAAATAGTTATCCTAATTAATTTAATTATTGCCAAGCACCTTGTGCTCAGATGACATGTAGTGACCTCTTCCATGTGGGAGGTCATGAGATCGCACCTCATTGGAGGCGTTGTTAACTCTTTGTGCTTCAATAGGTTGAGAAAGTATGTTTGAACAGATACTACAATGTAATAGAATCAGTAGCAAGATGAAACGACAAAAATTTAAACGGATAACTAATTATGACAAATAAATAAAAGTTAAGAATGTAATGAAGCACAATTAAAAGAATATGGCTAGTTAAATGTGGTATTATCACAATAGTAGATGACTAAAAATGAAATATACTCTTTTTAAAAAAATAAGGAACCAAAGTTCAATAGTTTAAAACATATGGTGAAAATAAAAATATTTGTGAAGTTAGAATATAAAATATGAACCTAAAGCCATATTGGACAGAATTTTTTTAAATTTTTTTCTTTTTTAATTTCAGGGTCATACTTTAATTTTTTAGCATTTCCTCGGGTGGAATTATAAAATTAAATGAACAAGAAAAGTGAAATGTTTACCCCTCCCTCATTAGTTATGATTATGGTGTAAATTCAAAGTGAGGGTTCCTTGTGCGCAGTGAGCAAAGGTCTAGCCTTTGTGGTTCATGTTCAGTTGAGTTATCATGATTTACATCCTCCCAAACGCTCTGTCGGGTCGAGGTGTGGGGGGCCCTTAGGGTTGGAGTTCAACATTTTGAAAGAATGATTATAGTGTAAATTGAGTTCCCTAAAAATATAAAATTACAAGGTTCACGGAATAAATTTTAAAAAAATATAATGTGATTTTAGACTTTCTAATCATTAGATTCATATTTAGGCTAAATTAAAGTGGTGTAGGTTTTGTATTGAAATAATGTGTGCTTGGACCATGCGTATATATTTAGTCTAAAATAACGCAGGTAAAAGATCATGTGTATTTATTTATTTTTTTTTTAAAAAAACAATGTGTTTTTAGCATTTTCAATCTATTTAATTTATTGGTATTTAGTCCAAAAAGAAATGCAAATTCATTTCCAAAATGATGTAGGAAATTTTTTGTTATAATAATATTATTATTATAATTATTAAACCAAGCAAGTAATTAATAATTAGTTAATTTATTGGAAATAATGAAAGTAATGGGTGTGGGTCATGCATTGTATGTGAAGAGTGGCCTAAATTATAGCATTAGTACATGGAGCATTAGCTTCCTGATTAGTAGCTTTCATTTAGTATAAATATGTGGTTTGTATTCATTTGTTAATCATCCCTTCAAATAACATTATTCATTCCTCTCTCTTCTCTCTCAATATATAAATATAATATATTGATATATTATATTTAATATATATTATAGATATATTATATTATATTTAATATACATTATATTAAATATATTATATTTAATATATCTAACATTTGGTATCAGAGCCAGTCAACCTTTCAACCCCGAGGTATTTTTCATAGTGAATTATGGTCACAAATTTCAATATTGTATGGTCGGGTCCCAAATTGGACGGGAACCTCGATTACAATTATTGGCAAATTATGATGTCCACACATTTGCAAGCTCAAAATCTTTGGAGCTTTGTTGATCCCGGTCTACCCGAAGGAGCTGATGCAGGCGCTATACGGCGAGATAAATTGACCTTGGGTCAGATTCACCAAGGTGTTCATTATTCCATTTTTGGGCAATTAGCTCGTGCTCAAACAGCAAAACAAGCTTGGGACATCTTAAAGGTGTCACACAAAGGAGTCGATCGGGCGCAGAAGTCTAAGTTGCAGTCGTTGAGAAGGTTGTACGATAATTGTGAGATGACCTCTACAGAAACAGTAGATGCGTATTTCACTCGTCTTATTGATATGGTGAATAAGATGAGGCTATATGGAGATACGATTGAAGATGGTGCAGTGGTTGAAAAAGTTCTTCGAACTATGCCGATGAAGTATGACCATGTGGTGGCTTCAATAACAGAGTCACACAAAACCGAGCTCTTATCAATTGCAGAGCTGAAAGGTATGGTAGAAAGTCATATTGACAGGATTGCGTCAAAATCGGAACCACTAGCAGAAGAAGCTTTGAAGAGTCAAGTCACCCTTAATGTGACTGGCACTAATCAAAGAGGTGGAGGATCTGGTAGAGGTCGTGGAAGAGGAAGAGGAGGTTCTAGTGGAAGAGGTCGTGGTAACTTCAACCAAGGAGGAGGACGTGGTAACTCCAACCAAGGAAGAGGTGGAGGTAATACCAAACAAGGTAAATTTCCATTTCATTGCTACAATTGTGGCAAGTATGGGCACAAGATTGCAGATTGTTGGTATAATGAGGACAACAATCGTGGAAATCAAGCAAACATTGCTGAAAAGTCTGGTGAGAGTTCTGAAACTTTACTTTTGGCCAGCGATAGTTTTTTTGCAGATAAGAACATATGGTTCTTGGATACTGGGTGTAGTAACCATATGTGTGGGAAGAAAGAATTGTTTTCCGAACTAGATGAATCAGTCCGGTCTGAAGTAACGTTTGGCAATAAGTTAAAGGTGCCAATTTTGGGAAAAGGTAAAATCTCTATTCAGTTGAAGGATGGTACTCACAATTTTATATCCGATGTGTTCTATGTTCCTAAACTACACCAAAATTTGTTGAGTATGGGTCAGTTGTCAGAAAAAGGATATAAGATACATATTGCTCAGGGGTGTTGTACCATTGCAGATGCTAAAGGAGTTTTGATTGCAAAGGTAAATATGTCCCAAAATCGACTATTTCCTTTGAAAATTAAGCATACTCTCCTTGCTTGCTTTAATTCTGAAGTTTGTGATGATAATTGGTTATGGCATATGCGGTTTGGGCATTTTCATTTTTATGGGTTAAACTATCTTGCGAGAAAGGAACTTGTTTCTGATTTACCTGTTGTGAATGTCCCTAATCGTATCTGTGAGATTTGTGTGATTGGGAAGAAGCATAGAGATCCCTTTCCCGTGGGCAAGTCAAGGAGAGCCACAAAACAGTTGGAGATTGTTCACTCAGACCTGTGTTCGTTGGGGGTTCCCTCATATGGAGGTTGTAAGTACTTTATTACTTTCATTGATGATTTCAGTAGGAAAACATGGGTTTACTTTCTGAAGCAAAAGTCTGAAGCATGTGATGTTTTCAAACAATTTAAGGCTTTTGTTGAAAAGCAAAGTGGTTATGAAGTTAAAATCTTGAGAACTGATAGAGGTACAGAATATATTGCTTGTGATAATTTTCTGAAAGAAAAGGGTATTCAGCACCAAATGACAGCTAGATACACTCCACAACAAAACGGAGTGGCTGAGAGGAAGAATAGGTCAATCATGGATATGGTGAGGTGCATGTTGAAATCTAAGGATCTGCCTAAGCCTTTTTGGGCAGAAGCTGTTGCTTGTGCTGTCTATGTGTTGAATAGGTGTCCAACTAAGAGTGTCCGTGATAAGACGCCCGAAGAAGCTTGGAGTGGGAGAAAACCCTCTATCAAATATCTCAAGGTTTTTGGATGTTTGGCATATGCCCACGTGCCGAATCCATTGAGAAAGAAGTTGGATGATAAAGGTGAGAAGTGCATATTCATTGGTTATAGTGACGCTTCAAAGGCTTATAAACTATACAATCCTGAAACTAAAAAGGTTGTTATAAGTCGTGATGTCACTTTTGATGAATATGGTGCCTGGGATTGGTTAGCTAAAGATGAAAGTTCAGTTGTTATTCCTGCTGTTGAAAATATTGTTGAAGAGCAACCGATTCCAGATAATGTCCAGTCTCCTTCACAGCCAGAGTCGTCAGTTCGACGATCTCAGCGCGAGCGCCACTTACCAGCTCGCTTGCAAGATTATGTTTTGGGTCATGATAATGACCTGTCTGATGAAGAAATTGTTCAATTTGCTCTCTTTGCAGATTGTGATCCTTTAACTTTTGAGGAGGCTGCTACAGAAACTCATTGGCTTAAGGCGATGGATGAGGAGATCCGTGCCATTGAAAAGAATGGTACCTGGGAGTTAACAGATTTACCTCCTGGAAAGAAGCCAATTGAAGTGAAGTGGGTTTACAGAACGAAGTACAAGTCAAATGGAGAAATTAACCGTTTTAAGGCACGGTTAGTAGCAAAGGGTTACAAGCAGAAACCAGGTATTGATTATTTTGAGGTTTTTGCTCCTGTAAGTAGACTTGATACAGTTCGAATGGTTATTTCTCTTGCTGCTCAAAATGATTGGAAATTGCATCAAATGGATGTCAAGTCTGCTTTTTTGAATGGTTTTCTTGAAGAAGAAATATATGTTGAGCAACCTGCAGGATTTCTGAAGAAAGGGGAGGAAAATAAAGTGTACAGGTTGAGAAAAGCCTTGTATGGCTTAAAGCAAGCGCCTAGGGCGTGGTATGGTTGCATTGACTCATATTTTGTTGAAAGTGGTTTTGTGAGATGTCCTCATGAACACACTTTGTATGTCAAATGCACGGATTCTGGTGACAACAAATCAGCAATATCGTTGTCCAAAAATCCAGTCTTTCATGGTCGCAGCAAACACATTGATATCAAGTATCACAAAATCAGAGAGTTGGTTGCTGAAAAGCAAATCAACATTGAGTATTGTTCAAGTGAATGTCAAGTTGTAGATATCTTTACGAAGCCGCTGAAGACAGAGACATTTCTCAAATTGAAGAAGGAAATTGGAATGACCAATATATCCAACTTGGTTTAAAGGAGGCAATGTTATAATAATATTATTATTATAATTATTAAACCAAGCAAGTAATTAATAATTAGTTAATTTGTTGGAAATAATGAAAGTAATGGGTGTGGGTCATGCATTGTATGTGAAGAGTGGCCTAAATTATAGCATTAGTACATGGAGCATTAGCTTCCTGATTAGTAGCTTTCATTTAGTATAAATATGTGGTTTGTATTCATTTGTTAATCATCCCTTCAAATAACATTATTCATTCCTCTCTCTTCTCTCTCAATATATAAATATAATATATTGATATATTATATTTAATATATATTATAGATATATTATATTATATTTAATATACATTATATTAAATATATTATATTTAATATATCTAACATTTTTGTGTATTTACAAAAACACCATTGTTTCTTTTATTTAAACATTTGAGTATTTTAATAAAAATTTTCAAAAAACAGTGTTGTTTTTCTCCTTAATGATGCAAGGAAAGTTTTGCAAACTTATAAAATGCCACTGCATTTTACATTTAAGTATAGATATCATTTGTCTATTTCTTTGTTGTGAATATAATGAGTGCGATTTATTCTCATTTCACATCAAATACAAATTTTACGTGATCTGTCTCATCTCGACCTATGCGTGTGCGTGTGTAAAAATTGATTGGATTTAAGGTTTTAAATATAGACCTTGTTTGTTAATTAGTTGTTTATAGAAAATATTTGGTAAACTTAGGGGTGTATTCAATCATGACTTTTGTAGAGTTTTAAAGACTTTTAAAATGATAGATTTTTATAAATTTTGATTGACTTTTATAGAGTCATTCAAAACTTTTTAAAACTTTATAAGACTCTATAAAAGTCTATATAAAAAACATTCATAGACTCTTATCAACTTTTTATTTTAAAAAGTCTATAAAAGTCATTGAAATTCTAAATTGAATACATCCTTACAAACTTTCAATGATTTTTATCATTTATAATTTTCTTACAAAACATTTATAATATATCATAAAATTCTTCTTATTATATAGTCCTTCACCCACATCAACATTCTCAACATTATTATTTTTATCCATAATATTGCGAGACTTATATGCTAATTACTTATATATATTATTAATAAACATCAACAAAAAAAAAAAACTATTTCATTAGAAATTCATAACAATATTGAACAATAAAATTTATAATAAAAGAATTGATCAAATAAAATATTTAAAAATATAATTACAAGGTGCATAAAATAAAAAAATAAAAATCTTATATTAATAATATATATAAAAATTATACTTGATATATGGGTAGGCATCACGCAAAGAACTATTATTTGCAATAGAAATTTGAGATTTCAGACAACAATAAGGTGCTACTGTTTGCAACCCCAAATTGTTGTTGCGAACAGTAGTTCGCTATTCATAGTAACATGTTGTTAAGAATATATATATATATATATATATATATATATATATATATATATATATATATATATATATTACGAATATAAACATTTTTTTTGAAATTATATTACGAATATAAACATAAAAAAAATTAAAATTAAAATATATAAGTATTTATATATGAATATTATGAAACATATACTAAAATTTGACGATGAAAAAATTGCTTTGTTCATGTATTTAGGGAAAAATAGAGAAAGTTATGGATAAAAAAATTCATAGAAAAAATAAAAATCAATATAAACAAGTAATAATGAAGTAAAAATAATATTATTTTGAATTTTTAGAGGAAGATTGTAAAGTTTAGGAGAGAGAGAAAATTTGGTAGAGTTTAGGTATGAGGAAAATATAGGATAATGAAGAAAAAAAATTTATTACATTTAGATAGGTTTATAAAGTTTAAATAGGAAGAAAAAATAAAGTTTAAATAGAGAGAGAAAACATTCAAAGTTGTTAGAAAGAAAATTTTGAAATCTTGGGGTTGATGGTTGGATTTCAACTATTTATATTTGAGAAGGAAAAGTCTACAAAAGTCCTAAAATTAAAAAGTCTACAAAAGTTCATAACTTTTTGAATACCGCATGACTTTTAAAGACTCTTTAAAAGTCTTAATCGAATACCACACGACTTTTAAAGACTCTTTAAAAATCTTGATTGAATACCGCATGATTTTTAAAAACTCTCAACAAATTTGAATTGAATACCTCCAAATTTTTAAAATTCATAAAAGTCTTTAAAACTCTATGAAAGTCATGATTGAATACACCCCCTAGTTAATTGTTTACTTTTTGAAGTTAATTAATACGTAAAAAGACTAATATATAATGGTATATGTATACTTTTTTTTGTTGTTAATTTGTTATTAGTAATAATGTTATAATAATTATAATTATTTTGAAAATTCAAATTATTTATACATATTAATATTTTAAAAATTGACTAAATCTACTATATATATATATATATATATATATATATATATATATATATATATATATATATATATATATATATATATATATATATATATATATATATATATATATAAGAGTTCAAGAGAGTTAGGCCTATAATGGGTAGAAAAAATGACGGTCAAATTTTTTAATCAAATGAATGGCTCAGATTGATCAGATTTTAATTTTTCCTTAAGATTTCCTAATTTATCCTTAATGAATATGATTATCCGTTAACTTTTCCATTAAATATTATCTTTCCGTTAATTTATGTTAGTTCACCATTAACTTACTCATTGATTTCAATAAAAAAAGGTCTTAGGTTTGAACCCCATCCCAATCAAAATTGACATAATTAGTACTCTATTTTACTCTTATTAAATTATAATAATTTAGTAGCTAAACAAAAAAAATAATACATATGCATTTCTTTAAGAGTAAATACCCAAAATGGTCCCTCGACTATAGCTAAATTCACAAATTGGTCCTCGACTATTGATTTCAACCAATTAAGTCCTTAGCTTTTCAATTTGACCCAATTAATTCCTTCGTCTATTTGACCGTTATATCTGAGGATATTTATGTAATTGCAAAGCTCCTTCTCCCTTTTTAGCCGCATAGTCGTGTCTTCCAGCTCCAGCAACGCCTGCTGTTCTCTGGGCGCGCCTTCGAACGTGTTTCCGCTGAAGAACGAGAACGGCGTCAGAAAAAGGTTCTGCCGTAGCCCGTAGATCTTGCGCCTCCTTTTCCGGCTTGCCGTTAACCTTATTGGATAATCGGATCACGTCTTTCATATACATTTCGACTTCGGAGGCGAGCGATTCGAGATCCTCCTCCCCGTCATGTGGTCGGTCTTCGAGCCACGTGACCTCCGCCACCAAGTACGGCTTAGTCCAGACCAACTTCGTGACCTGGAATTGCTCCTGGCCTTTGCAGATTAGGAAGAAGCGGTCATCGACAAGGCGCCCGTGCTTCACCACTTCCACGACGCAGCCCACCTCGGCAGCGCCGGTGGCGCTGTCGGAGTAAATGACCCCGAATCGGAGATCGGTCTACAGTAGAGTGAGCATCATGATTCGGTACCGGAACTTGAAGATCTGAAGCGAAAGGATTGCACCGAGGAAGAGCACTAACTGCAGAGGGAAAAGTGGGGGCTCAATAACGTCATTCGATTTGGGAGAGTCAGTGTGGTGCTTCTCGGAGAAGGATGACACCGAGCAGCGGAGCGAACTGAGGCTGCGCCGCCGCTGGCGACGGCAACAGCGGCAATGGAGGTTGTAGGAAGCAGAGAAAGACTTGTTAAAGTCGAGCGTAGGGGTTAAAGCAGGGTTTAATTGGGGTTTGTGGGAGATTAACGAAGAAAAAGAAGGAGAAGTGGAATGTAATAACTGTAGTTAAGCCATGGGAGAAATCTGAGAAGAAGGGATTCGAGAATCAGAAACTTGAATCAAGAAAAAAGAAAGAAATTTGTGATTAGTAAAAGGATTAGAATTTAGAAGCAGCATTTTGGTGGAGTGTGGTGCGGATGTTTACACGTGGACAAGTGTTTATAAGTGTTTCTGTAATCTATACCACGGAACTTTGCAATTACATATATATCCCCAGATATAACGGTCAACAAACGGTCAAATAGACGGAGGACTTAATTGAGTCAAAATTGAAAAGTTAAGGACTTAATTGGTTGAAATCAATAGTCGATGATCAATTTGTGAATTTAGCTATAGTCGATGGATCATTTTGGGTATTTACTCATATAAAAATTCTTTACATTAAAATTCATCAATTGATTATATTCGTTACATTGTCCCTACAATGTCTTTATTAAAAAAAAATATTCATTATCAATAAATTAGTTAAGAGAAATAATTTTATTAGTTATATTGTCTTTATATTTCTCCAATGTAAAAATTCTTTACATTCAAATTCATCAATTGATTATATTCACTACATTGTCTATTTTTTTTTTGTGCACTATTTTTTAATTAAATATCAAAGTTATATTACAAAATAATGCTATATATTTATTTACCAAGTATTTTATTAATACCATGAAAAAATTAAAAAAAAATATATAATTAATAAAGCCAATCATATTAACTACTAAGGATTTGTTGACAAAGAGAGTATTCAAATCACACAACAAATTGAAGTGAAAACTACCTCACAATGTCCTTGTTTGACAATCAGCAGTTAGTGGTTAGCGTTAGCGAATTTGACCAGCGAATTATATCAACGGTTGGTAAAAAGATATTTGAAAAAATTTGCTATTTAGATTAACATGTAAAATGACCTAAGGGTATACATATATTTAATAATAATAATAATAATAATAATAATAATAATAATAATAATAATAATAATAATAATAATAATAATAATAATAATAATAATAATAATAATAATAATAATAATAATAATAATAATAATAATAATAATATTAATAATAATATTAATAATTGTTTTTAAAAAAATATAAAAAATAAAAAAATATAATTAAGTCAATCATATTAACTACTTGGGGGATTTATTGACAAAAGAGTATTCAAATCACACAACAATTTGAAGTGGGAAACTACCACTTAATGTCCTTGTTTGGCAATTAGCAGTTAACTCTTCAATATTAGTATATACTTAATATTTTATGCCCTAATTTTTATTTGCTTTCCCTTATGTCCCGTATTTGGTTTCAACCATACATATACAATTATTTTATTGACAATTATAATCAATCTTGACTATATTATCATGCATTTGTAAACTTAGAATTACCTATTTAAATACGCAAATTCAACATTCAATTATCTATGCATGAACGATTCCAATATAATCTTGCCTTGATATACTTTAAAGTACTTATTAAAAAAAAAAAACATTGGACATCCTAATCGCGCAATGCGCGTAAAAAACTAGTAATAATTTAAAAACAAAACATCATTCAAAATAACTTGCATAACTATTTCATTGGTTAATCTTGGATTTGAATGTCAAGATTTTTATATTTGGAGAAAGGATGATTGTTTTGTTTTATAAACAGTTGATCACAAATGCTACTAAAAGTAGCATTCTGAGCCTTTTGGATCTAAAACATGCACAAAGAAAAAACTATTTATCAAAAGACTCATATTAACTATTTAATCAAGTCAAACAATTAAAGTACATTAAACATTTAAAAATTAATTCAAAAAATTATATACCAAACAAGGCCATAAGATAGATGGTACATTTTTTTTTAGTGCTATTGACTCTATTACAAGGTAGTATATGTTCTATATTTCCTCTATCTGTTGCAACCCAAAGAGTCAATACCCCACTACCGGGGTTCGATCCTGTAACCTTCCCTAAAGGAGAGCCACATAGGTGTCATCGGAATACAAAGTGCTTGGCATGTTACGGTTATTGTTGTTAGTATGAAAGTTGAGCGTTGAATTATACTCCCTTCATCCGTTTTGTTTGTCTGTTTCGGTTAACGAAGCTTGGTTGAAGTTATTTTTAATTCAATTTTTCATAATATTAAGTTTAGCAGTAGTATATAAAATTTATATATTTAGAAACTACATTAAAAGTACTATTAAAAAATAATTAAGCAATGAAGAAAGAGTTGACTTGACCAATTAATAATAAATATGACAAATAAAATGAGATAGAGAGAGTATATTCTTATTACTTGTTGATCATTGTTCTGAATTACAACGTAACAAATGTCTTAAAATTGCAGAGGTTGAGAATAATTCATTAGTTGCAATGGAAAAATTAAGGAGTAATGGGATTTTTTGGGACAACACTTTCATATGTTACAAGCTATATGGAACTTTTTGAAATATTCATAAATAAGGTGGTGTTTGGCATACAAATTGGATAGCTTCTTGCTTTCTTTATCTACCCCTATTCGGGACTATCCATTATTGATTCTTTTTGGAGATTCACTCAATGCATTTAGCTAACTTACCTAAATTCATGTAACTACTTTTCGTTTATATTTTTTTTGGAATAAGGGTCAAATAGGTCACTGAACTGCACATCAAATTACAATTAAGCTATCGAACTCAAAAAAGATGCAATTAGATCCTTAAACTACACAAATTTATGCAATTAAATCGAAAATAACTTGTTTACCTGCCATGTAGGTTGCGAATTTTAAAAATAAGTTTTAAAGTAATTTTAATCAAAAAATTAATTAAAAAAAAAAACAAAAAAAAAAAAAAAACAGAACGGTCGGAGACGAAATCGTCTCCGGCCGTCCTTCGTCTCCTGGCCATGGAGACGAAAGGTCTTCGTCTCCAGGCCATGGAGACGAAGAACGGCTGGAGACGATTTTGTCTCCGGCGTTTTTTTTTTTTTTTTTTTTTTTTAATTTAATTAATTTTTTGTTTAAAATTATTTTTATAATTCACAACCTCCATGTCAGCAAAGTATTAGGTAAATAGGTCATTTTAGACCTAATTGCATGAATTTGTGTAGTTCAGTCATCCAATTGTACTTTTTTTGAGTTCGATGGCCTGATTGCAATTTGGTGTGCAGTTCAGTGGCCTATTTGACCCTTATTCCTATTTTTTTTTTCTTGTACTCGAAAAAAAGTATAATTATAATTCTGACCACTAAGTTAATCACGAATTACCAAGTGTTTAGAGTCTTTCAAGTGACTAAGCTAATCTGCCTAATCATAGTCCATATTTGATTCTCCTCATGGGATATTCACTTATTGCTGTTAACCCACTGTCTCCTAACAATTTCATACCCAAGTTATAAAAAAAAAATATAATTTGTGGAACAATATAGTTTATGGAGAAAAAGAATATATTTAAGTTGTACCTAGTGTTGGTACACAATGACTACATTTATTCAGTGCTTAGTTAAATTTGTCCCTAGATCAACTAATTTAATTGCTCACACGTTATTCTAGTTCGTTATATTGTGATTCTATCTCACCTAACTCTATTTTAATATACTTTTAATATATCGTCTTTACGGTTGCTTTCAAAAAAAAGTTGCACGGAAAAATTAGGAATGAGAAACGCATTAAATGGAGATTTGGTAGTTGACGTGTTGATTATATGCATGCATTGTTCACGTTTTCTCCAGGTCCGCCCAGATCCTTTCTCACCTTAAAGTCAAATTCTCAGTCAGAGCAGACTCATCAAGTGTGAAACAACGAGTTTCACAACACAAGCCTCGCTATTTTTAGTTACCCTCCAATAAATCACATTTTCTAAATATAGCTTTCTTCTTTTACTCGTACGTGTCAACGTGGCAACGTGGCAAATCTATGACTTTTATTCCATCCTATTTTTCACGTAAACAACATTATGCACATAGAGTATGAGCCATTAGGACTTAGGAGGCTCAAAGTTAGACGCTTAAACATATAACATATTATGATGAAGCATTTATCATTGCCAAAAACTATAGTTTATAGCAACGCACAACTTTATTTCTTTATACTGTCACATATTTTCGAAAGTTAGGCTACTGCTAGACTTGACTCTTTACTGATCTCCGCCCAACTATCCTCCTAACCTATTAGCCACATGGTGATGGACGGTAATTTATATCATGGACACTGGTCCAATATACAGAATTCGACTTCATAAGGTACATAATTCATATTCATAATGAACAGAAATCATGATTAGAATACACATACAAATAAACACGATATAATGAACATTAATTCTATGCATTATGAACATGAACTCTGTGTATTATGTTAAGTGTTTATGTGTCCTCATCTATATAATACAAAAAATTAATGTTCATAATGCACATAATTCATGTTCAAAATACACAGAATTCATGTTCATTATATCGTGTTTATGCAGCAATTATACTGTGGACCGCGGTGCACAATGCATTGTGCACCGCGGTCCAAAAACGGCGCCATTTCTTTAAGTAAAGAAACGACGCGCCGTTACCATTAACGGAGTGCACATGTTTGGTGTATTAATTATCAACTGAAACTACAGTGTATCTAAACTGACACTGCCTCATCATGTATTATTTTTATATTATCAAGTGAAACTGCAATTGAAATGAAATGAAATTGTAGTTGTGTTGAAATAAAACTGTAGTGTATATAAAATGAAACTGAATAACAATTTCACATATTTGAGTGTATATTACCTAGCGAAACTGTAGTTATATCAAAATGATACTGTAGTTGTGTTGAAATGAAACTGCAGTGTATATAAAATGAAACTGAATAACATTTCACATATTTGAGCGTATATTGTGCAATGAAAGTGTATTTATATCGAAATGATCATTTAGTTGTGTTTTAATGAAACTATAATTTATACAAAATAAAATTAAATAACATTTTCACATATTTGAGTGTATAAATATCGAATGAAACTGTAATTATATTTAAATGAAACCGTAGTTGTGTTGAAATGAAACTGCAATATATACCAAATGAAACTGAATAACAGAGTTACTTTTTGCGAAACGGTGCGAAACAGGTGTCGTTTCTTTTCATTAAACAAAACGACGTCGTTTAGAAATTTGGTGCATAATCTGTTATGCACCGCGGTGCACAATCCATTATGCGCCGCGGTACACAATATAATTTGCCGTGTTTATGTGTGTGTATTATGAACATGAATTTTGTATATTGGATCAAAATTCACAGTACATTATGAACCCTAATCCACGATATAATGATTAATGTTGGACTTGACCTTACTAGCTTCCATTCCAGCCCAACAGGATTAATCATGAATATTGAACATATAATCAAGACTTAGGCGGACGGAGAAACAAAACATGACGACGATAAGACTTGAAAACTGATAAGTGAGAGACATGGGGGACCCTGTACAGTTGATCACGTCGCATAGGTATAGTAATATTTTGTATGGAAAATGCTATATGTACTCTAATTTTATACTCTTTAACTTGTACTTTACACATAAAATCTTGAAAAAAATAATTTATCAGAATTCGCAACATCAGTTAAATTTAGAGAGTATATGTAGTAGAACTCATTTTGTATTCCGTGGAAAGCAGTCTAGTATCTCCAAATTTCTGTACACTTGTACGAAACAGATCGAATTTAGGAGTTCACAGAAACTTCGTTCTCCACTCCTAAACACATCTATATAAAGCCCTCTATATACCATATATTATTCATCCTACACAGACAACCTCGTAAGCCACAAAAACATTCTCTAATACTCTCTCATCCTAAACCATACAAATTATATTAGAGCGGCCGGCCTCCTTACTCCTTTGAAGTCGATGGAACAGACACAAATCTTGTCCAAAATTGCTACCAATGACGGACATGGAGAAAACTCGGCCTACTTTGATGGTTGGAAGGCTTATGATAATGACCCTTTCCATCCTAAACATAACCCTGAGGGTGTTATCCAAATGGGCTTAGCAGAAAACCAGGTACTTATTACTAAAACTTTCATTTATTAATTTTCAAGAATTATAATGTAATGCATATTTAATTATTTCATGTATGTGCATGCACTAATTTGGTGTTTTAATTTGCAGCTCTGCTTTGATTTGATTAAGAAGTGGGTATTGAACAACCCCAGAGCCTCCATTTGCACGCCCCAAGGAGCAGAAGAGTTCAAAGATATTGCTATTTATCAAGACTACCATGGATTGCCGGAATTTAGAACTGTAAGGATCATCAAGCTAAGCTTCATTCTATTATTGTTTTCTCTTTTTTGTTGGGTTTTTGATCAGTTGACTAAAATTCTGAATATATATATATATATATATATATGATTAATTTACTGCAGGCTGTAGCAAGATTCATGGAGAAAGTAAGGGGAGACACAGTGAAATTCGACCCCGACAGGATCGTTATGAGCGGAGGTGCCACCGGAGCTCATGAAGCACTGGCCTTCTGTTTGGTGAATCCCGGCGAAGCATTTTTGGTCCCAACTCCATATTATCCTGGGTAATTTATAAGCTTTTCATTTCAATAATATTAATTGTTCTGTGCTGTAATTCTTGAATTGAAGCTAATTAAGAGTGGGCAATAATGTTTTTACAGTTTTGATAGAGATTTGAGATGGAGAACAGGGGTACAGCTTTACCCAGTAGTATGTGAGAGCTCAAATGGCTTTAAAATCACCAGAACTGCACTGGAATCTGCATATAACAAGGCCCAAGAAGAGAACATCAAACTGAAAGGCTTGCTCATAAACAATCCTTCAAATCCACTCGGCACCGTTTTAGACCGGGACACCTTACACGACATCGTGCG
Source organism: Ipomoea nil (assembly GCF_001879475.1). Classification (NCBI taxonomy): domain Eukaryota; kingdom Viridiplantae; phylum Streptophyta; class Magnoliopsida; order Solanales; family Convolvulaceae; genus Ipomoea; species Ipomoea nil. The sequence continues at coordinate 1,542,739 of NW_017618464.1, read as the reverse complement.
CTTTGTCACCGACAAAGACATTCACCTAGTATGCGACGAAATCTACGCCGCCACGGTCTTCAGCCAGCCGGAATTCATCAGCATTGCCGAGATAATCCAGGAAGTCCAATGCAATCCTGACCTTATACACATCGTGTATAGTCTTTCCAAGGATTTGGGGTTCCCAGGATTCAGAGTCGGGGTAATCTACTCCTACAACGACGCAGTGGTGAGCTGCGCCAGAAAAATGTCCAGTTTCGGGTTAGTTTCAACGCAGACACAACACCTGATTGCTGCAATGCTATCAGACGATGAATTCATGGAAGATTTCATTAAACAAAGCTCGGAAAGGCTAAGGAAGAGGCACGAGAGCTTCACGCGAGGACTAGCCCAAGTGGGGATAGAAACTCTGAAGAGCAACGGCGGGCTGTTTGTGTGGATGAATTTGAGAAACCTCCTTAAAGAACCAACTTTTGCCGCAGAATTGGAGCTGTGGAGGATGATTATTAATGAAATGAAGCTGAATGTGTCCCCTGGATGTTCGTTCCATTGCCACGAAGCTGGTTGGTTTAGAGTGTGCTTTGCCAATATGGACGATGAAACCATGAGGGTGGCGCTGACGAGGATCCTGAAGTTTGTGCTTCAGTGGAAGGGGGCGGCGGCGAAGAAGAAGCAGTGCAGGAGGAATTTGAAGATCAGCTTATCCTTTCGGCGATTGGAGGATTGCATGATGTCCTCTCCTCACTCTCCGTCCATGCATTCGCCATTGGTTCAAGCGACCACTTAATCAAACAAGGAACACTACACCACCAAACTTGATATATATTCAAACTAAAATATACATATAAATAAATTTACTCTCTTGGATAACTCATCTAAGTTAGTTAGACAGTTGTTACACGTCTGACACCCAGCAAGAGCATCCAATGTTTGCTTCCCTGTGATCATTTAAGGCTACAGTCAAAAGGTAGTGTTTTTTTTGGTTATCATATGTGGGATGCAAAAAGTTTAAGATATGACAGATGGTTTTAGACTTTTGGAGTCATCTTTTAATTAAACGGGATATTTTAAGTAATGTTAGATATATATACGATTGATTTGAACAATAAATATGTAAACCAAGATGAAAATGCCGGATCTTATCATTTTATAGGTTTTGAGCATGTCAATAAATAAATAAATAAAAAAGTCACATGATGAAGTTAACAAATATTTTCATACTTAAAATTTAAATTATATAAAGAAACAAAATATTAAAGTCAAAATAACTTAAAAATAATATTCACAAATTTTTAACAATTTTAAGTACATAATAATAATCATAAAAGAAAAGTCTAGATATTTTCCTAAATGTAAATTAAAATAATCAATAACTTATTAGTGCCTTCATAAATAAATGATTATAGTTTATAAAAATAAATTAACAATTTAAAATCATACAATAACATTGTTATCACACTACTAGAAATTATGTAATTTCCGACCACCTGAAAATGATCTTAAATAAAGTTGAAAGTAAAAAGTGGTCGGAAATAGCAACAAAGATTTTTCCGGATACCAAAAGTGGTCAGAACAAGACTTTTAACTTGATTTAAGATCAATTTCATGTGGTCGAAAATTTCATAATTTCTAGTAGTGTCATAATAAATAATAAATTGATTATTAAAAAATATATGAAACAAAACTTACAAAAAAACTCATCTTGAGTGGGGGCAAGAAATCAAAATACTTTCAAAATACTTTAATACTCATCTTTCCATTAGATATTAATCCGTTGTCCCACAACAAAATACTTTTAAAAACGAAATTACCCAAAGTAGAAATATAATGAGACTATTGATAAATATTTATAAACAATAATAATTAATATAATTATCACCCTCCAAATGTCAACCCAAAACATCAAGAAATAGCACTTTATGAATATTATTCAGCAAATGTTCAAGCATGACATTTTTATAAGAATCAGACTAATTAAAATTGATCAAATAAAACCAAAAAAAATGATCAAATAATCTGCACATCATTTGTTACTCTCTTGAAGAATATATATATATATATATATATATATATATATATATATATATATATATATATATATACATGAAAAGAGCTAAATCCAGGAATGATCATTGACAATTGATATTTACCAATTTTTATTATTGAATTTCAATTTGATCATAATTGATCATTGAGATTGATTTTATACTGTTTCAAATTTGATCATCTAATTAAATATTCATTTATTATGCATTAAATTTAAGGGTACGAATGTATAGTTAGCTAACATGATCGTCTCTCCATATTTGCATATTTAAGGGTGTTAAACAAAAGATATAACCGCCTCAAATTCGGAGCATAGATTTACCATTAGCTTGATCAAAATAGGCTTGTGCATCAAATTGATCTTCACATATATTCTCACTAATGATGAATCTAGTGTATGAAATTTATTAACCCAATTTAACTCTTACTAAATAAAAATTTAATTGAATAATCAAATCTGAAAGAAAATCAATAATAAAAAAACTACTTATGGTCAAATTAAAATCAATGATAAAAAATAATAAAAATCAATAGTGAATGTACCATTATTGAAATTAACTCATATGAAAATATTATAGTCATATTCTTCAATTCCCATTATATTATATATCCTCTATCTTCTCATTATATATATTCTTATTGTCATTCGGATATAATATATTGGTAAAATATAATATTATTATATTCTTTTTTTTTGTGCAAATAATATTATTATATTCTGCGTGCGTGTGAAGTAGGGTAGCATTTCAAAATGTCAACTAATTCCTTGATAGAGAGTGAGGATGGATAAGATGGAGTGTGTGTTTCATGTATGAGCAGGAGAAAAGCATTAATGCCGCCAGCTCATTCACTGGATCGGATTAATAATTCCTTAAATTAATATTAATGGACAGGGAGACATTAGTTAGGCAAGAGTGCGACGTTATAGTAGAATACTTATGTTATTGGGAAAATGGCACTTTTTCTCCCTGAGTTATATATCTATAGTATTTTTTCCCCCTAAGTTATTGAAGTGGTTGTTTTTCCCCCTGAAATGTTAAATGGACATATTTACCCTTAAACTAAATATTTAATTTATTTTTTTTCTCCAACAAATTATGACCATAATTTGGTTCAAACTAAACAAACACTATAGCAATCAAACCGAAATATTCCAATTACAATTTAGAATCGAAATTTGATATTTAGAGTTTATTAAAATCGTGAACCGGAACGGACGGTTCATGTTCCGAACTGAAAAAATAAAATACATTTATCGTTGAATTTAGACTATTTTAAAATAAAAAATAAAATTTTAAAATAAAGACGGTTCAAAACCGCGAATCAGATCCGGAACCGCCGGTTCACGATTCAAGATTCAATTTTTTTGATACATAATTTTAATAAATTGACATTTAAATATTGGGTTCTAGATCTGAATTATAACCGTAAACTATTAATTCGATTGCTTTAGTATCCGGTTCAATTCAAATCGAACCGTGGTCATCCCTACGTATACGCAATAATTTGTTGAAGTAGTAAAATAAATAAAATGTTTACTTTAAGGGTATAAATGTCAATTTAATATATCAGGGGGGAAAAAGCACCACTTTTAGAATAATTGAGGGGGCTAATGTGCTTACCTAAATAATTGAGGGGGCAAAAGTGCTATAAGTATATAACTTAGGGGTAAAAAGTGTCATTTTCCCTATGTTATTTATTTATTTATTTATATAAGTAACGAGAGAAATTATAGGCTATTTACACAAACGAATAAGGTAGGGTGTCAATAAAAATAAAGCTTGTAGTATTTTGGTATGATAATCATACTCTACTACTTGTCATCCATTTCTAGATGGAATATATATATATATATATATATATATATATATATATATATATATATTTATGCTTCAGTATTTATTGAGCATAGATGAGATAACACAAATATTTTTTTGGTTTAATTAGAACTCTTAGATTTAAACCTAAATCTATAAGGGATTGTTTTGTCAAAAACAATGTTTTAATTAATCATCTCATTTTCAAGGAACGTTAAATTTATGTACGTTTAAAAAAAAGGTGTGGATGGTTTTAAATGGTAGAATTAATGGTTGGTTTTGAATTATTGTAATTTTTTGAATACAAGTGAACACCAAGCCAATTATAAGACCAAGTTATAACAAAAAATGAGTGGGGTTGAGGATTCAATAGTCTTTTGGGGAAGTTATAACAAAAAATGGGGTCCGAAAATTACAACTACATCGACCATGAACAAATTAAAGGACGAATACCAATAGAGAGTAATACGTTGAATGAAGACATACAACCGCAACTCTATATTATCATAATGTATCGTCATCTAATTTGCGCAATAATTTGCTTCCCTGCCATCATTTGGTTTCTTATTATATTTTTTTCTCGTAATAGTTCTTCCATATATAATTATTTTAAAAAACCATATTCAATCAATATAACTAAATAGTTAATAAAAGAGTTAATTCTATTTTTGGTCCTAAATTGATAGCTGACAGTTCACTTTTAATAATTTTTTATTAGAACATCCTCATTTGGTCCTGGTAATATTGTGGCATGACCATTTTTAATCCATCAACAAAATCGTTGAAATGTCATTAAATATAAAGACATTCAATCTTTTTTATACAAAACAGGTTGAGCCATTATGTTTATTTTTTTGAAAAAATTCATAATTGATGACCGGAATGCCATTGTATTTCTGTTTTGTTAATAAAGGATAAAAATTGATTATGTCACAATAATAGTACCAAAAGTGAATGTTCTTATAAAAAAGAATCTATAAATCTAGTACCAAAAATGAAATTAACTCTTTATAAAATATAACAAAACAAAATTTTTATGTAAAAGTAAAAGTTACGCCGTATATATTTTTTACCGTCCCACTCATTTAAATCATGAACAAGAACAAAACTTCTCAGTGAAAAATTCTCACTAAAATTGTACTCCATAAATGGATTATTAATGGGTTTTGCGGGATTCCGATGAGGTTTTCCTTGTAGCTATGGCGATTCCGGGAGCTATGGCGGATGAGGCTCGATCGGCGGAGGTGTTGGGGATTCGAGAGGCGCTGAGTTAGTTGAAAGAGGTGGACACAAAGGGGGTGGACGTTGAGATAGATGCAAAGGAAGTGTTCGATGCTTTGCATGGGGTGCGGGAGAGTCCTACTTTAATCTTATTGTTGATTATTGATGATATTAAAGTTATTGCAGCTTCTGGAGATGATTTGCATCTCTATTTTAATTTGTTAAACGTTCAGCGAATCAGGTCGTCGTTAATTTTCTTGTTAGGGAGACTAGTTTTTTGTATGATCGTGTTGCTTGGTTCGATGTTCCTCCTTCTTTTATTGTAAACACTTTGTTTTCTAATAATGAAAGTTAGTTCGGTTGGTTTAAAAAAAAAAAAAAGAAGTTATAAATTAAAAATAAAAATAAAAATATAAAAATAGAAATAGAAATACAAAGATACAATTTTGGTGTGTTTGGTTTGATGCACTCCCAACCTTACGACACCTCTCCCTGTTCCGGTACAGGGGCGGCGGCTGCTGGCCGGCATTATTATTACTCCGCGTTCATGGGCGGCATATGAATTTTTAATTTTATCATATGAAAATATAATATAAATATTTATGAAGTTTGAATATGAATTATGAAATAAAGTCAGTGTATAAAAATATTTGTATTTTTTTTAATTTCAAGTTTATATTTTGTTTTATCATCTATTAAATAAATAAGGGATAAGAGTCAAATAAGCTCTTGATTGATATATAAAATATGGAATAATAAACTTATTACTAATAATCACATATATATCAACAAAATTTCCAAGTTTTAATTTATTTTTTGAGTACTACTAACTCTGTTACAAAGTAATATCTGTTCATTACTACTTTCTCAACTTATTGAAGCACACAAAGTCAATACCACCTCTCATTCGGGAGAGGCACTTCGTGTCAGTAGACTATAAGGTCATTGGTACAGAAATTTCAAGTTTAGGAACAAACTAATTGATATAATTCAATATTAGCTTCACAATAGATTTTTTGTATGGGATAAAAGAATATATATAAAAATATTTTGTTATCCAAGTCTAAATAAAATGAATATAAAAAATAGTAGTGTCTTAATTAAAGGCCACACCATAGAGATTAGAGAGTAGAGACATAAATAAAATAATATTCCAACCGTACATTTGTTACAAGAATTACATTTTATTTAGATCTCTTCTTATGTACTTTAGTACTTACATTGTTTTATTGTACATATAAAATATAATTCAAATACTTAACTTCCAATCGGACAATATACATATTTGTTTGAGCTTCGCTATTCAATTTTATTTTATACATACAATAGGTCCATTGTAGCAATACTAATAAAGTATTATAATTTTAATTTTACCACAAATTTATTTGACAATATATATATATATATATATATATATATATATATATATATATATATATATATATATATATATATATATAGGGTGAGGTTCAAGTGAGGCTATTGTGTTAGGTGAGGTCTGTGAACAATTTGCAACCATAAGATCACACCATCTAACGGCTGTAAAGTGTACAATGTGAGAAATTAAAAGGTCACTAAATAAGACAAGTAACTGAAGGAATAATTAATTATGGGGGAAAAAGGGTAATTAGGTAAATGTTTGTGCACGATGGGAAAGGAAAGGCCGAAGTCACCGGGTCTGTACCGTGTAGGGTTTAAACGGGGGGTGTCTAGTCAATGTGTCCGCATTGCACGATAAACATAGTGGGAAGAGCAAGCACGAGGGGAGCAAGCGAAGAAGACCCGTCCGATGACATAAGAAGAAGACACCGGCGAGCAAGCACGAAGCTATAGCGGACGGAACCCCAAGACGAAGTCACCGATATGCATCGATTGAGGAAACAAGTAGACTTCGTAAGAAATTGGCTGTGTGCAAAATTATATTGCATGTGTGCGAAATTGGCTGCTTGAACACAGTGCGTTAGAGTAGATATTGGGTAAGTTTGATTGTTTTTTTTAATAATTTTTAATGATGGAAACTTGCTGATAATGGCCGCAAGTTGATCGGACTCTGTTGAAGTGTCATTGGTTGGGGAGGACGGCAAACTGACGGTGGCCACCACAGGGTGAGGGGGGTTCTGGTACTGTGGGTTTTGGTTGTGTTTTTTTTTTTTTTTTTTTTTTTTTTTGTGGATAATAAAAATTGGCCGACCATGGGTGTGGAGTGTCGCCGGCCGTATGAGCAACGCTGCTTGAATTGGGGTTCATGCACAAAAACACCACTTGGCTTGTTTGTTTTTGTGTGCATTATTACAAATTGATGGTGGGAAATATGGGGTTCATTGCAGGAACAGATTGGGTGTGCTGCTGACGAACAGGATACTAGAATATGCAGAACTGGTAAAAAAGTAATAAAAATGCATAAATTGATGGTTGCACAGATTTGGGCAAAAAATAATGGGGGACCACAGACCTAGCAGTTGGATAAAGAAAAAAGTTTGGTTAAAGTCCAAAGAAGAAGGTATTTGCTGGATCACTATTGTTTATAACGGTAAGCTCCTAAGTTCAAGTGATTTCATAGTTATGTACTTTTGATCGTTTGTGAAAACAACCCACATTACATTCGTACTCTATTTGACTGTGCAAAAAACAAATATGGTATTGCAGATGCTATATGTAGATATGGTTGTGAACCTCATTCGTTATGTGGAGCGCCAAAGGCCGTCTTTCAAAGGTTGGACAACGAAGTTGTTAAACGAGCGTGAATTTGCAGAAATAAAAAAAGGAGAATTTGGTTTAGGGAACATTGAACAACCCTTGGACATGCAGGAGGATATGAATGAGGTGAGTATTGCTGGATTTTATGAGGAAAAAAAAAAAACAAGATACTGGTTGCACAATTTATATTAGTGACTGTGCACAATGAAGTACTAGATAAAAAGTAAAACCGTGTTGCATACTTGATGACACTAGGATGCATGGAGGCGAGGCTGCGGATGAAGAAGATATGGAAGCAAACGAAGAATATTAAGAAGAGGATGCAATGCAAGTAAAGATTTAGAAGATTATTAATAATGTCAATAATGTGAAAGTAAAAACTGTAAACAGCATGCTATTGCACAAAACTGTACTGATCAACATGTAATCGAAGTTGAATGTGCAACTGAATAACTATCTAATGTGCAAATAAGGTTAGGTTTACAGAGAACTTTATATTCTTCTGAAGGACAAAATCCACAGTTTACAAAACTGAAGGACAAGTCCATTGTTTAAATTGTTTCTGGGTGCACATATTACACAGTTGACTGTGCACGGTTAAGTAAAATTGCTTTGGTAAGCATCCCGCATTTTATGTTTGTATAATTAGATGAGTCTGATAATAAAATAAAGATAAACAAAATGTGCATTGCTGTGATATAATAAAGTGCAGAACTGTTTGATGAAAGAGTAATGGTTGGTGTGTATAAATTTGTGAATATACTGTGAAGATGTGTGATAAAATTAGTGGTCACACATAGTAATAAACTGCGCATTTGGATGAATAAATATTTTGCATTTAGGACACCATTTAATGTGCATTACAGCGCATGGTATGGACCGTGACAAAAAATTAGAGCGTACCTACTGTTTTTCATAATGAAAGATGGTGACCAAAGCTCAGTTACTAACTACTGAAATTTTATGTCAACAGAAAGACATGATGGGTTGTTTCCTAGATGATACGAAAGACCATAAGATGGGACCTGAAATACTAAAAATGGAGCCAAAAAGAATGCAAATGCAATGGAGGGATGCAAACGAAAATATGGATAGTGGAGTGTACGCAATGAGGCACATGGAGACATTCATAGGAGAGAAAGCAACCAGGTGGGAGTGTGGCCTAAGGAAAGGAGACAAATCCATAACAGAGGCACTGAGAATGAAGTACATGAAGGACATCCTACTCAAGTGCAACGAGCATCACGGTAAAAACCTCGCAAGCTCACCAATATTTGAGGATGGAGAATTCATGCAACAGATGTAGCCTCTCTAGTTACCGCAACAACTTAAAGGGATTTCATTGCTAACGTGGGTGCAACACAAGTGACTTACTCTTTTTTATACGACTTTTGACATTAGTTTTTTATGACTTAAAGAGGCATGGAGAACATAGAGTACCATGCAACTAGACCATTTAAATTTGCTAGTAACTATCTTGTGTTATCGTTTCGTCAAATGTTTAATCATGGTTTTACTGGAAAAAAATAGTGAAGTTGTCGAATGTGCAACCATTATAATTTTCCCAGAAGATGATTGTGCAACATGGTATTTTTTTAGAAGAGTCTTTAATGTGCATTAATTTATTAGAATACATAAAGTTGTAGCATTAAAGTTATTGACTGACATTGGCAATAATAGGTTCAGAAACATGCTACTGGCTACTGATTGAGGGTTAATAGAAAATCAAATTTGCGAATCTGTAACAGTTTACTAACGAGTAATGGATATTCATTATTTAGGATCCGTGCAACGATGACGTGAAAGAATGTGCAAACAATAGAAACCCCCCAACACTGGTGTGTGCAACGATGAAGTTTATAGTAATGCAATTTTACGTGGATTTGGTAGTGATCTAATATTGGCAAAATGGGTATTAACCCGTTTAAAACTTGTGCAACTAAGAATTAAGAAACAGAGCAACTGCAAACGAATTAGATAGACGAAAGTGTGCCCCCTAAGTAATTATGTAAATGCAATTTTAATTTAAAAATCAAAGGACCGAGAAAAGTAAAAGTGTTTGACAATAGTGTTTGACAAACCACAAAGCAACACAACTAAAACCAGTGAACTAGAAAGACAATATAAAAAAGACATGGTAAATAACTCAGGGAATCAAAAGAAATCTTAATTACCATAATTAAGCCAACTACAAACATGCAATCACCAAAAATAAAATAAACAACTAAAAGGAAAAAAATACAAAGACTAAAAAGACCCCAACTAAAATGGCGGCAATAATTAAAAAGAATCCTCCTAAAAATAAACCAACAAACAATAGCCATAGATCTAACTAAAATCAAGGGTCAATATTTGACCACAAACCTCATCTAGAAACATGACCTCATTTGATCCTCTACCTATATATATATATATATATATATATATATATATATATATATATATATATATATATATATATGAACTGTACAGTATGTTCAATTCTATTTTATACACATAATAAGTTCATTATAACAACACTAAAATATCATTTAAATTTTACTACACGTTCATTTGATAATATACATATTTGTGATTTGTGATGTATCGCAATGATTCATATAACTGTGTGGACTGTGATTCAGTGTATAACGATTGGAAATAATTGATCGAATTGAACTAACAGGCCTAATTTATAATAAGTAACACAAATCATCGGACGGAAATGCCAAATCCTAGAATCTTTAAAATTGTACCAAAAGTTAGGAGTAACCGAGTGATAAACACATTAAATGAAGATTTGGTAGTTGGCTAACGTGTTGATTATATATGCATGCATTCTTCATGTTTTCTTCTTCTGATCCTATTCTGAGGTTCATCCCCCATATATCACCTTAAAGCCAACTTCTCAGTTAGAGCAGACACAACAAGCGTGGCACAACGAGTTTCACAACACTAGCTAGGGTTCGCCATTTTTAGTTGTCCTCCAATTAATCTCACTTTCTAAATATCTCTCTGCTTGTACTCATCCCATTCCTATATATTTTTTTTTGAAAATCATCCCATTCCTATATATGTTATATGAAATATATAAATATTCTTCTCCGTCCAAAATTATTGCAGCTAGGTTACAGTCCGGCCTCCTCGTACTCGTATACTCGTATACTCGTATTCGTGTCAGCACATGGGCACCGTAAGATGTTTGGGACGTAAAATTTTAAGTTTTCTTTAGGATTAACGAACGCAAACCAGATTTTTAGATTAATCAGTTCATAGATTTTATGAGTACTATATCACGCTTTGGTATAACAGATATTGATACTCAGGGTAAATAAAATATAAAACCACGAAGGCCATGTTCAGTAAATGGTTGTTAGTTGTTACCTGATTGAGCTAATTAGAATTTATAACTTGTTGATAACATTAGTTGATTGTCCGCCTAGTGACTTGAGCAATCTTCTTTCTCGGGATGCCAATAGTGTGACAACTAGAAGGCTCTCATAATTCTGGGGCTTCTGAAGCTCCTCTTTACTCACCAAAAAAAAAAAAACATTAGTTGATTGTAGAAAGATGTTTGGTAAATTAGTTGTTAACTGATAGCTGTTTGATATAATTTTTTATTTTTTTTCTCAAAAAGCTAATTGAAAAAGTTGTTTTGAGTAGTTTTTTGAATTTTAGCATTTTGAAGTTACAAAAAACTAATTAACCAAACACTTATATTGATTTTTTAATCAAGTTAAACAATTAATAATGGTTAAATAAGCCAAAATTGACTAATAGGATAACATGTTACCAAACAAGGCCAAAGATATAGTAAAAATGTTTTTTTTTTTTTTTGAATGTTACTGGCCCTATTACATAGGGAGTATGTTGTTCATATACTTTCTCAACCTACTGAAACACAAGAACCAATAACGCCTCCACTAAGGCTCAAACTCGTAACCTTCCAAATGAAAGTCCAACCCGGGTACCATTAGACCACATAGTCTTGATAGATATAGTAAAAATGTAAAACTAAAAAAAAAAAAAAAACACAGGAATTAGTAAAAATGTAAAATTAAAAAAACACAAGAATTAGTAATTCAATTTGGAGAAGATTCTCTTATGGTTTGCGAGGCTCACTACCAATGTTGAAAAAATCGCTAGGCACCCTCTAGGCGCTTGGGGACCGCCTAGGACGCCTAGAGCACCTAGGCGCGATTTTTGCAACACTGCTCACTGCCCAGTGATACCCAATTCATTAGCAAATTAAATCACTGTAGTAGTTACTGTAGATATGGATTAGGAATGACAATGAGGCGGGTGGGTGCGGGGGATATATCTCCCGCACCAGTATTCCCAACCCACTCTCTGTACCCGCACCTGTACTTACGTGGATAATAAAATTCCTACCTCATATCCGTCTCCACGGGATTGTGCGGGTAATACCCAACCCGCAACTCTATTTATTAATATTGCACTTAAATCTAATTAAAAATTTATACTACGATTCTAATTATCACATGAAATTTTTTATAAGTTTGAACATTAACTCTAAAATTTAATAAGAGCCAATGAAGTTAGTCCTTAATTGGAACTAAAATTGTGTTGGTAGTATAAATTGTATTAAGTGTTTACTCATATGTTATTTGTGTTATTCCTATTCAAATTTCATAAACAAAAAACTAAGAAGTTTAATTCATTATGCATTTTTAATTATAAAATATACATAAACTTATATAATAAATGAATACTAATGACAATATATATAAGTGCGGGTGCGGGGGCGGGGCGGGGATATCCCCCCGCACCCGCCCCCATACTCGCGCGGGTATACAAAATTCCCCCATACCCACACCCATTATCTAATTTGTACGGATATTTTAAAATCGGTAGGGACGGGAATACGGGAAACTCATTGAACACCGATAGAATTGCCATCCCTAATATGAATGTTAATGTGGACCGAAACCTTTGAATTGAACTAGACTTAACCCGATATTGTATATGCCAAAACATGAATTTAGAAAAATACATTAATTTGGCAGTTTGGCACTTCGTGTGGATTTGATCTGACCAATTATATCAGTAAAGAACTTCATTAACGTCTAGACACTTGTAACATATAAATAACACACTGTAAGGCTAAAAAAAAAGGTTGATATTGACTATGTTTGGCAAACCTAGATGATGGATATATTAGGAACGGGCTCGGGACAAACCGACCTGGGAAGGCGTGGTGCAAGGGGCCAAGGGCGACCCCGGCACGGGCCGACTAAGGCCTCGGCTAGGGGACTCCCGCGGCCCGGCCAAGGTCAACCCGGGAAGGCGTGGTGCAAGGGGCCAATGGAGGCTTTGGCACGGGCCGACTAAGGCCTCAGCTAGGGGACTCCCGCGGCCCGGCCAAGGTCGACCTCGGCAGGGGTCTACTTCGACCCGTCGGCCACAGCTGGGGCCTACCTCGACCCAAGGGCACAAGGCTGCCCCGGGTCCTCGCGTGGACTCGGTCAAACCGCCCACGAGAATAGGGTGGACGGTTGGGATGTTAGCTAATATAAAAAGGGGGATCATTGTCTTGTGGAGGGCATCTACTTCTGGGTCTTATTATTACATTCACCTTGTAATTCTCTTACAAACATTTGCAATACAAAAGTTGTCCCTACGACACACATTTATCGCCTTTATTACCGCATTATCCTAGTCATATTATTATCGGGTTTAGTAATTCGGGCTACCCCAGGTTAATTAAATCCATCATTGGTGCTCTAACAACGGCATATGTTTTCCCTAGTAGAATCGGCGAAGTCCAACGTCGCATAGCAGGAAGAGGAGTTTTCAACCCATAGTCGCGGCCATGCGCACCGACCGAGACCTTAGCTTTCCCTAACGATAGTATAGGGGGATGCCCCCGCTCACTACTATCTAGTGAAAGAACCTATTATGGGCTGCTTGCCCTTTGACAGGCCGATGCCAAGCAGTTAAAGAGAACCTACCCGCTCCCTTGTGATGCACTCTATGAGAGGTCCTATAGTGGCACCCTGCTATGCTACTTATACCACGACGAGGCAAGATCAGACATTGAGGAGTTCGACGCAAGGGGACATACTCAGTCCAACCCCTCGACCTCAGCCCCAAGCACATCTCCAAGATAGCCTAGGTGAAGAACCCCAGGAAATCCAGTTCGGAGGCTTACCCGGTCCTCCCCTTGTAGGCTCAAGATCCCTAATGGCTCGACAGACATCCTCTCCCTAGGCGAGGGGGACGCCAAGCTCGTGAAAAGGAGGGCCCAAACTGCCTACTCCTCGAGGACACACTCTGCGGAAGGTTCTACAACGGCACCCTGCTACGCGACCTATACCCCGAGGAGGGCTACCGGGGAGACCCCATTTTCCTCGTCCTACGACTTTGAAGCCTGAACCTCCTCCGAGGTAGCCATACCTTCCCATCGGGCAAAAGAATACGACCCCTGCCTCAACGAGGACAACCACAAGACCTTCGCGCCGAGAATTACCAACGCCAAGCTAAGGCCTACCACGAAAAGCGTGTCCGACCTCGTTACTCCTAGGACGGCAACCACGTCAAGACGCCAAAAGGAGAGATGATAAATAGAGTATGGGACTCCGAGCACTTGCTCAAATACTTCCAATATTTACATCTTGTAAGGTGGTCCGCCCCCTTCAACTTGAATAAATGCAGTAAAACTTCGCCATGGACTCATTTTCACTATTTCGGAGGGGTGGAGGTACCCATCCAGCCTCTTCGGCTACCCTAAGGGGGTGCAAGGCCCGACCTCGTTGACTACCCGACGAAAGAGTCTAACGGCCCATGTCTGGCGACTTGGGGCCGACAGGCTACCCTAAGGGGGCACGAGACTCGACCTCGCGTACCAACCCCGACGGAAGAGCTTAAGGGCCCAAGTCCGATGACTTGGGGCCAACGGGCTTGCCCTAAGGGGGCACGAGGCCCAACCTCGCGTACCAACCCCGACAGAAGAGCTTAACGGCCCAAGTCCGGTGACTTGGGGCCGACGGGCTTACCCTAAGGGGGCACGAGGCCCGACCTCGCGTGCCAACCCCGGCAGAAGAGCTTAACGGTCCAAGTCCGGTGACTTGGGGCTGACGGGCTAACCCTAAGGGAGCACGAGGCCTGACCTCGTTCACCACCCGACAGAAGAGTTCTTGGACCAATGTGTACCCTTAACCAAGCAACTACACCTACCAAAACCAAAAAAAAAAAAAGAAAAAAAAAACTACTCCTTGGTAAAAGGTTTAACCTCTAAGTAGAGTCCAAACTCTGGGGCTGGGCCGAGCAATGGGGTTATTCATCAACTGAAGTCAAACACAGCCAAGGAGGGCGTAGGGGGACTAGAGCTTAGCCCTCACAAGGCGACCTTAGCAGCTGTAGCCCCAGCTAGAGGTGACCGGGTAGCCTCGGCTAAGGGTGGCCCAAAACCCGACTCTCTATAACAAGGAGGCTACCTCATGAGCTCGCCCAAGAGGAGAACGCATCAAGGATGCCACCTCATGGGCAAT
This sequence comes from Ipomoea nil, assembly GCF_001879475.1. Taxonomy (NCBI): domain Eukaryota; kingdom Viridiplantae; phylum Streptophyta; class Magnoliopsida; order Solanales; family Convolvulaceae; genus Ipomoea; species Ipomoea nil. The sequence goes on along the minus strand of NW_017618464.1, from coordinate 1,527,489 downwards.
CTCCAAGACGAGGACGGCTACCTCATGAGCTCGCCCAAGAGGAGGACGCATTAAGGGGGCTACCTCATCAGCTCACCCAAGAAGATGACGCATCAAGGGGGCCACCTCCTGAGCTCGCCCAAGAGGAGGACGGCTACCTCATGAGCTCGCCCAAGATGAGGACGCATCAATGAGGCCACCTCATGAACTCGCCCAAGAGGAGGACGGCTACCTCATGAGCTCGCCCAAGAGGAGGACGCATCAATGGGGCTACCACTTGAGCTCGCCCAAGAGAAGGACGCATCAAGGGGGCTACCTCATAAGCTCGCCCAAGAGGAGGATGCTCAAGAGGGCTACCTCATGAGCTCGCCCAAGAAGAGGACGGCTACTCATGAGCTCGCCCAAGAGGAGGACAGCTACCTCATGAGCTTGCCCAAGAGAATGACGCATCAAGGGGGCTACCACATGAGCTCGCCTAAGAGGAGGACGCATCAAGGGGCTACCTCATGAGCTCACCCAAAAGTGAACTCAGAAATCAAAGTCTCATACACGATGCCAAGGAGTCCAGGACTTGTTAGTGTTCTTGCGGAAGAGAAGAAGTCCCAATCGCGATGGAATCACACCAAAGTCGGCCAAAGAGGAAGGAGGCGGGGCGGACGTCTTCCCGTGGGCTTGGGGTTGACCTTCAACTCGAGCTACTTTCCTTCGTTGACGACGACTCGCGACTCGGAGAGTGGGGTACTAATGATGGATATATTAGGAACGGGCTCGGGGCAAACCGACCCGTGAAGGCGTGGTGCAAGGGGCCAAGGGCAACCCCGGCACGGGCCGACTAAGGCCTTGGATAGGGGACTCCCGTGGCCCGGCCAAGGTCGACCCGGGAAAGCGTGGTGCAAGGGGCCCAGGGCGGCTCTGGCACGGGCCGACTAAGGCCTCGGCTAGGGGACTCCCGCGGCCCGGCCAAGGTCGACCTCAGCAGGGGTCTACTTCGACCCGTCGGCCACAGCTAGGGCCTACCTCGACCCAGGGGCACAAGGCTGCCCCGGGTCCTCGCGTGGACTCGGTCAAACCGCGATCTAACCGCCCACGAGAATAGGGTGGGCGGTTGGGAGGTTAGCTAATATAAAAAGGGGGATCATTGTCTTGTGGAGGGCATCTACTTCTGGGTCTTATTATTACATTCACATTGTAATTCTCTTACAAACATTAGCAATACAAAAGTTGTCCCTGCGACACACATTTATCGCCTTTATTATTGCATTATCCTAGTCCTATTATTATCGGGATTAGTAATTCCTGCTACCCTGGGTTAATTAAATCCATCACTAGCTGAAAAGGTAGCTGAAAGCTTAGAAGGACAAAGATGGAAAAAAAAAAGTTAGAAACCTATTAGCTTATTTTGAAACGCTATTTTAGGTAGCGTTTCAAAATAAGCTCTTATTTTAAACTAGGAGCTTATTTTGAAAAAATTAACAAACAGAACTTATAGTTTTTTAGGAGGTTAAAATATGCTATAAGCTCGTAAATAAGCTCCACCAAACAAACTCAATTATGTTCATCAATTTAATACAATACATACTATTGATATCACTTCCTTTTCATTCATTATAATTGATGTTGGGTTATAGTGCTTGAATTTACACCAACACTATACTCACTATTTTTTTTTGGGTATACCCAAAATTTTCACCGTCGAACACGATAACTAATCTCCTCGTTGAATTGTAGACACCTCTTTTGGGTGGGACAGCTGGCCTGGAGATTTAAGGCTGCTCCATTTTCAAAGCCAATGATAGAACCCTTGACCTTTGATTAAGAATGGTTGAGTCCCTTTCACTCAATCACACCCTCCAAGTTGTACTCCCTATTTTTTATCATTGAAAAAGTGTCAAAAACTTGAAATTTTTGGTAAAAAAAAAATATATATTTTCAATCACTTTAGTTGAGATCCAAAAAATCCTTCACTGGTATGGGTGACCGAAAATTTTGGTTGGTTAATTGGTAAGACATTCCCCAAATATTTGACTATCGATAGTCAAAATTCTGATCACATGTATTTAGAAATCTAAAAAGTAAAAAAGGTTAATTTTAAAAATAATCCTTCGACTATGATCTTTTCTCAAACTGGTCTCTTAACTTTTGACTTTTAAGTTAAAATGGTCATCTGTTAGTTTTGGCGTTAAGTTGGTGTTAAAATGAAGGGTAAAACTGGAATTGAAAGTTTAAGATTTGCACTCCAATTTAAAGCAATCTGTAATTCTTTTTAGCAATCTGCGCACATATTTCTTCAAATTAAGTTTTTGGTCTCCTAAATGTGCAATTAAAATGTGGGATAATCAACTAGAAGGCCAGAAATATTTGCCTTGAAAAGTTTGTGGATGAAGTTAAAGATAAATTTTTTTGGCCTTCTAGATTATTATTCCACATTTTGATTGTAGATTTAGAGACCAAAAACCTAATTTGAAGAAATATTTGCGCAGACTGCTGAAAAGAATCACAGATTACATTAAATTGGAGTGCAAAACCTAATTTTCCAGTTTTACCGTTCATTTTAACGCCAAAGCTAACAGATGACCATTTGAATTGGCTTAAAATTTAAAAGTCGGAGGACCACTTTAGAGAAATTAAAAGTCAAGAGACCAATTTGAAAAAAGACCATAGTCGGATGACCATTTTGGAAATTAACTCAATAAAAAATTTAAAACTTTTTTTTTTTTGAATAAAAAATTTAAAACGTTTATTCTAACAAAAATGTTATTTGAGCAGATACCCAAGTTTCTGTCACAGTCTAGCGAAAATATAATAGGGTTGTTTTTAAAATTAAAAAAAAAAAAAGAAAATAAATAAATAAATAAAGTTTCCTTTGCTTCCTCCACATCGTCCTTTGTAACTGCTTTTGCCTTTTTTCTTTTTCTTTTTAACATAATAAGATTAAAATAAAAGAAAAGAAAAGAAACCATAAGAATATATATTTTTTGGTAAAATAGTTAACCTATCAATCAATTTTACCTTGTTTGACCGCAATTAACTATTTGTTAAACCAGTGTTTGATAAAGTTATAATTTTTTGTAACAACTTATTGCTCCAAAACACTAAAATTCAAAAAGTTGTTAAACAAGTGTTTGATATAGTTATAGCTTTTTGTAAGAATTTATTGCTCCAAAACACTAAAATTCAAAAAGTTGTTAAACAAGTGTTTGATAAAGTTATAGCTTTTTGTAACAACTTATTCTCCAAAACACTAAAATTCAAAAAGTTGTTAAACAAGTGTTTGATAAAGTTATAACTTTTTGTAACAATTTATTGCTCCAAAACACTAAAATTCAAAAAGTTGCTCAAAACAGCTTTTTGATAAAGTGTTTTTTTTTTTTTTTTTTTTTTTTTTGTATATAATCAGCTAATAGCTAATTTACCAAACATCTCTATACAATCAGCTAATATTATCAACGAGTCAAATTCACTAATCAAATTAACTAATAAATATAAGTACTGTAATTCGTATTGAGCTCGCATGAACAGCTCAATTGGTCAGTGGGATGACGAGAAGTGGCCATCAGGCCATGCCATGGAAGACCATATACACCTACCACACCACCGCTCATAAGTCATACCTATTCATATTTTGTATTACGTAGAAATTAAAGCTGTCTACCATTGCATCTACCGTATCTTTTAAATGCTGTACAGACTACACACCACAAACGGATTTCACAGAAACTTCTTCTCTGCTAACAACTACTACGGACTACTATATAAACCCATCCCACACAGACAACCTTGTAACACACAAAACATTCTACTACATACTCGCTCTCGATCTCACCCAAAACCTGAACATACACTTATTGTCATTTCAGCATATATAATTACATACGCAGGAGAAAAACACATCATTTTCTTTCTTTTCAGAATCCTTCTTTGAACATCACATCATATCATCATATGGATTTGAAGACCATGAAACACACAGAAGTTTTGTCCAAAATTGCTACCAACAATGGACACGGAGAAAACTCTGCATACTTTGATGGTTGGAAGGCTTATGATAATGACCCTTTCCATCCCAAACATAATCCTCAGGGTGTTATCCAAATGGGCTTAGCAGAAAACCAGGTAATTATTTCATTCTTTAATTTTCAAGAAATGGAATAATGCATATTTAATTTATGGATAACACCAGCTCGATCAAGCTAAATTATCTTCTTTTTTTTTTTTTTTTTCTTTTCAATTTGGTGTTTTAATTTGCAGCTCTGCTTTGATTTGATTAAGAAGTGGGTGTTGAACAACCCCAAAGCCTCCATTTGCACGCCCCAAGGAGCAGAAGAGTTTAAAGATATTGCTATTTATCAAGACTACCATGGATTGCCGGAATTTAGATGTGTAAGAATCATCATCAAATTTCATGCTATTTTTGGCTGGGATCTGTTTATTATAAATTGAGTAATAAAATTCTGAAAAAATATATACATGATTAATTTACTGCAGGCTGTTGCAAGATTCATGGAGAAAGTAAGGGGAGACACAGTGAAATTCGACCCCGACAGGATCGTTATGAGCGGAGGTGCCACCGGAGCTCATGAAGCACTGGCCTTCTGTTTGGTGAATCCCGGCGAAGCATTTTTGGTCCCAACTCCATATTATCCTGGGTAATTTATAAGCTTTTCATTTCAATAATATTAATTGTTCTGTGCTGTAATTCTTGAATTGAAGCTAATTAAGAGTGGGCAATAATGTTTTTACAGTTTTGATAGAGATTTGAGATGGAGAACAGGGGTACAGCTTTACCCAGTAGTATGTGAGAGCTCAAATGGCTTTAAAATCACCAGAACTGCACTGGAATCTGCATATAACAAGGCCCAAGAAGAGAACATCAAACTGAAAGGCTTGCTCATAAACAATCCTTCAAATCCACTCGGCACCGTTTTAGACCGGGACACCTTACACGACATCGTGCGCTTTGTCACCGACAAAGACATTCACCTAGTATGCGACGAAATCTACGCCGCCACGGTCTTCAGCCAGCCGGAATTCATCAGCATTGCCGAGATAATCCAGGAAGTCCAATGCAATCCTGACCTTATACACATCGTGTATAGTCTTTCCAAGGATTTGGGGTTCCCAGGATTCAGAGTCGGGGTAATCTACTCCTACAACGACGCAGTGGTGAGCTGCGCCAGAAAAATGTCCAGTTTCGGGTTAGTTTCAACGCAGACACAACACCTGATTGCTGCAATGCTATCAGACGATGAATTCATGGAAGATTTCATTAAACAAAGCTCGGAAAGGCTAAGGAAGAGGCACGAGAGCTTCACGCGAGGACTAGCCCAAGTGGGGATAGAAACTCTGAAGAGCAACGGCGGGCTGTTTGTGTGGATGAATTTGAGAAACCTCCTTAAAGAACCAACTTTTGCCGCAGAATTGGAGCTGTGGAGGATGATTATTAATGAAATGAAGCTGAATGTGTCCCCTGGATGTTCGTTCCATTGCCACGAAGCTGGTTGGTTTAGAGTGTGCTTTGCCAATATGGACGATGAAACCATGAGGGTGGCGCTGACGAGGATCCTGAAGTTTGTGCTTCAGTGGAAGGGGGCGGCGGCGAAGAAGAAGCAGTGCAGGAGGAATTTGAAGATCAGCTTATCCTTTCGGCGATTGGAGGATTGCATGATGTCCTCTCCTCACTCTCCGTCCATGCATTCGCCATTGGTTCAAGCGACCACTTAATCAAACAAGGATCACTACGTACAACACCAAAAATATAGTATAAGGCTATTAGCAATAAGTGTAGTCCTTTTGTGTCAATGCATATTATAATTACAAATAATAACTAAATTAAGGAATAACAGAGGACAACATCAATTAATATTTCTCATAATTATTCCTCCTATACTATATATATATATATATGTTTTATTTTCCTAATATTTAAATAGGGTTGGGCATTTGGTTATGAACTATATAGTCCTTCGTACGTAAAGTCCACACACATCGATAAACAGAAGAAACAGACAAAGACAGGGATAAATTAACATAATTGAATTAGTGCGGCACTAGTATGGAAAGAAGCTCAATTTTTTATTTTTTTATTTTTTTATTTTTTTTTAGATAAAAGAGCACATTTTATTGATGGCGAATAGCTCAGGGGGTAGCAAAGCCCCCTAAATCATACAAGAGAGCCAATTTGGCTTTTACATGCAATGCATTAAGAGAACAAAAGATTGCTAGAGAGATAGCATTAAGGCCTTCTGCCGCAAGAGCGTCGACAACCTAGTTAGCCTCCCGATAGACATGCCCTATTGAGAAGCCCCAAGACGAGAGACAGGAACGGATGTAATGAATAGCCTCCCTACACTTCCACGGGACCTTGGCCTCTAAAGCGGAGACCATACCAGCTAACGTAAGAGAGTCCACTTCAACTACTGCAGGCCGAATGACCAGCACTTCGCACCAGCGTAGGGCAAAATTTAGCTAAAGAGACTCGGCTTCAAGACGAAAGCACAGCCCCGCTACGATCTGCCCCCGATGATCCCTTAAGTAGGCCCCGCCTGCTGCGCTATTTGCTGAGAAGATCGTGTCTGAGTTGAGCTTTAATCTCCCCGAGGACGGAGCTAGCCATTTGACCCAGATCGACGAAGTCTGCCACGGAGCATCAAGATAGAACACCTAGCACAGAGGACAGATTGAAAGCACACAGAAACCAAAATTTTCAATTACATCAGGGAATGGAAGCAACCTCTTTAGCAATCTCAACATGAACACCGATATTTTGGGCGGTACCTCCTTCCCCCAGATACTAGCTGATGATAGAACACACCCAGCTTTTGGACGGAGGAGCTCGTATGCGGAGGTGAAAGAAAAATTTCCAAAGGGGGAGGTTGTCCAAACAAGGTCGCCTACCACAGAGGCCACATTATCATCAACAAAGTCCTTTATGCAATGCATGCGGCGCCAAGTGATAGAATATGTAGTTCTAGGCACATCATCAAGATATCAGGCCCTTAGAAAATCACTCCATAAGGAACCACCCTGCAAAAAATTAAAGTACAACTTAGCAGAGAATGCTTGCTACATTGTTGCAAGCCCGTGGATTCCTAATCCCCCTTCCTCCACTGGAAAGCAGAGCTTGTCCCACGAGGTCCAATGCCTTTTCGGCTTTCCATCAACGGAACCCCAGAAGAATTTTGCAAATTTAGATTCCAACGCTTTTTCAACCTGTAGAGGCAAAATCACCGAAGGCATTGTGTATAAAGGTATCATAGTTAAGACATGTTTAATGAGGGTTAAACGCCCCCCAAGAGATAGCAACTTGCGTTGCCAGCCAGCTAATTTCCCATCAACCTTTTCCAAGAGGTGTTGATAAAAGTCAGGCCTGTTCCGCCCTTTGAACAAATTAACTCCCAGATAACGGAAAGGTATAGAAGATCTCTGCATTCCAAGGAGGCAGGTCATAGATGCCTCTCTCTGGCTAGTGTAGTGCTTGGAAGTGACGAAGAAACTCTTACTGTAGTTTATTTTCTGTCCGGATCCTTCTTGATAAAGCTTCAATACCGCCGCCAAAGCTTTTCATGAAGTCGAGGAGCCATTAACAAAAATGACAATATCGTCAGCAAATGCCAAATGAGTGACCACAGGGCAATGCAAGCCCGATGAATAGGGGGATAGAATACCTGTGCCCATTTTCAAAATAAGCAAGTGAGACAGCGCTTCGGATGCGAGAATGAAAAGGAGAGGGGAAAGCGGGTCGCCTTGCTTAACCCCCCTGGTCGGTTGAAAAAAGTCGGCACTAACCGCATCAATAAGTACTGATAGCCTTGTTGCCTCTAAGTTGTTCAAAACCAGGTTGGCGAACATATCAGGGAAGCCAAATCTAGCCAGAAATGCACGCAGGAACGACTAAGAGACCCTGTCGAATGCCTTCATCATGTCTAGTTTGACGATCACATTTGAACACCAAAACCGTTTATCAATATGTTGCAATAGCTCAAAGGCTAACAGTACATTATCTTGGATGCTTCGGCCCTCCACAAAACCTGTCTGCTCCCTAGAGATTAGCTTAGGCAGAAAAGAGCCTACGCGGGAGGCAAGAATCCTCGTGAAGACTTTACTGATGAAAGTGCAAAGACAAATATGCCTATAATCCGCAAACATATCCGGATTTCTTTTCTTAGGAATCACCACTATTTGAGCGCTGGCCAAAGCACAGGGGATCAGGACACCAGCAAAGAAGTCCAAGGTTGCCTGGTAGACGTCATCATGAACTACGTCCCAGAAGTGCCTGAAAAAAGGATCCCGTAAAACCATCCGGGTCGGCTTCGCTATCAGGATCAAACTTCCACACCGCCTCCTTTACTTCCTCTCGATTAATAGGATTTAACACTGCAATCGCATCTGACTCACTCAAACTCGGATGAAGGCAAGTAAGAAGGGAGTCCATCTCCGAGCAGTCTTCGGCCGTGAACAACCTGGAGAAAAAAGAGATAGTTTCCTCCTGTATGGCTGTGTGGGCGGTTAGCAGAGCACCAGAATCGCTTTTATAGCACATATCCCCTGGTGGCGATGGCGATCTTTTACCACATTATGAAAGTAACGGGTGTTAACATCTCCCTCCCTTAGCCACTTCACTCGAGCCTTTTGCTTCCAAAAAATCTCCTCCTGTTTGAGCGCAAAAAGCAAGTCCGCTTCAAGTTTGTGTAGCAAGGCTCGAGCATCCCTCAAGGGGCAACCATCATAAGAACTTTCCACAGCAGCCACCTTAGCCTCCAAGCTACGGATGCGATCAAAAATGTTTCTAAAAACATTTTTGTTCCAAACCTGGAGGGACAGCTTAAGGCGTTTTAACTTGAAGGCGAGAGCCCGCATTCTGCCTCCATTTGCCGGCAGCGACCAGCTTTGCCGTACAACATCCATAAAATTTGGGACACTGCTTTGGGACGGACATGTTTTGGAAGCGAAACTGCTTTGGGACGGACATGTCAGCTTTTGATCCCGCGAGCAGGATAGAGGAGTGGCCTGAGGTTGCCCGAGCCAGCACATTGATTCGAACCTCTGTGAAAAAATCTCTCAGAGTCGGTTTTATTAAAAAACGATCCAGCATCTTCCAAACTGCTCCAGAACTTCAAATTCCATGCCAAGTGTATTGCCCTCCAATTGTAGCCAAATCGATCAGCGCATTATCCTCTATAATCTTAGAGAAATATGATATGCTTCCAAGTTCTGGGAAAGCTCTGCCTCTATATTCTGCGATGCTTGAAATCACGTTGAAGTCCCCCCCCCCCCCACCCAAGAGGGTCGGCTTGGTGGGATCAAGAAGCGCAGAGAGTTGTAACCAGAGTTGTGCCTGCTCTGTTCTAGTGTGGCTTGCATAAATTGCAGCATAGTTGAAGGAGAGATGCCATGGGGTATAACAGACACCGCACAACACAAACTAGTCTGTTTCCAATTCAACGTCAACCTCAAAAGAATCATTCCAAAGCAGCCAAATTTTCAAAACCGGCGAGGCGCAGCGCCCCCCCACCCCCCCCCCCCACCCCCCCCCCCCCAGCAAAATTAAAATCTCGGATGAAATTATTCAAACGTCCAGGAGCGAGGAACAACTCGATTATTGAGACAAATTGCACGTGATCACGTCGGAAAAGCCTATTGAGTCTGCCCCGTGAGGAGAGCAAACCTTTGACATTCCAGCTTAGCACAATAATTTTAAACGATGAGAGAAAGTAACTCTAGCGATATTGCCCGCAGCAAGACGGGTTGTAATAGAGGGGGTGTTTGTAGAGTAATCTTTCTGGGGTTGGCTTTTTTTCTTGGTGACTGCAACGTAGTCGTTATGCATTGATCTCCTTATCTTTGCAGCAAACTGTTTGCTTGCCTCTATCCAAGAATCAAGCAATGACTAAGAAAAACCTTGAGCGTTCTGCACCTCATCTCCATCCGATAAATGTCCTGGCTAGGAATCTGAGTGTGTTGATGACCGAATACATTGGTCATCAATGATGGCTCTCCCCAAAGGGTTGGAGGTGGCTGGTATTATTAGAGGCTCTACCGAGCTCCCCGAATCCAGCAGTGGTTCATTCGGGGGGTTTAACGGTGCATCACTGTACTCCTTGTCTGCCTAATCCACAATTGGCCGCCACCGCTTTCTTGGTGGCACAATTAGTGGTTGCTTATGGAGTAGAGGATCCTTCTGTGGGCGTTCCTTCGAGGGCTCCCGCCAAAAGTCCTAGTGTTGCAGCTGCGTGCTTCGACAATCTGAGATAAGGTGGCCAAACTTTCGACATTCCATGCAGTAGGGTGGAATGTGCTCATAGGTGACTTTTTGGGAGAAGCCCCCATAAGAGCCATTTGTGATCCAAACCTGACTCGGGAGTTGGTTGATGACGTTCAATTCTACACAAATACGCGCCATTGACGGCCGGTTGTGTAACAAGGTGGATGAATCCACCTTCAAAGGGGCACCAATCAAATTGGCGATCAAATAGATTGCCTTGCAGGTGAGCCGGTAGACCTTTAAAGGCAATCCAAACAGGAACGATAGGGGACACCATGTCTGGTCGGAAGTCTGTTGACCACTTGAAGATCTGCATTATAGAGCCACGGATCGACCAGGATTTCCAAAGCCAACAACGCTGGAAATCGTTTTCATGGTCGAAGTTGATGAGCACGGTGTTGGTCTAGGAGGCCCAGTGAGAAAGCACCACTGAATTTCTGAGAAAATTGTTGAATGTCTTGATCGGAGAAAGCGACCGCCGACATCCCCTTGAATCGGCCTGGAGGACGAAAAGGATGCACATCAGTGGAGTTCGAAAGAATATCCACAAAGGTACGTGGGGGTGGGGGCGCAGCGTCCCCCGGCGACGCCGCCATCTGAACGCGAGAAGGAGAAGCCAAGAATGCGGAGCGAAATAACTAACTGGTGCAGTTTGATATCGTTCTTTTTCAGTCCGAATATAATCTGAAAGAAGCTCAATTTACTGTACATTTTTAATTTATTACATACGACATATATTCATACAAACAAATATGAAACCTGAACCTGGAACAATGAACACTTGTTGATGTTCTTTATGTAAAGAGCTGTAAATTGAGAATTGAATACGATTTTCTCGTAGTGCAAGATTCCTCTTGCTCTTAGATGCAACTCTCATTGCAAAGATTAAGTGGGTTGTATTTAATTATGACTTTCATAGAATTTTAAAGACTTTCATGAACTTTAAAAGTTTAGAGGTATTCAATTCAAAAAATGTTGATGTAGGTGAAGAACTATATAATAAAATGAATTTTATGATATATTATAAGATGCTTTGTAAGAAAATTATATAGACGCATATAGTCTTACAAAGTTTTAAAAAGTATTTGAACGACTCTATGAAAGTCAATCAAAGTTTATTAAAATCTATCATTTTAAAAGTATTTAAAAGTTTACAAAAGTCATGATTGAATACACCCCCTAACTCCCATTCACAAAGATTAGTAACCAATGCAATTTTCTCAATGTTAAACTATGTCTCTACTATAGTACGCATAAAAGTTCTATTCTTGAATGAACTAGTGTTTAATCCCTTATAAGAATCATAGAATTTAAGATGTGTTTGGTTCATGGATTTACACAGTATGAATGGAAATCAAAATCATAGTTAGTGTTTGGTTGACAACTTTTTAAAACACAACTATGAGACTTGATTACCTCTTCAATTAAAAATCTCATTTCCTAATTAAAAAGGATATCATTCCATCTTATTGATAATCTAATTTTTAAATTTAAATTAGTACTTTTAGATTTTTGTTTTGATTTTTTTTGTTCATGCTTTGGATGTCATTATATAAAGATCAATTGTGTTGATTTTTTGTTTTTGTATTTTTAAAACATCTATTCCCATTATAGGGTCATACACAACCAAATGTTAATATTGGTAATCATTCCAATTGCACCTTACTAAAGAACATGCAAAATACTTTCACCAAAACTCATTATCATTACTAAGTATTTGATTCTCATTCAACTCTGATTCTCATGTGTGAACCAAACACACCCTTAGTCCCTCACTTCTCTCTAAACCCGCCCCCATGAAGATGTATAGTTGTGATATGAAACTCCAACTTTCTATTTCTTTGTATGGCCGAATGTATATTAAAATTTCTCAAGTATAAATAGAAACATATATAGAACGAAACTTGACGTATTTTTTATCTTGACTTCAAATTAATTTTTGAGTCTCTTACCATTCGAATATGAGAATACTTTATCCTATAAAGATGTTATTTGAGTTAACTTTTCAATGTCTTTTTAATCAACTCAATTGAATCTCTATTTAAAGAAAAAAAAAAGAATAAGGGTCAAATAGGTCACTGAAGTGCAAACAAAACTACAATTGGATCACTGAACTCAAAAAGACTGCAATAAAGTCCCTGAATCAACCAACGACATGCAATTTTGCCAATTTCCAAGTTTTACAAGTTTGTTACCCGTAATTTGCCAACTTGGATTCCATGTGGAATTTTTTTTAACAAAAATAAATACAAACACATGTGGCATTATTTTAATATCCCATTTTATGTTAAAACAAATCAACTCTCTTATTTCTCTATCCATCCCTAAAATTTCTAAGACTCTAAGAGCAGCTGCCATTGACGACCCCTCCAAGCGCGAAATCCAGTGACCTTCTCCAAAATTCTACCATTGGCGACCCCAAGCTACTGCAAATCCAAGTAAGTCATCTATATCGTATCAAATAAGATGGTTCTAGGGTTTATAGTCGTGGGTTATTGTTTTTCGTTCAAGATTGGGTGTTGTAGGATTTATGGTTATGGGGATTGCGTTACCTTCTTGTCTGTACTTGATTAGTTGTATTCATTGAATATGTGTTCAAAAATGCCAGCAAATTTTTGATTTACTCAAAAATGTGGTCCTTCTTTTTCGTACATAGTGGAAGTAGTTGAGTATTTTATTACACATGTGGTTAAATGCTTCTAGATTAACTGTTTTTTTTTTTTTGTACAAATGGGGTCCAGTTGCAGTGTGTTTGTGCAAATGGGGGTCCAGTTGCAGTGTGTTTAACTTTATAGTTTTTTCTTATGACTGTAATGTACCCTTACTTTGTCTAAAATAGGTTTTAATAGTATACTAAATTATTGCAGACATGTGGACAAGGTAAGGCAAAGGCAAAGGCCAAAGACAAGTCAAATGTTGCTGATCCAACAATTGTTGATTATGGTAGTGATGGTTATTACTATGACTCTGATGATCCACCAACTTGTGAGTCTGAAGAAGATTGTTATAAGAAATTCTGATTCCCCTCATATAACCCAGAGTGTGAATGTCCAGATTTAGAGAGCGGATTGTTATTTGGAGATGCAACAGAATTTGAGAGTGCAATGGTGAAATATGCAGTGCATCACAAGAGGGAATTCCACTTCTATAAGAATGAGAAAATGAGAGTTAGAGTCAAATGTGTGACCGGTTGTCCTTTTTTGGTGCACTGTAGTTGGGAAGAGAGATATAAATATTTCCGATCGAAAACATTGCATCTAGAACATATGTGCAATTTAAGGTATAGTTTAAGGGTTGTAACTCAGAAATGAATTGAAGAAAAATATGAAGACACGATTGTAAGAGATCCAACCATAAAGCATACTAAGTTGAAGGATGACATAGAGGCAGAGCTAAAGATAAATGTTAATGTGGCTATGGTGAGAAGAGCTCATAAAGGTGTCTTGAAGAAAATGAATCAAGGTTTTTCAGACCAATTCAAAAGAATATGGGACTATGCAGATGAATGTTTGAATTCAAATCCTGGGAACAAAGTGGTTATTGCAACTAATAGGGTAGTTGAGAATGCCCCATGTACATTTCAGAGGATGTATGAATGTTTTGATGCAATGAAAAAGGGTTTTCTAGCAGGATGTAGGCAGGTTATTGGGCTAGATGGTTGTTTTCTTAAAGGAACACTTAGGGGGTGAGATTATAGCTGCTATAGGGAGAGATGCTGATAACCAAATGTATCCAATTGCATGGGCAATTGTTGAGATAGAGAACACTAACTCTTTTGATGTGGTTTTTAAAGCAGTTGATTCAAGACTTGGGAATCACCAGCAGTTACGCATGGATAATAATTTTAGACCAACAAAAGGCAAGTACATAATCGGCTTATAATTTGCCTTTTTTTTTTTTTTTTGTATTCTTTTCTCTTCTTTTTTTTTCTTCTTACTGTTATCTTTTTTTTTTTAATCTTTTTTTGTAGTCTGTAATATGCTTGTAATCAGTCTAACCTGCTTATATATCACTCTATAATTTGCTTCTTTATCAATCTGCTTACTTATATTTGTAGGGTTTGGTTAATGTCATTCACCAATTGCTACCTAATGTCGGACATAGAAATTGTGCTAGACACATCCATGCTAATTGGAGCAAGAAACATAGAGGCAAAGTTTTAAAGAAGCTATTTTGGATGTGTGCTAATTCAACAAATGAGGATCAGCACAAGTTCATGCTTGAACAATTGGGAAAGAAAGATGCCCAAGCAAAATTGGATTTGGCAAATTACCCTGCAAAATATTGGTGCAAAGCATTCATGAGGCAAGATTCAAAATGTGATTCAATTGACAATAATATGTGTGAAGCTTTCAATGGAACCATTGTCAAATCAAGGCCTACGCCAATAATCCCAATGTTAGAAGATATTAGAGTGGCCATGATGACAAGGGTTGCAACCAAAAGACAAAATGTAGAGAAATGGCCAGGGAACTATGGACCTAGAGTGATGCAAAAATTGAATGCAAATATAATGGATAACAAGCGGTGACATGTTGACTTCAATGGAGATGACGACTACGAGATAAAGAAAAGAAAGCAACAATTCAAATTCAAATTGGAAGCAAGAAGGTCTTCATGTAGAAGATGGGATCTAACTGGTATACTATGTCCTCATGCTTGTTGTGCCATTTTTTATAAAGGTAGGAACCCTGAAAACTTTATTGATGAGTGCTACTCCAAAGAAGTCTACAAAAGGATCTATAGCCACACTATTCAACCTTTGAATGGAGAACTTAGTTGGCCTAGAACAACATGTGAAGAAATATTGGCCCATGTACCTAAAACCATGACTGGTAGGCCAAAGAAGAAGAGGATTTGTGAGCCTAACGAACCCCCTGTTGGAAAGCTGTCACTGAAGGTAGGATTATCACATGTTCATTATGTAAAGAGCATGGCCATTCAAAGAAATATTTTCCAACTACAAAGGGTCCACCATCAGCTAATGCAGCTACAATATCAGCTTCTAGACCTTCTAATCAACAAAAACGAAGAGGTGGTGGATTTGGTATTTACACAAACCCACATACTGGAGCAATACTAATTAATGTAAGTTATTTTCAAGTTAATATATGTCATACTTTATATTATACTATGAACATTATAATATAATATTGATTGGAATTTGAATTATGGTTTGCATTATGTAACCCGGACAATCAGGACACCTTGTAATTTATCAAGGAAGAAAGAAGTCAAGTGGTGCAACTGGGGGAAGGCAATGAAGAAATAATCCAAGTTGAAGATCTGTTGGAGCTTTTTGGATGTTCTCCTTTTTTTTGTTGAACACTTGTGACATTGTGAATGAATTCTAAACTTTAGTCATTTGTGGAGCCGACTTGTACTGTGAAAGCCTCATTTTGCCAATGTTTTTTTTTGCCTATTTTGTCAATGTTGAATATTGCTAGTGTTGTTATGACAACTTTGGAGATTAGTGAATGACTTGTACTAAGAATATAGTGTTGTTATGACAACTTTGGAGATTAGTGAATGACTTGTACTAAGAATATTGGTCAATACCATGTTGTGAATTTTAGAGATTAGTGAATAACTTGTACTAAGAATGGTGGTTTTAGCCTCTATATAATCCTAGAAATTATCAAGAAAAATTACATGCTTCATCAATATATGATCTGAAACATAAAACAACGAAATTTGATTGAGCAGGTAAAAGAGAATATTTTTTCACTTTAATACAAAATAAATTGTTCCCATTACCACATTGAATTTTTTTCATACAACACTACAACACTTACTTCCAACAACATTTACCATCAACCTATACTAATTTTTCCACACTAACATAAACCAAAGATCTTACAAAATAGACAAATTTAGATTATTACTCATTTTTGCCCAAAGCATAGCAATATTGCTAATAAAACCACACTTATCAAAACTATAGTAGTAAGCATCTTGGACCAATTTTCCTTAACACCTTCAGTACCACCACCACCTATTGACATCTTGACTCTCTCCCATTCTCTTTGGACAGATGACATATCATCTCTTAGTTGTTGAATAATACAACTCAAATCTCTTAATGCATTTACTGTTGACTCATAGTCAATGACCGGGATTTCTTGAACTTGAGCATTCATCATAATATCATCAATAAATACAAAAAATCCACAACCATGTTCATGTTACATTAATGACATATAACACGAATTAATTTTTTAAAATGCTTCATATATATGAATTAACCCCATACCAAAATGATTTTTATATCAATAATTGTAATCTAACCTTTCATTGTTGACAACCAAAAAATTTTCTGCCACTATCACGAGCTATGCATAACGGAGATTTCAACCCTCACTGGCAATACAAAGTAGGCTCATAATGCAAGTTGACATTACGCCTCGTGAAGTTGGATGAAGATGAAGAAAATCTGAAATTTGATGAAGACATTGTTGAAGAATCACCCACGTTTTTCATTCCCTAGTGTCGTATAGTACGGTGGTTTGACGATCTGAAATTTTTGCGATGAACATCGGTCCTTCCCTAGGTTTCAGAGTTGCGATGAAGTTGGATGGAGATGGAGAAAGATCACAAATTATCTCTCTTTTCGTAAGTATTAAAAATGCTTCATATATATGAATTAACCCCATACCAAAATGACTTTTATATCAATAATTGTAATCTAACCTTCCATTGTTGACAACCAAAGAATTTTCGGCCACTATCACGAGCTATGCATAACGAAGATTTCAACCCACATTTGCAATACAAAGTAGGCTCATAATGCAAGTTAACATTACGCCCCGTGAAGTTGGATGAAGATGAAGAAAATCTAGAATTTGATGAAGACATTGTTGAAGAATCACCCACGTCCTTCATTCCCTAGTGTCGTATAGTACGGTGGTTTGACGATCTGAAATTTTTGCGATGAACATCGGTCCTTCCCTAGGTTTCAGAGTTGCGATGAAGTTGGATGAAGATGGAGAAAGATCACAAATTATCTCTCTTTTTGTAAGTATTTCAGTGTTTTATAAACTATTTTATTAGGTTTAGTTATATATATATATATATATATATATATATATATATATATATATATATATATATATATATATATATATATTGTTAGACTAAAATATCACATGCATCATTATAATATGTGATAATAGGATCGACTAACCTCCAGCCATAGTTTTTGATACGGTTGAGCGATCCGGACTACTGCAGAGATAACGAGTATTTTGTCTCTCACTTTACTCAGCTCTCTCTAGATGGTGTATGAGGTATGTAATGTGAGCAATGAGAGGACTAGTGACCTTATATAACCACTGGCCATCATTGTGGTTGATTGTCTTTAGGTCTCCTAAACCCTAACTAGACTCCTAATCGTAATGGTAGTCTAGCTATTAGGTTATTAGTGTTACACCACATATCAAATACTGAATATTATCATAACTTATCCTAATGTTATAATAATAGTAACGGATAAACGTTATATATATATATATATATATATATATATATATATATATATATATATATATATATATTAAATAAGAAAAAAAATTAAAATCCCACATGGAATCCAAGTTGGCAAATTACCAAGTAACAAACTTGTAAAACTGGAAAATTGGAAAATTACATGTTGTTGGTTGATTCAGGAACTTAATTGCATTTGTTTTTAGTTTAGTGGCCCAATTACAATTTTGTGTGCATTTCATTTCAGTGGCCTATTTGACCATTATTCCTACAAATAATGGTTGTGGATTTTTTATCATCATCCAAAAATAAATATGACCCATGGGAAAACAAGACAATTAATTTAAAATAATTTATAAATTTTTAATATGCTTTTTTGTTGCCTACAGTTAGACAAATCAAATTTGGATTTTGATTTCATAACTAACTCATTGCCCCACCATAAAAGTATACGTTGAAAAAGACGGTTTCTCCCAAATAGTTAGTTCAGGACTCCATACTGCCGAGGTTCAAACTTTGATCTCTTCTCTCAAATATTACCTATTGAACCAATTAGGTAAGATCGTACGGGTTAGATTGTGATATTTTGACAAGATATATAAATAGAAGAATTTTATGCTAAATTGTCTCATAATTGCCTCGAGAAAAGGGTACGGTTACGCCCCTCTTGACCATGTGTATGCACTCCACCCAACCTCGTGGCCGTGTCTTGACTAGTTGAGGCCGTGGACCGGGCTTGGCCTTAGTTGCTTAAGCCAAAGTCTAGATTCAGCCCCGGACAGATCAAGTTTGTCTTGTTCCGCCTTATCAGGTTAATTGTTCCGGACTCGTTTTCAAAATATCTATCAACACATTAATTCAAACTAATCAAGTAATCTGCATATTTGTTGCTCTTGCAAAAAATATGAAATATTCTCTTGTTATATATATATATATATATATATATATATATATATATATATATATATATATATATATATATATATATATATATATATATATATATATATATATATATATATTTATTTATTTATTTATTATATAATAGTATATTATATTCTGCATGCGTGTGAAGTAGGGTGGGGTATCTAAAGGTCAACTAATTTCTTGATACAGTGAGGATCATGAATCAGATAGAATGTGTGTTTCATGTATGTGTATAAGAAAAAGCAATATCGCCAGCTCATTCATTGGATCAATAATTCTTTTATTTAATATTAATGGACAGAGAGACATTAGTTAGGCCCGATGCGACATTATAAATTTTTTATATGTGTCTATGGTGTTAAATTGTGGACGTACTGACTCGTGAATTTAAAATTATTTGTGAATTTTTTAAATACAAAAAACACTAAATATAAGAATAAGTTATTACAAAAAAGGGATCAGAAAGTTTCAACTGCATAAACCATGAATATCAACATGCATGAGAAACATTAAATACATTTTTTATTTTTTGAAGTACAATAGAGACATATAGTCCCAACTCCCAACACTACTAGATGGACTACCATAATATATTTTCTTAATTTTGTAATAATTTACTTCTATGTGAATATAGAGCTGATTGAATTGAATGATTACAGTGCAATCTCATTTTAAGAGCTATTCCATTGTATCAAGAAGGTGGTAAGATAATCTGGGGCGCGATTGAGTGGAAGTGTGGCACGAACTCATTAATCCTTATCCAAAGGTTAAGAGTTTGATATAATCTTTGACTTTGGGCATGAAACAACCTTAAATTTTCAAGTCAACTGTCTCACCTAAAAGAGGTACCTATTATACAAAACTCGGATAGGTTTATAATTAATTTATTATGTTACTTGTCAAAATTAAAGCATATATCCTAGAATTCGTAGACTGTACCATGTGTCGGAAATCGTTTTTAAGAGAGTGTTTATTAAGATCAGACACCACACATAAATCCTTCATCCATTTTACATTTTCGTTCTCAGCTAGCCTACACTAATACGTACCACGTTGTATGACATTGTAAAACTTCCTAACAATTATAGTATCTCAATTATATTTGTAATTTGTTCCGAAAGCTTAATTTTGAACTTTTAGTTGCATGAAGTAGCTAGACATCTTAATACATTATATTTTTGTAATAAAAAAAAAAAAATTATGTTGTGATTCTTTAAAATATTTCGTGTACCAACTCAAGAAAATTGGGTTTAGTTAAATATTTTCTTTGGATTAAAACCATCATTGTTACAAAATACAAATATTTAATATTAATATGTTAAGTTTTAAATATGTGGATATAATTATTGTTACAAAACACGAATTTATATTCTTCATTAAATTGATAAATATAAAAATTTTAGATATAATAATTGTCTAACTTTTTTTTGGGGTCGTAATTCATACTCAAATTGTACTCTGTAATCTGTATATATAGAAATGAACAAACAATACAAATGAGTGGTGTGAAGATTGTGGTTGTTGACTGGTGTATGTTCAAATCAAATTCCGATAATCTTAAAAAAAGAAAAAAAAAAAAATCCGATCTTAGGTTGCACCACCGGCCACCGGCCACGTATAGGGCGGGGACATAATCATGAAATTATGAGACGAATTTAAGGCTGTCGTCCTTGCTCATGCATGCATGCCACACGTCTTCTGTACAAATCTGGCAAAACTCTTCCATGGTGATTTTAATGCAAAAAACCAAATTCATGCACTCTCAACTCTCAAACTATCTATCTGTATTCTGTATTCATATTATATTCAATACTCATAATTCTTCAAAAATGGAAACACGTACCGGAAATGCAATATCGTATTCAATGCTGCCACCTCTTCCGGCAGTCCGGCACTGCCACAAATTATAACGTCACAATTACTCCGCCCGCGTCCATGCATGGCCGGAGTAAGATTTTTTTTTTTTTTTTTTTTTTTCATAAGGAACCTATTTTATAATATATGAAATATATAATATACTTTTTGATTCTATTTTACATGTCTGATTTGGTTAACAGAACTTGATTTAAATTATTTATAATTTAGGGTGTGTTTGTTTCGCACATGGAAATCGGAATCGGAATCCGAATGGGTATCAAATACTTGGTTCGCACATGGGTTTTGGTGAAAGTATTTTGCATGTTTGGTAGTAGGGTGGAATGAGAATGATTATCAATATTGTTGTTTGATTATGTATGAGGAGGAATAATAGAATGAAACCCTTATTTTATTAGGGAATGAGTTTTTCAATTAAAAAGTAATCAAAACTCATAGTTGTGCTCTCCAAACCTGTCAGCCAAACAATAACAATAACTTTGATACCCATTTTTGATAGCTAAACCTGTCAACCAAACACACCCTTAAGTTTTTAAAATATTAAGTTTAGTATTAGTATATAAATTATGGTCATGTTTAGTGAAATAGTTAGTTTATCAACTAATTTTGGCTTATTTGACCACTATTAACTGCTTAACTAGGTTAAACAGTCAATATAAGTGTTTAATTAATTAGCTTTTTGTAACAACTTATTGCTCCAAAACACTAAAATTCAAAAAGTTGCGCAAAATAACTTTTTTGATAAGCTTTTTAGAAAGTCATTTTGCATATAATCACCTATCAGCTAACAACTAATTTACCAAACATCTTTCTACAATTAACTAATGTTATCAATTAATCAAACTCACTAACCTAATCAGCTAACAACTATTTACCAAACATCCATATATACATTTAGAAACTAAATTAAAAATACATTAAACACACACAAAAATAGATCTTAAAATAATAAAAAAAAATAAACAAAGAAAAAAGAATTAGATTTAATTTGACCAATGAATAATAATAAATAGAGAGGTAAAATGAGACATAATGAGTAAATAATATAAATTTTGAATATAATATATCTACATCTACAATCTACAAATCTAATAAGAGCGAATAAAGTTAGGCCCTTAATTGGAACAAAAAAAATGTCGGTACTAATTGTTTCTTAAAATGAATGGTTCATATTATTTTGATTTTAGTATCTTTTAATGATTTTCCTTTTTTACCCTCTATTATATTATTTTCTTCCCTTAAATAACCCTAAATTCCGTTAGTTTAAACTTTAGTAAACGGAATATTCCGTTAACTATTTATTATTATTAACATACTCTTAATTTATATAAGGTCTTAGGTTCGAACCCCATCCCAAGTATAGTTAGCATAATTGTTAAACATATATTATGAATAGAGTAAATACCAGCCAAGGTCCCTTGAGTTTGGTGGTTTCACCACCTATGGTCCCTAACTTCCGTAATTATCATCCATGGTCCTCCGAGTTGCAAAATTCGACCGGCTGCCATCCTCCCGTTAGTTTATGCCGTTTAAGCCGTCAAAATGGGGTTAGAAAGGTCATTTGGCATATACCCCTCTTATTCTCCTTCATGATCCTCCTCCTTGCGAACATTCTTGAGCTTTATACTCAGCCGCCTCCCATCACCTCCATCAAACTACATCTGACCCTTCTTGATTATTGTTGCCTCTGGCAACTGATCCTCTAACTCTTCCACCATTGAAACAAACCCCAGCTACTAGTAAACAGATCGATGAGATGATGGGTATGTATGTGATAACTTCAAAAAAATATGGTCTTACGATGCTGAAATCCGGAAAACAATTCTTTTGGAGTGGTTAATATAAAATGTTGTCAGGCAGCTTAATTTTTTATTTTAGTTTTTAACTTTTATTTTTCATACAAGTAGATGATACATTGTTGGATGAAGTGGATGGAACTGATTTAAATGGAGGTGAAGTGAATGTAGATGATCCATTGTTGGACCAATGGGATGTAATTCAAATCCCATGGGAGGTTTTTTATAACACACAAGAACCACCATGTGATGACACAGAATCAGAGGAAGCAACATCAGAAGGCTATGCTAGAAGACCCCCTAAGGCTATGTCTAAGAAGGGAAGAAAACATAAGAAATCATTGGGATTAACTAGGAAATAAAAGACTAGATCTATGTTCAAGACCAAGTTCCATGGGAACTCTAAGGAGCCAATTGAAATTGATTAGGAGTATAACATTATGTAGCTTCTTCTTTTTTTGGTGATCATAACTACTCCAAACTGTGGCCTTTTTGTTGGTTGTTAAGTGTTTTGGCAGTGAACAACACTTTGCTAGTAAATCTATGTTTTGACTCTTCTTGTTAGTTGTCAATTAAACCAAAGTTCTATTTTGGCAGTGAACCACTTTGCTATTAAATAGACAGCTCTCTGCAGTGAACCATTTTGCTATTAAATAGATAGCTCTCTGCAGTGAACCATTTTGACTCAATAGCATCTTCAAATAGACAGCTCTCTGCTCAGTACCATTCAATAAACCACACCAATAAACAGCATACCAAGTTAACATTATAAACCACACCAAACCGAGCACACCAAACCATACAAAACATACTAGACCATTTTAAGGTTCATAAACATAGCAACCATTTCATTGATTCAATTCAAGTTAACATTTTACAACATAATATCAAGCCAACATTTTAAGCCTCTTTTCCCTAACTTCAACACTAGATACAGATGACAAAAAATACCACATTGCCAACACTAAGATTACAGTCCAAACGAACAACAGTTTAAGAGTAAACTTCCAATTCACACTTGATTTGCCATTCATTCTAATATTGCCAGCTACCCTTATCTTCCTTCTCAATGCCTCATTTTCTTCTTCATGTCGATTTATTCTTCGCAATAATCCTGGAATTATTTTCTTCGACCTTGAGCACATGGGAGGATCGAACCATTTAATAAACTCACATCCAAACATATTGCCCTGTACAAAAAAAATTCCCTAATTTTCACATTCGAACTTCAACAAAAACATGGTGATCAAAATTCCCAACTTGGATTACAAAAAAAAATAAAAAAAAATAAAAAAAAATAAAAAACTTAAATTACATTTGAACGAGAGCATTCCCAATATCATCTCCCAGGATTATCATTTGTCCACGAAGTTTTCAGATTCAACAATTGCCCACAATTACAATTAGGAACTGATATGAACTCACTGTAATGATGAACCCTCTGATCTGATTGGTAGGAAGAAGACGACCTATCGCCCATGTTGGAGACGAAGAAGCAGTGTTGTTGGTCGGGGACGTGGAGAGAATCGCAGACGGAGACGGGGCACTACGTGTTGTGGATTCATTGTTGGAGTTGTTTCATCAATTAGGTTTCTGGCAGTGAACAACGAACAAATAGCCGGTGAACGGAGGATAGTGAACTTCCAATAATATCCCTCAAAATATGCCATCCAACTCACCGGAGGACTAAAATGGTTAAAATTTTGATAGTTGGAGGATTTGATTAGAGAAATCAAAATGAGTAGGACTAAATTGTTGAAATCGACATAGTCGAGGGACCATTTTGGTAATTTGCTCTAACTACAATCTACAAGTGTTACATCTAGCTGACTTGGGTAGAGCTCGATTGAATTTATGTAGTTATATTTTTATTTGTGCTCTTTTTTTTTTCCCTTGTATTCAAAGAAAAAAAAAAACAAAACAAAACAAAAGAGTAGACTATAATTATGATGACTAAGCTAATCAACCAATGCTTAGAATTTGCTAAGTATGTGTTCTTTAATACAAAGGATCCGAGAAAGGGTACGGTGTACCTCAAAAAATAATTACACAAATTCATACTTTTTGTGATAAAGGAAATTTACATCCACTGCTTAATAATATGCAACAAGTAGATTTTATTTATGTATAATATCACTATAAATTCATAATTAAGTTAGTATGAAGGAAGTGTGCCTTAAAAAATAGTTAATGTACATTCCAACTCTTAGTGCACCACCAAACTATACATGGTGCAGAAAGTTACTAAAATGTCACCGCATCTTTTCCAATCTTCATTGACTTTTAACCGTAGATTTGAGTGCATACAATGGTCTAGATGAGTCCGCACGACCGCATGGGAGAGCAGCGCCGCATTTGAGCCAAATTTTATACACACACACATGTCACTGCTGGAAATCAAGGAATTTCTGACCATCTAAAAATGATCTTAAATCCAGTCGGAAGCCCTTGTTCCGACCACTTTTGGTATCCAGAAAAATCTTTGTCGCTATTTCCGACCACCAGACAAGGTGATCGGAAATAGCATCCAATTTTGTAAAGTGATCAGAAAAATCGGCTACTAGAAAGATTAACGGAAATTTCCATCTCAGTTTAAAAATTTTAAACTTTCAAATTTTTTTTTCAACGGTGGTCGGAAATTCCGACCTGTTTCCCAATCATAATATTTTGACCATTTTTTAGGTGGTTGGAAAAGTGGTCGGAAAATAAAAAATTTCCAATAGTGTGTGTATATATATTAAAATTTCATATTTAATGCATGGACAATGACTTTTTAAATTTTTTTCCTCTTTTATTTTTTATTCTAATGTTTAACAGTATATAGGAGTAAAAGATAATGAGTTTTGTAATTACTAAAGGATTTGAATTAAATAATAGGATAACCAAAGTAGGCAAATAATCATATAATGGATATCAAAACTCATAGTATATATGATACATAAATTTCCAACTAAACACACTCTATTTATTTGATTCTCATTATCATTTCTATTGTAATGTTGGAACCAAACCCCCATAAGTACATGTTTACATATATAAGCTACAACAACATGAATCATTTGATGGATGACAATATCAATTTAAACTTTTAGAATTCAATATGCGAATAATAATTAGGGTGTGTTTGGTTGGTGGGTTTTGCCCATAGGAATGTGTATGAAAGTGATTGTTGTTGTTTGGTTGGATAGGTTTTTAGAACACTACTATGGGTTTCGAATACCCCATCAATTGAAAAACTCATACCCAAATACAATAAGGGTTTCATTCTCTTATTCATTCCCAAGCACTACTATTAGTAACCATTCACATTTCACTCTACTACCAAACATGTTAAATACTTTCACCAAAACTCATTACCATTACCAAGTATTTGATACCCATTCCGATTCCGATTCCAATTCCTATGTGCGAACCAAACACACCCTTAGGGTGTGTTTGGTTCGCACATAGGAATCAGAATCGGAATGGGTATCAAATACTTGGTAATGGTAATGGGTTTTGGTGAAAATATTGAACATGTTTGGTAGTAGGGTGGAATGGGAATGGTTACTAATAGTAGTGCTTGAGAATGAATAAGGGAATGAAACCCTTATTGTATTTGTGTATGGGTTTTTCAATCTACTAGTAGTTCCACCCGTGCGTTGCACGGCAATATATGTAAAACATCTAATATAAATTAATTCCTTAAAAAATATATATATACTTCTGCAAAACATATAGTATGTATTAAACATTATTGAATACTTCTTTATATACGACATTTGTAGTCGTATTTTTTGATTGTACATTTTCGTCTGAGATAAGTATTTTTAATCCGTTAGGATTACTAACTCTTGACAATGCTACGTACATTTGACCATGATTAAAAACCGGCCTCTTCAAAAACAAACCCACATTAGATAGTGTTTGGCCCTGGCTTTTATTTATTGTCATAGCATATGACAACATTAGCGGAAATTGCTTTCTTTGGAATTTAAAAGGCAATCTTGGATCCGAAGGTGTTAAGGACATCCTTGGAATTAAGACCTTCGTACCAGCACTTGATCCGGAGAGTATTTTAGCTTCTAAAACATGATCCGCTAACTTTGAAATAATCATCCTTGTCCCATTGCACAACCCCAGTGAGTGATCAATATTTCTTAACAGCATCACTGGCGAGCCAACTTTGAGAGTCAATGAGTGATTGGAACTCCCGAACATCGTAATCCATTTAAAAACTTCGGTGTGTGCAGGTCCGCCAGCATGTCAACATTAGAATCAGATTTGCATACGGAGTCACAACTGATATAGGTCCTTCCTTCAGCATTGTTATAGTCATTCATGTATTCGTTGACTGTATTTACAACATCCAAAGTAGGTGCAAGTATGGCACGATCTTTTAGGTACTCATTATCTCTGTGGCCACTGCGAAACATAGGGAAAGTGCTATCAACAATTGTAGCAATAGGATCCTCTCCACAACTGAGCAAAAATTGATCGGGAATCTGTATCTCAGATTCTCCATCCATTGAATCACCAATGGTTCCATCACCTATATTAGCAATCCACTTTGCAAAATCAGCAATCTCTTGAACTTCACTATCTGATCTCAAAGATCTAAGCCTTAGATTTTTTGTTAACCTAAAAACTTTACAGCTTCTCCAAAGATAGGATGAATTTATAGTTGCTCGCACAATATCTTGTCTGGTGCCCTTTGGAATGACTGGTAGAATTTGTCTGAAATCTCCACCTAACACCACTGTTTTTCCACCAAAAGGCATATCGAAGCTGTTATGATTTTTGACACGCATTATATCTCTCATAGATCGGTCCAACGCTTCAAAACAGAATTTATGCATCATTGGAGCCTCATCCCAAATGATCAACCTGCTTTGCACGATCAAGTGTGCCAAAGGACTGTTTTGGCTGATATTGCAGGTTGAATCTTCATTAACAGCGATTGGAATGGCAAACCTTGAATGTGCAGTCCTACCACCTGGTAATAGAAGGGAAGCTATGCCACTTGATGCAACATTCAGTACTATCTCACCCTTTGACCTTATAGCAGAAGATAATGCTCTCCACAAGAATGTTTTACCCGTTCCTCCATATCCATAAACAAAAAATAGCCCTCCAAGATTATTCTCAGCATCTTTCAAAACATTGTCATATATTGTTCTTTGCTCTTCAGTTAGTTTATCCACCAAAGCATCATTCTCTTCCTTCATTGCAGTAGTATCATATGCCAATTCCTCCTGTATCAACCGATTGATTGTTCTGCAGTGATTAACTACATCGGCTATCGGCATCCCCGGAAAGTCTTTCAAACTTTTTCCCATAGCTGAAAGCATTATTTCAATCTCCGTAAGTGCAAAATTCTTCTTCTCATCTTCAGATATAATCCAATCTGTGACAATATTATTTACACTACGTGTAAAACTTTTGTTGTAAAATAGAACTATAAGAGTAAGAATGGAATAATTTAATACCTGGCTTTCCCAATTGTTCTCTAATCTTGAATTGTGCATCATCTGACAAATGAATCCACGCAGCCTCCCAAACCACCTCTGGTTTTGCTATTGAGTTAGTCATCAAGAGAGTGACAAATAATCTTCTAAGATTCACAGCTGTGGCCCAATGACTTGCTTCTTCTATAGCATAAACATACTCCCTGTCATCATCTACTAATCCTCTTGCACAACACGCATCCCTAAACGAATCATATTGGACACCATCCACTGTTTTTATATCTAAATAACTTGTCGGACCTTTGACCTTATTCAACAGACACCTTAAATAAAAGATTTCCCCTGATCCAGGAGGCACATAGAAAACTCTACCGATAGAGAATCCTCTTTTTCTGGGCTGCCATTTTCGAATATCTTTCTTCCACACAAACTTTGTTGGCATTTCAGCATATGTCAACTTTCTTGCTTCTGGGAAGTTTTTATTTGCCTCGAACCATTCTAGGAACATGCTTTGCAAGATTGTTGGCCGACTGAGTATGTTATCAACGGGGTCATCATCTGCGAAAACAACACTTTGTTGGTTCGGCAAGTGAAAGCTTAATCGTTCCACTGATGGTGTCCTAAACTGTATATCAAAACCGAACAACCGCCACGATGCTTCACACGGAGATATGTACCTACAATCATAGTACATACTAATTTCATCCAGAACTTGTGCACCATCTTGATCATTGCTGGTTCTGTAAAACTCTGCTGTTACCCTGTCATGACCCTTGCTCACGTACTTGAATAGGTATTTGATTGAACGGGACTGATTACACCATTCAACATTAATATGAGCCCTATACTTTAACAACAAATGCCTATTGTGTGGTACCACGTACCTATTATCCAAGTCAATCCCATTGCGCGTCACAGAACGACCATTGTCTCTTCTCCGATATATAGGATAGCCATCCTCATCAAAAGTTGAGCAATTAACAAACTTTTTGGGAAAATGTTTAGTACATTTACCATTTGCCATACAGGGAGAACTGAATCTGGCTTTCCCACAAGGTCCAAGCATCATAAACTCCTCAACTGCTTTGAAGTATTCTGCGTCAGCTTCTTGATCAGGCAGCTCAGCGGAAATAATGTTGTCCAAATTGTCAACATTATGATGTCCATTGACTTTATCAAGAAACAACAGGATATGAGCATGCGGCAAACCTCTTTTTTGAAACTCTATGGTATATATAACTGGTAAAAAAAAAAAAAAAAAAAGAAACATTACGAATGGCAAAAAAATTCTAACATTTATCTATATGAACTGTTTTAATTAAATAGTGGCATGTAATTTACGTACCTCCCATCACTGGTCCAAATAACTTGTTCTTCCGACAATCTGAGATTAGAGCATCCAATTTCATTTTGAATAATCTACATATTATGTCAGGACGATCTTCAGCTTTTAACTTTCGATCCTTCAAGAAGCGTTGTACCTCGGGCCACTTGGGGTTGCAGGTGAATGTGATAAACAGATCTGGATATCCAACCAATCTACATATAGCCATAGCGTCCTGATAATTTTGAATCATGTATCTAGCACCCCCTGTAAAACTTGAAGGCAATATTATCCTCTTTCCTTGAGTAGTGGGGTCAACCGCACCGCATGTTAATGCATCATTCAAGCAATTATACGATTCACACCTCAAACTTTTTTGGTGTGTCCTTATATAGATTAACCTTCCTGACTCAACCATTGTATAGGCATCTACCAAAAATTGTTGGAATAACCTTTTTGAATGCAATAAAGTAGATACCTCAGATAACCTTGACTGTATACGGTATGCAAAATATTCTCGAGGACTTATCCTTTGACGGCCAGCACTTGTGTTTCCTTTTAATGTAGAGAAGGGAATGTCTTCCCTGTATCCGTCCTCACCATACGGAAAGAGTAAAGGGTATTGCATTGGGAGGTATGCTGGATTCAACTCACTAATTCGTTGCAATAGGCCGCTCTTGGTTTCGACCATAATGTCACGTTCTCCAATATTTGTATCAATGTCACCCACAATTAAGGCTGCAACTTCCGAAACCTGCGGCAAATTGTATGTTCTTGCATCCTTTGATCTCTTCCCTAGCAATTTAATTTTTACCTCAGCAAGCGGATTCTTTTGCAGCTCAGATCGTGCCATGCGGAATGACTTGACTAATACATTACTGGTATCCAAAACTTGTTGGATATCATTCACAATCTCAACATGGATGCCATTTTGGTCACCATCTTGCCTAGCATACGACAAAAAATATTAGAAGTTGCTAAAAACTCATTTGGATACAAATATTGTAGAACTTATATTTAGAAGTAAATAACAGGGACGTACCTCACAGAATTGATACGATTACTCAGTTCATTATTAGTATCATATATATACAACTGTGCAAAATGTGGTCTTTTCCCGTCTACCGGCAGGAGACTACCAATGTAATGGAAGTTCTGGCCATTGATCCGGAAAACAGGTGGACCACCGTTCTTGTTCACGCCCCGATCTATCTTACCACCCATGGACGTGAAGCAAAACATGCTATTGTATGTTCTAATATTTTGTAGGAATTGCTTGTTTTTTTCTCCTTCTCCAAAAAACAAATTGTAAATTGCATTCGGTGGCCTCATGGTTGGTGGCAATTTGATCTTACCACTGTTGCAACACATTGAATATTTTGGCATGCCGTAAACAACTGTTTTGTTGATCCGCTCGTCGTACCAAAATAGAGCTCCACAATGTTGACAGGTGTTATTTGCATCCCCAAGATCTTTGTATTCAACTACATGGATACATTAGTTAGTTAAATAATAATGTACAACTGAATAAATTTTTAATTGACAGAAGCTAGGTAATAATAAATCAATTACCATTAGGAATCTGTTGTATAGTTTGCTGCTCAATTCCAACCAATCCTTCTAAAATAAGAATAAAAAACTAACTGTAGTTAAACAACTAACTACATACAATGGCCTCTTAAGATTGTAAAGCACATATTTTTACACATGTTAGTGGATATTGAACTTACCACAACTATATTCCTCTTGCACCGGAGTTATGCGATTAGTAGTGCATACTTCTTCAAAATCTTGAAACAAATCGCGATTGACCTCATTATCTTGACTATGGTCTTTTCCATCATTCATGAATGGCCTCTTGTTGCATTGTCTTGTACCTAATTTATTTAAAGTATAAGTAAGAGTCCTGCCACCTAAAAATTAACATTACAAAGTTAAAACAAACGGGAAAATACATACCGTTTGATACATCCTGTAGAGGTGACCGTCTGACCTCCGACCTAGTTACTATACCTTTTATGACAAATTAAATGTATATCATTTTGTCAATAATGATATTAGAGTTTTGATACCAAACAAATAACATACAATTTATATGCACAAGATTAACTAACCGGTCAATGTAGGTGTTGTTGTACTTGATAAATATGGAGATTTGCCGCCTAATACAAAATGTCTGGAGTTGCTATTAGCTTTTGTATACTCCATGTAACAACTACTCATACATATATTAAAATTATCTTGATTAACTGCAACAAAATAATTCGGAGGTTCAACAAACATTTCTATATAGTGTATTATACCGAAGGATATACAGATATATAAATCCAAGAAGTGTAAAGCGTTTACCTGTTGTTAGACAACTTCTTGGTGTCGCATTTGAAGTACCTGTTTGTTGTGGTGTTAAGTTTGTGGCTAAATTTGTGGCAGTTTTTTTCAAAATACGGTTGTGAGTGCTTATAACAGGCGAATTCTCATCATATTCTGCATTAAAAAGATTCAAGGGACATAATAAAGTATCTCTTATTATAATGTCCAAAAATAATATAACTTAAGTACAGAAATAACAAAAAATTGAACATATTGTGCACAAATTTAAAATAGACCATCATGGACCAATGGTTCACACAATATTGTGGACCACTACCCACAAACTAAACATGGAAAATAATTTTTGCATACCTTAACTTCTAACTATTTCAGACCAAGCCCATTGCTATCCAAAAAATAAAAGCCCATTCTACCACAACAGATCATACCAGGCTTATTTTAACAATTAGAAATTAAAAGCCCAAACCCGGCCCACTATGTGTTTGCATAACTTCACTTCCAAATCGGGTATTCTACACTTAGGTGGCATTTCTTGAACCCTCATCTCCGCAACCTTCTTAGAGCTAGCATCTAGAGAACACTACCCACCCTTATCTCTCACAATGTTCAGACAAACCCACCGCAATTCCGATACTCCAAGCCAAGAGTCTGCCATTCCAGTTTGTAGATCTTCGTTAATTCGTAGAAGATCTCAAAATGACTGGAACTGTTCATCCAAGCTAAGAGTAGATTACCCACAGTAATGAAACACAAATTACAGATCCGCGGTGTGGTTGTGAGAGGATCTATGGTAGTATTCTCCGATCTGCGTTTTTATAGTCGGATGGCAGTTTTTTGAAGGTTACAACGGTGATCGATGATCTAGATCTTCACGGCATACCTATTCCACTATATCCGATCTAAGGTCTGTAAGCTTTAACACCCTAATTTATTTCGTATTTGATTATAGATTAAAGCTAATTTTGTTTGGTAATTGTAGATATAGAACACTGTAGACACCGTACACAGTTCATGGACATAGATGGAAATTACAGTATATTTTTTCGCAATCCAATGAAAGATAAGTGATTTAGTGGATTATTTGCTACCAAGTATGTGTTTCAGATTATATACTAACAACATTGCGCTGCTGAAATGACAGATTTGCAGGTTTTCTTTGTATATCTAAACTACAAAGGTTGGAAGCTAAGCATTCTTGAATCTCTAAGATTTGGTAAAAAACAGGGATATTTATGCAATTAACTGAGACAGTCAGGTAAAGTATAAACTACAGTTTGAATATGTGTTTATGGTACCTTTATTGTCGATCATGTGCTTCCTTTTGCTTCCAATTATTGTAGACTTCACTATTTTCCTCATGTTTGAGTTGATATTTTGTATGTTCCACTCTGTTGTTGGTATTTGGTTTCCAATACAAATACTTGGATTCAAATAGGTTATGGTGTTATATGGTTTATTGCCTTTAAGATTGCACTTTAATAGGAATGATTAAAAGCAATGATATGACTCTTCATTTTTTATTGGAAACCAACAAATGAAAGTAGTTTTTATAGAATTTAATATACATGTTCCCCTGGCTTTAAGTTTGTGTTTATTTTTCTATAGAATTTAATATACATGTTCCCCTGGCTTTAAGTTTGTGTTTATTTTTCTATATAAATTGTGACTAACAGTTTTTTTAAGTGTGTGGCAAATGATGAATTAACACTTCTGATGCCAATCCATTTCAACTACAACTTAGTGGCTTTTCAGTCTATAAACTTTACATGGCTCTTAGTTTAACAAATAGCCATTTCGTTTATTCTCTGCCAATGTGGTAACAACTTACAGGATTAAAGAGTATAGTAAATAAAGGGCTATTTGTTTCATCCATATTCTCTGCCAATGTTTCATCCAAGCATCATTTTTTTAGGACTAAGTTTGTTTTATTTGTTATTTGTTTATTCTATTTTGTGACAGAATTTTTGTTTTTATGTGTTCACAATTGATGAAGTTACATTTTTCATCGAATTGTTTATAGATTTTTTGAATTGGTTGAGGAGAATTACCTGAACATGATTGGTGATTACTGATCGAAACATGAGTAGTTCTTTGTCCTTAAACTTAGCTTTTGTGTTCTAAGTTTAAAATAGAGTAATTTATTCAATATTCAATTACATATGTAGTGTATTGCAAACAATTTTATTCCTACATGGCGTATTTAGGGTTCATTATAAATAGGCATTATATGTAATTATGTACTTTTACAGCAGCAGTTTCATTTTTTAATGTAAGCAATTCCTCAGTCTCAACCAAATTTTAAATATCCCTGTTTATGATTTTTCAATACACATGAATATTTTTTTTCTTTAATTCACCTCTAATTTGTAGATTAAACATAGTTCTATTTTAAATGTAGTTA
Organism: Ipomoea nil; assembly: GCF_001879475.1. Taxonomy (NCBI): domain Eukaryota; kingdom Viridiplantae; phylum Streptophyta; class Magnoliopsida; order Solanales; family Convolvulaceae; genus Ipomoea; species Ipomoea nil. The sequence continues at coordinate 1,493,666 of NW_017618464.1, read as the reverse complement.
CAATAATGTAAACTAAATTATACTTACCACATTATTCTTAAAAAATCATTTATTTTTGGTTACTGTATTTTCAAAACTCCACTGAATACAAATTTCCAGTGCACAATTTGAACTTAACCTATATATGTGGAACTTTTATCACCAAAATTGTGCACACAGTTCAAATTAGTCCATTTTGAATTAGAGTATGTCAAATGATGTTTTTTATGAAAATCTGTTATTATCATAGCAGCTTAATTGTGGTCTTTAAGTCAGGAAGTGTTTTATTATCTATGTGAGGTGTTACTGTGTTAACAAAATGTCCTAAGTGTTTTACCACATTTTTTAAGTGTTTTAAAATAGACATGGGTGTTTTAACAACAATCTTTATTTAAAGATGCAGAATACTCCCATAAATTAAGACTGTTTGCTTATACTTTTTTGATGCCTAAATGATTGCTTGATATACTAACAGTGCTTGCAGGGCTCTTTTTTATAACTGATTGTCAATATTGAAAGCTAAATCTGCATATTTAGCATTGTAATTACATACAGTCCTAATTACATTACATAGAGTCCTAATTACACTACATAGAACCCTAATTAAATTACATGAGTGTTTGGGTGACTTGTGTTTTCTGCCTTGTTGTCTACAGTTTTCTTCCTTGGTGACTTGTGTTTTCTTCCTTGGTGACTTGTGCTTTCTTCCTTGGTGACTTGTGTTTTCTTCCTTGGTTACTTGTCCTGCATACAGTTTAATATATAGAACAGTATAGGGTAATAAGCAGATAATTAGAAGTGTTTAGGATAAGTCCTAGGTATAGGTAAATATAACAGTTCCAAACAGTCCAAACATAGATTCAAATTAAAAGTAAATTGTTCAGGGCACACTGGTGCAATTAAACTGGCCAAATGTTTGTCTTCAAAATAGGAACAACCACAAAAATGTGGTAACAGTTTGTCATTTAAAGGATCTCTTAAATCTTCTCTTGCTTAACAGCAACTGTTTTGCCCTTCTTGCAAGAGGAGGAGAATTGGTCCATAAGAGATCGCTTAACACCATCAGCCTCTAAAGTTTCATGGTCTAGGCTTTGAGACTGTTGCATAGGTAATGGGCTGTTGACCTCATTCCCTCCATTTGAAGCTTCCTGTATATTAAAATAAGCTTAAATGTAAAATATGTCAAAGTAAGTTAAGAAATGAGATTAGTTATTTGACTTTAGTAGAATAGAAAACAAAACCTGATCAGACTCATCTTCTTCCTCCTCGTCCTCATCTATCATTCTTGATATCAAGTCCTTGTCTTGTTCTTCAATGAGTTTAGAACAGTATGCTGACACCAAGGCTTCATCCCTTAGAACTTTCATAACAGTGTATGCTGCATTAGATCCCTTCATGTACTCCAATTTTAATGATATCTTGAATACCATTCTCATTCCGACTAATGATTCCAACTCTTTTGGGATGTCACAAACCTAACATTAAGAAAATGTAATATTAAAAAAGAAACTAAAAAAAGGTCTATATGGATGTGTCAATTAAGCGACAGTTTTTTACCTTATTATACTTTGTGTACAGAATGTGTGCCGGGATACCAACCAATTCAGAACACTCCCTATCCCATAATAGGAACGGAGCGTCTCCAAGACCTTTATCTAGGACAATCACTCTTACACGGTACCTGGCCATACCCTGTTTGTATTTCTTATCACAACTTGTACATTCAAGATCAGTCCCATCATTAAAAAGTTTCCTGTTACATCCCGGGGACATGCAAGATATGTACATCCATCCAAAAGAACCGTCAATTGCAACAATTTCAGCAGGTACATAAAATTCACCATTCTGCAATTGTATATAGATTCCTTTGTTACTATTTCTTATGTAATGTAATCTATGTTATTAAATCTATACAGACTACATTGATTACAAATAGGGACTAACCTTTGTCTTTTTCAATAGCTCCTTGACTGTAGTTACAGTCAAGGCACCACTTGTAAAATCATCAATGCATGTGGATTGGGACAGCACTGTTGCAGTACTTATACTTCGTAAAGGACTGGTTGAAGCATTTAACCTACAGGTGAACACAAATTTTTATTCATGTGTAGTAGAATAGTTGATAAAATGTATAATTTAGGAAAAAAATCCAGGCACTTACTGAAACCTAAAATCAGCAAATTCTTGGAAAGATGCATTGAAATGGAGTTGGGTAGCATCATAGCAGCTAGTTATTCTGACTTCACCTAATTTTGCATGTTAGATGGCAATGAACTATGGAAATATATAAATAAATGAAAGAATAATACTGTATATTAACTTACCATTGACCACCTTTGCCCGACATAGCTGAAGAACCAGAATTAATGGTTCTTTAAGACCTGAATCATAGTATGGTAGCATGGCACCAACATGACTGTCCCACACAGTGCACTGCAAGAAATTACCCCTATAGCAAAGTGTGTTAGACAAAATATAATCTCTGGAAATATAGGTACCAATTTTTTAAATTGAAACTTACTCATTATCAGCCATTTTGAAGTCTAGGAGTTTGGCTGGTCTACCCCCTATTATTTTGTCTACAGGAGCATGGATCTCTACAACTCTGCCTATTAAATCTATTTCATCACAAAATAGAAGAATAAAACTTCTTGAAATAAAAACAGCTTAGACAGTATACAACATGAGCAGAATTCAAAAAGTCTTGAAGTAGAAACATCTTACACAGTAGACAAAATGAGCAAAATTAAAAACAGCTTACTTACCAAACAGCACCTTGTCATTCACCTGAGTAGGGTCTTTCAAAGAGTCAAAACTTTTAAGCTGGAACATCTTAGTAGGGAAACCTTTGGATTTTATGGCCTTTACCTGAGTCTTAGAGTTTAGCCTGATCATATATTTGTGATCACAAGTTTTGTACATATAATAATGGGTGAAAACAACAAAATTTTTGACTGAATACAGCTTCCCTTCTTGGAAAACATTGTTGTATTTTTTGACATCATTACTTTGGAGGTTCAAATGGATGAAAGAGCCCTGCAACATTAGCATAAGATTAACCTTAAACAGTGTAGACAAAAAAACTGTATAGACTCTAGATTTAGAGTAAGAATAACCTTAAGCAGTCTAGATAAAAAACAGTATATACTCTAGATTTTGGTGAAAAATAAATCTCTGTAAAAGAGACTATAAATCTATTTATAGTGCATGTATTAATCTAGAGCATATAACTGAGTAGAGCAAAGGCATTAAAAATCAACACAAGCTTTGAATAATAGAACAAAAACCTACCATAAGGAAATCCATTATTGCTAGAGACATGTAAATACGTGGCGGTATATCTATCTACAGTGAACAGAAGAATACAATATCAAAAAGGGAAGATCATACCTCTGCATCACAAAACAAAACTTCTCGACTCTTAATCTCTATAGAGCCTTTTTCATAGATTTCGTAACACCGCACACATTTTACTCTGATTGCTTTCTCCCTATCAAGAGGACCAATATCCTTCACAGCTACATACATTGGCATGGTTATCTTGCAAATAATTTGTTTCTTTTTCTCTGGTTCACAGGTGATACGAACTGAAGCAAATGTGGAATAGGTAGTGGAGGTCTCCATAGTGATCGGTTTATATAGAATGGAGAACTGCAATTCAAAATCTATGATGTGTCTTGGAACTATGAATGTAAGCGGGCGACCTTACAGTTTCCAAACGCATGGGGATCAGACATTAGATCATTGAGTTTCTTTATTATAATTGTATTTATATTGATTTTATCTAGATTTGAGATGTATATTTTCGAAGTAGTGTTTAATCTAAACAGTCTCTTTAGAAGTCTGTAATTAATAGAATTCTATTTAAATTCTATTAAAATTGCTTTATTGTGGTTGATATTAACAAAAAAGTAGGCGGCATAATTAATGATCACGCGTTAAGCATTAGTTAACAGCATTTAGTTTCGACCTTAATCTCTTATATACAAAGTGACGTCGTTTGCTTTGAGCGGGAATTTTTTTGGGTAGAAAGTTGTTGCTTTATTATAATAAGAGATAAGAGATGGGGTATTCGAAACCCATAGTAGTGTTCTAAAAAACTATCAACCAAACAACAAGAATCACTTTCATACCCATTCCTATGGGCAAAACCCACCAACCAAACACACCCTTAATGTTACCTTGTGCCAAAAATTAGGAATGAGAAGCACACTAAGGGTGTGTTTGGTTGGTGGGTTTTACCCATAGGAATGAGTATGAAAGTGATTGTTGTTGTTTGGTTGATAGGTTTTAGAACACTACTATGGGTTTCGAATACCCCATCAATTGAAAAACTCATACCCAAATACAATAAGGGTTTCATTCTCAAATACTATTATTAGTAACCATTCTCATTCCACCCTACTACCAAACATGTTAAATATTTTCACCAAAATCCATTACCAGTACCAAGTATTTGATACTCATTCCAATTCTGATTCCTATGTGCGAACCAAACACACCCTAAATAAAGATTTGACATTAGACAACGTATTGATTATGCACGCGTTACGTTTTCTGCTTCTTCTTTTGACATTTTGTGGTTATCTCCCAAATTAAAGTCACCTTCTCAGTCAGAGCAGACACAGGATGTTCGGCGCAACGAGTTTCATCTTGATCTTTTGAATTTATTATTGACTATTGATTTAGAGTTTTTTTTTTTTTTGAAAGTTACTGGCTCATTTACATTGTAGTATCTGTTCATATACTTTCTCAACCTACTGAAACACAAAGAACCAATAATGCCTCCACTGAGGCTCGAACTTATAATCTTCCAAATGGAAGTCCAACCCGGATACCATTGGACCACATAGTCCTGGTGATACTTTATCTTTGATTGCAATTTCAAATTTAGTTTCAGACTATTATTTTTGTTATTTAATATTTTAAACTATTATTTTTGGACACTTTTAGTATTTCTTTGACTTTTTTTATTTTTAGTAAAGATATTTTTATGTTTTCATATTTTTCTTTTGTTATTTTTCCGATTTCAACCAGTTTAATTAATTTAGAACTTTAGATAACCTTTAATTTTTAGTAATTATATTTTTCAACTGGTTTAGTAACCAATATATAACAAAACTATAACCAATATGGTTGGTGTAGTGGTTTAGCACCTTATTCCTTAAGCATAAGGTTAGGGGTTCGATCCCCACCCATGTGAATGGAGCAAACCACTTAACCAGTGTGATTGTGCTGACAGTAAGAACTAACATATATAAGAGGACTGTGTTAGACACGGTTAGACACTCGTATTTTTACCACTAACTATATATAAGAGGACTGTGTTAGACACTCGTATTTTTACCACTAACAGACAACCACACTCTACCATAGAGGATTGTGTTAGACACTCGTATTTTTACCACTAACAGACAACCACACTCTACCATAGAAGATTAAAGATTAAAACATTTTGCCACATTATTGTTTAGTGAGTAATAATTTTAGGAATACTTAACATTTTTCCAAATGTAATTACTAAAACTTCAAACAATTACAATCTAAATAAAGGAGATCGATCAAACACCATCTGAATAGGGATGGCAAATTCAGATGGCAATTCGCCCGGCCTATTCTAGATATGGATCCTTACTCCCGGTTACGACGGAAACAGGGATGAAAAAAATTTTAGAGAACGGTGACGGAGACTAGGACAGGGAATGTATGTAATTTCATGTCAGAAACGGGAACGGAGACAGGGATACCTCTCCTTGCCCCATTCTGTCACCGAATAATTATTATAAATAATATATATATATATATATATATATATATATATATATATATATATATATATATATATATATATATATATATATATATATATATAATTTTTTAAATTAAGACTTCGGTTTTTAGATTTTGAAATTAAAAATTACACTAATTTAAGATTTTGATTAAGAGTTGTCCGGGGACGGAGAATCCCTGTTGGCTATTCCCATCTATTTTCACACGGGGACGGAAATGCGGACTATTTGCAATTCCTCGTCAGTAATGGGAATGGGGACAGGGACGGAACGGTGTCGGGATTTCGGGGTCGGGGACTGGAGTATACTCCCCACCCCTGCCCCGTTGCCATCCCTACGTCTGAACAAAGAGACAATAAAATAGAGTATATTTCACTTTTTCTTTTCAACTATAATAGTACTTGTACTTTAAATTCGGATTTTTAAAAATACTTTATTTGCGTCTAAACTATAAACTATATCAGGTCTTGTTCGAGTACAAATAAAATAAAATGGGAATAAAGGTCAAATAGGTCATCAAACTGCACCCAATAATGCAATTAGACCATCAAACTTTAAAAAGCTACAATTGGATCCCTGAACTAACAAATTCTATTCAATTAGTCCAATTTGTAGGTTTTTCAGGTTGTTAGCAAGTCACCCCTAATTTAAAATATTTTTTAAAAAATATTATTTAAAATTTAAATTAAAAAAAAAAAAAGAAGAAGAAGATATCGTCTCCGCCGGAGACGAAGAAACCTTCTTCGTCTCCGGCCATGGAGACGGAGTTAACTTCTTCGTCTCTGGTCGGAGATGAAGAAGGTTCCTTCGTCTCCGGCCAGAGACGAAGAAGTTATCTTCGTCTCCATGGCGAGAGACGAAGAAACTCTTCGTCTTCATGGCCGGAGACGAAGAGTCTCTTCGTCTCCGGTCATAGAGACGAAGATTACTTCTTCGCCTCCGGCTATGGAGACGAAGATAACTTTTCTTCGTCTCCAGCCAGAGACGAAGAAACCTTCTTCGCCTCCGGCGGAGTCGATCTGGTTTTTTTTTTTTTTTTAATTATTAATATTAAATAATTATTTTAAATAATAATTAAAAAATATATTTTGAAAAGGGGTGATCTGCTAACGACTTGAAAACCTTACAAATTGGACTAATTGAATAGAATTGGTTAGTTCAGGGACTCAATTGTAACTTTTTAAAGTTTGGTGGCCTAATTGCATTATTGGGTGGAGTTCGATGGTCTTATTCCAATAAAATGAGATCAAACTGAAGGTGTCAATCGCTGCTTTAGTCAGGACACATGTAAATACTAATTAATTGTACGTTATTCTGTGTACCATCTCAATCTTGTATTGTGAATTTGGTCTAAAAATTATATATTAATTAAAATCATATAATATGTTGACAACATGTACATATTTTGAATGTCATTTTATACTAAAATCTACGATATAAGGTAGACCCTGGTCCATGGTATAATTTGTATGGAAATAACAGATCATAGATCAAACACCACAGAGCAGGGCAATTGGAAGTATTAGGGGACTGGGAAACATTACAGAACGACATTAAAAACTGATGAGAACTGGGAAACATCAAACATGGGGGGACCATCCTGCCATCCATATACGTATTCATATTTTGTAAACGTCTACATATCAGCTACCGTATCTTCTAATTGCTGTACAGAACACAATTTCGGAGTTCATAGAAACTTCATCACTCATAAACACCTCTATATAAAGCCCTCTGATCTATATTCCATCATTCATCCACACAGACTACCTTGTAAACCACAAACTAAAAACATTATTCTCTCGTCCAAAAGCATATAAATTAGGCCTCCTTCTTATACACAAAAAGTTCACTTCAATTCTTTGAAGATCATATATATGGATTTGAAGTCGATGAGACAGCAGACACAAATCTTGTCCAAAATTGCTACCAACGATGGACACGGAGAAAACTCGGCCTACTTTGATGGTTGGAAGGCTTATGATAATAACCCTTTCCATCCCAAACATAATCCTCAGGGTGTTATCCAGATGGGCTTAGCAGAAAACCAGGTAACTTTCATTTCATTTATTAATTAATTTATTTTCAACCCGAAATGGAATGAAGATCGATGTTCATATATATGCTTAATTTGGTGTTTTGCAGCTCTGCTTTGATTTGATTAAGAACTGGGTATTGAATAACCCCAAAGCCTCCATTTGTACGCCCCAAGGGGCAGAAGAGTTCAAAGATATTGCTATTTATCAAGACTACCATGGATTGCCGGAATTCAGAACTGTAAGGATCGGATCATCATATTTCATGCTGGGTTTTTAATTCATCTGTTTATCATAAATTCTGAAAATATATATGATTAATTTACTGCAGGCTGTGGCAAGATTCATGGAGAAAGTGAGGGGAGACACAGTGAAATTTGATCCGGATAGGATCGTTATGAGCGGAGGTGCCACCGGAGCTCATGAAATACTGGCCTTCTGTTTGGTGGATCCCGGCGAAGCATTTTTAGTCCCAACTCCATATTATCCAGGGTAATTCAGCTTTTCATTTCATTTCATTAATATTAATAATAATTATGAATTCTTGGATTAAAGCTTGCTAATTAAGATTGGGCAATGTTATGTTTTTCCAGATTTGATAGAGATTTGAGGTGGAGAACAGGGGTACAGCTTTACCCAGTAGTGTGTGAGAGTTCAAATGACTTCAAAGTCACCAGAACTGCACTGGAATCTGCATATAAGAAGGCTCAAGAAGACAACATCAGAGTCAAAGGATTGCTCATAAACAACCCTTCAAATCCACTCGGCACTGTTTTAGACCGGGACACGTTACACGACATCGTGCGCTTTGTCAACGACAAAAACATTCACCTAGTATGCGACGAAATCTACGCCGCCACGGTCTTCAGCCAGCCGGAATTCATCAGCATTGCCCAGATAATCCAGGAAGTCCAGTGCAATCCTGACCGTATACACATCGTGTATAGTCTTTCCAAGGATTTGGGATTCCCAGGATTCAGAGTCGGGATAATCTACTCCTACAACGACGCAGTGGTGAGCTGCGCCAGAAAAATGTCCAGTTTCGGGTTAGTTTCAACGCAGACACAACACCTGATTGCTGCAATGCTATCAGACAAAGAATTCGTGGAAAATTTCATTCTTGAAAGCTCGGAGAGGCTAAGGAAGAGGCACGAGAGCTTCACGCGAGGACTAGCCCAAGTGGGGATAGAAACTCTGAAGAGCAACGGCGGGCTGTTTGTGTGGATGAACTTGAGAAACCTCCTTAAGGAACCAACTTTTGCCGCAGAATTGGAGCTGTGGAAGATGATTATCAATGAAATGAAGCTGAATGTGTCCCCTGGATGTTCATTCCATTGCCAGGAAGCGGGTTGGTTTCGAGTGTGTTTTGCCAATATGGACGATGAAACCATGAGGGTGGCTCTGATGAGGATCAGAACCTCTGTGCTTCAGTGGAAGGGCATGGAGGCAGCTGCAGCAGCATCTGCAAAGAAGCAGAAACAGTGCAGAAGGAATTTGAAGGTCAGCTTGTCCTTTCGGCGAGGATTGGAGGATTGCATGATTTCTTCCCCTCACTCTCCAATGAATTCACCATTGGTTCAAGCAACCAATTAATCAGGTGCGAACCCACCGTAACTTGCGAATTATTGATGTATTGCACTGCAACTACTACGTGATTACACCATAACAGCTACCAGACATGCCTGTAGGACTTTTGCAATGCAATCGAATCCAGTGCAGCACAATCATATAGTATTATGGTGCAATCCTTCAGTAGTTCGCAGGTTCGCAGGGTGAGTTCGCACCTAATTATCCATTATAAATAAATTGGCCGTCTTTGAAGATAGGATTTAAGTATAAGTTATAGCCAACTTGCTTTTCGCCATTTGTGGGTTGCAAAAAAAATGATGTAAGATAACTGATGTTTTTTTTTTTCTGGTCTTAGCTTCCTTGTTGGTTGGTGATGATAGGGAATAAAGATGTAATGTAAGGCACGAAATTGTCAATGTTTTAAGAAATAGAAAAACTTTCTTTTTCGATCTTTGTATTTTAGTGTCTGCAAAATTAAATAACATCAATGACTTGAGTTTACTTACTACACATTAAGATGGTGATTTGTCAATTTATTATTGGTTGGATCGGATGGCAAATTAAGTTAAAAATGAGCGGATCATTTTCATAAATAGTATAAAGTTTTATTTATTTTCAATCATTAGACATACTAGATCAATCTTCTAGATTAGTTTTTACGTCCATACCTCCTCACCTTATCCGGACTATATATATAATTCTTTGTGTTTCAGTAGGTTGAGAAAGTAGTTATGAACAGATACTACATTGTAATAGAGTCAGTAGCATTCAAAAAAAAATATTATCTCTTATTCATGATTTACTGATCTAAAATAAAATCGTAAACGATTAAATATATACATCTAAAATTATAAGGCAATCATATCTCTGCAATACTCTCTCACTTTCAAAAGTAGATCTCACTTCCAAATCATCAAATTTGTAAGTTCTTTCCTATTTTCTCTACATCCCTACAATATTCTCTCACTTTCAAAAGTGAGAGAATATTATAAATATAATAATAAATTAATAATAAAATAACAAATAAAAATAACCAAAGACCTTGTGGTTGAGGGACATAGCTGTGGCTCTCTCAAATGAGATGTCTCAAGTTTGAACCCCAGTGTGGGGGCATTGACCAATCGTTATGCTATGGACCCGTGTCCAGCATACATTGTGGACACGGTAACGGTGCCGTTAGTGACACTGTTATCTTCCACCATTTTTTTTAAAAATTTCAGACCGCTTCATTATAGGAGCATATGTTCATAATTTTATCACTATATGTTCATAATGTCAGAGCTCTGTGTTCATAATTTCATAACTGTACTTCATACTTCCATAACTGTACATTCATAATTCTGTAACTGTACATTCATAATTCAATAACTGTAAATTCATAATTTTTGAAGCTCTATGTTCATAATTTTATCACTGTATGTTCATAATGTCAGAGCTCTGTGTTCATAATTCCATAACTGTACATTCATACTTTTTGAAGCTCTATGTTCACAATTTTAGAGCTCTATGTTCATAATTTTATCACTATATGTTCATAATTGTAAGTTCATAATGTCAGAGCTCTGTGTTCATAATTCCATAACTGTACATTCATAATTCCATAACTGTACATTTATAATTTCACAAACCAATAACGCCATTAATGGCGACAAAATCAATTTTTTTTAACTGGAATGTCGTCGTTTTCCCTGAAAACGACGTCATTTTGGACTCGTATCCATAATGCATTATGGACACAAATCCACAACATAATTTGCCGGCATTGACTCTTTGTGCCTCAGTAATTGGTATAGCAAGCTTGCAATAATGAAATAAGTTCTCTTATTTGTTCTAATAGTGAAATTAGATTCTTGAAATTTAAAAAAAAAAAAAAAAAAAAAAAAAAAAACAAATAAATGACTTCATAAATGTTAAAAATTGTACAATTATCCGTTATCTTATTTGTTCTAATAATGAAATTAGATTCTTGAAATTATTCCTCACAAAAAAAATCTTGAAATAAAAAAAAAAAAAGCAAATAAATGACTTCTTAAATGTTAAAAATTGTACGACTACCCTATTAGTTGACTTTATTACGCTTAATCTTTCTAATGCGATTTACTTCTTTTGTATGATTTGTGAGTTATTATTACAAATAAACATGGTTTATTCAAATACTCTTGAATAATGACTACATGTTTAACTCATCACATAAAAATAAAAATAAAAATAACATCAATGACTTGAGTTTACTTACTACACATTAAGATGGTGATTTGTCAATTTATTATTGGTTGGATCGGATGGCAAATTAAGTTAAAAATAAGCGGGTCATTTTCATAGATATTATAAAATTTTATTTATTTTCAATTATTATATATACTAGATCAATCTTTAGGATTAGTTCTCACGTCCATACGTCCTCACTTGATCCAGACTATATATATATATATATATATATATATATATCATGTGTATACTTAATATTATCTCTTATTTATGATTTACTGATCTAGAAGTAAAATTGTAAACGAATAAATATATACATCTAAAATTATAAGGCAATCATTATCTCTGCAATACTCTTTTACTTTCAAAACTAGATCCCACTTCAAATCATCAAATTTGTAAATCCTTTACTATTTTCTCTACATTCCTGTAATATTCTTTCACTTCCGAAAGTGGTCCCACTTGCATTTTATATTATTATAAATATAATAATAATAATAATAATAATAATAATAATAATAAAATAACAAATAAAAATAATCAAAGACCTTGTAGTTAAGCGACATAGCTATGGTTATCTCAAATAAGAGGTCTCAAGTTCAAACCCCAGTGTGGGGATCACACTTAGTTACTTCTCTTGTATGATTACCCTATTAGTTGACCTTATCACACTTAGTCTTTTTAATGCGGTTTACTTCTCTTGTATGATTTGTGAGTTATTATTACAACTTACAAATAAACATGGGTTATTCAAACACTATTGAATAGTGACTACATGTTTAGCTCATCACATAAAAATAAAACCTTTTAAACCCATACATGATACAAATTAACACGATACATTGTATCTGTAAGATTTTTCTGTATAATATATTATATATTAGGACCTTAAATTAAGTTGTACAAGTTATCTAGGCTTATAAAGTTGTTTTGTTGGACTGAATAATAACTAGAAGTTGTTAGTTAATTAACCAGACTATGTGTTTAATATAAAGTCTATATTGATGGGGTATAGGACATATACATTATATAACACCTTTAGTTTACGGTAGTCATGCTGCTCAGAATAATATCAATACATCATCTAGGATTTTGCGTCAAGTATGAGACAAAAACGACTAACATTACTCTACAAGTCTGCCATTTAAGAGGCAACGCAACACGAGAAGATATCAACTATGGTTGGAGGTCAACAATGATTTTGCTTCTGCTGCTACGAGATCAAGTTTTTCATATATTTAAGTTTATTCAGTTTCTCCAGTAGAAGGCAAGGCCGGTCTTAGTTGCCAGAGATGCTGGATTGTCACATGAGATGGTTGGATTGGTGCTAAAACACTAATGACATGTAGTAGCAGGTCATTTACGAATTTTTTTTTTTTCATTTCATTGCTTCAATATAACATGTTAATGAGTTTAACTGTAATTTCTAAATATTTAAGGGTCTAATTGACTTTTCAAATAAAATTTAGAGGCTTATTTGACTCTTTTATCTAGTGGTATTCTCTATGAATTTTTTATGGCCCTTTGTATAGAAAAAAAAAATTTGATATTTGTTAGATGATTAATGGTGTTTAGTGTATTTTATATTTTTATATATTTTAATTATCGTTTTTTAAAAACTTTGATGACCAGTATATGTGCTGAAAAAATTTAAAACAGAACTAACTGCTCCCATAGTCCCATGACAAGATAGACCAAAATAGTTACCTCACTGCATATGTAGGGGTGACATTAACTTTTTTTTTTGAAGGTCAACCAATGTGGTTGTATTTATAGATAAACTGAAATAGAGACCCACGACTCTAGTTCCAGCTAACTGTGGTGGCATTTCAGTTTGGATCATCGGGTCTAAATCATCCTGTAGCCAGGGGTGCTCCCATACTAAGGTAGTGTTTCCATTCCCAATTCGTCGCCTTACCCCACCACAAACTAGCTCCTTTGCTGTCATAATACTGCGCCAACAATAGCTAGGATTATTCCCCATGCCTGCCTCGTAAAAAGACTCATTAGGGTAATATCTGACTTTATATACACGAGCCACTAATGAGTCAGGTTCAGTAAGCAACCTCCATGCCTGTTTACCCAACATTGACAAATTAAATGCTCTCAGATCCTTAAAACCCAAACCTCCCTATTTCTTAGGGATGCATAACTTATCTCATGCTTTCCAGTGTATTCCCCCTGTCTGTGCCTGAACCCCACCAGTAGCGGTTCATTGTTCTCTCAATAGATGTACAGGTAGTACTGGGTAATAGAAAGACACCCATAGAAAAGGTAGGCATTGCCTGAACCACACTTTTCAAAAATACCTCATTTCCCGCCTGTATCAGTAGTTTCTTGCTCTATGATCCAATCCTTTGCCTGATTTTATCCTCAATATAGGCAAAGGCCCCCCTTTTATTCCTTCCCACAAATGGTGGTAAGCCCAGATATTTCCCAAAATTAGGTGCCTGGACCACTCCCAAAATCTGCGCAGCATCATCTCTGTCTCCTTCACCTGTATTCCTGCTATAGCAGATACTACACTTATGATAATTAACCATTTGTTCAGATAAACTCTCATATATAGCTAAACAATTTGTACTCTGAGTTGCCTCCTGATGGTTTACCCTAAAGAAAATCAAGCTATCATCTGCAAAGAATAAATGAGATATTGGTGGGGCACCCCGTGCTACTCTGCAACCATGAATCAGACCATTAGTTTGCGCTTGTTGCAGTAACAAGGACAGACCTTCAGCACAAATAATAAACAGATATGGGGATAAAGGATCTCCCTGTCTGAGACCCCGGGTGGGTACGATTGGCTGGGTACTCATACCATTTATCAAAAATTTATACGACATCGTGGTCACACACATCATAATAAGATTCAGCCATTTGTCATTAAAACCCAGAGCCTTAAGCATTCCTTCCAAGAAAGGTCATTCCATACGGTCATAGGCTTTTGCCCTATCCAACTTGAGAGCCCCCAGCCAACAGCCCCACACTGCTTCCTGTTCAGATAATGTCCCACTTCTGCTGCTATCAAAATATTATCAGTAAGAAGCCTATTTGGAATAAACGCACTCTGTGAATCCGAAATGATACCCTCCATCAGGGGTTTCATTCTTAGTGTCATCATCTTTGCCATCACCCTATAAATGACATTGCTTAGGGCTATGGGTCTCAGATCTGTTACCTTCTCTGGCGTATTTTTCTTTGGGATTAACACCACATTTGTCTCATTCAACGCAGGTGGCATTATTCCTGAATCAAGGCATTCAATAACAAAACTCGAGAAATCCTGACCTACCACATCCCAGAAATGCTGATAAAAGCCTGGATTCATACCATCAGGCCCAAGTGCCTTATCAGGGAACATAGAGAAAAGGGCTTGCTTGACTTCCCCACAGTAAAGGGTTGAAGGAGTAAATCATTATGTGCTTGTGAGACTTTTGGTATAACATTCCGAAAAATACTATGACCATCAGGGGGATTACTAGAGCAGAAAATATCAGCAAAATAATCCAGGATAACATTTTTCATAGCCTCTCCCTCCACCCAGTCCCAATTATCATTGTAAATTCTTAAAAGAGTGTTTTTCTTTTTGTGATGAGAAGCATACCTATGGTAGTATTTTGTATTGGCATCTGCACCTTGCAGCCAGTGTTGCTTAGCTCTCTGTCTCCAGTATGCATCCTCCTGGTTCTCAATGCATTGTAACTCTTCCTCTAAACGCTAAAATTTAGCCAAAGATGCTGAGTCTGTACGGCCTCTTAACCGCAATTGATCATTCTTTAATTGCATTATTCGCTCACCAAACTTATGATACTGGTCACCCCCCTAACGAGATAATCTTTCTCCACATCGCATAACACGTTCCTGTAAGTCACCACTCATGCCCTCGTTCCATGAATTCTCCACAACAGACCTGCACCCCTGATCATATAACCAGGCCATCTCAAACCAAAAACGTTTCTTATATGGTCCCCTTGTACCCATTGGATCATGAATACCAAGGAACAAAGGTGAATGATCTGATTTTCGCGTTAAAATATTAGTGACTCTTGCTCCTGGAACAATGCTACTCCAGGTACTTGTGGTTAACACTTTATCCAGCCTCTCCTCTATCCATCGATCCGTGCCCTTCCCCTTCTCCCATGTATACTGATATCCTTCCATTGGCAATTGGGACAACCCACAGTGCTCAATAGCTTCCCTAAAGCCCCGCAACAGCCTATTCGGGTGTGGATTTCCCCCTTTCTTCTCATGCTGATATAAAAGATCATTGAAATCACCAAGCATAACCCATGGTAGGTTAAACTTGGGTGCAAGAGACTTAATGAGATCCCACGCTTTAGTGCGTCGGTGACATTCGGGGTAGCCATAATAACAGGTGAGCCTCCACTTTGGAAAGCCCGTCATACTAACTTCTATGTCAATGTGATTAGCGGAATAACATATAAGCCTTGCCGTATTATTCCTTCTCCATAAAAATGCCAGTCCACCACTCTAGTCATCATTATCAACAAAAAATAAGCTTTCGAAACCAATCTTAACACGTACACGTTCCGCATGATCTCGACCTACCTTGGTTTTCATTAAGTAGACGAAATCGGGCTTTTTCCAGGACACCACGTCCACCAACTCACGAACTGTGCATGGGTTGCCCAAACCACGACAGTTCCAACTTAGGGTACTCATTGGATCGGGCGGGTCTGGGAACTAAGACCCGCCATGTGCAAGTTTTTTGAACCACTGTTTTCCTCCATTCCACCATCCACCTCCGGGGCCGACTCACACAGCCCCCCAACCACCGCCCTCCGTCTTTTGGAAGAGGCCGTGATACCCTCCACCACCCCCTCCCTCATAGGTGCCATAACCACGTCTGCCCCATCATCATCATTCGGTACCGGAATCGGATTCCTATTCTGCCGTGAGGCTTCATTAGCGGCTCCCAATGGTGGAAGCAACCAAGATTCCCCCACCGGCCTCGGACCCCTGGTCTGTCCCGCTCTCATCCATGCCCCGTACGGTTAAAATTCCGGTTTGATATTGGAAACCCGTGCCTTTGCACAGAAGGTGTTAAGATGTCCTATCAAACCACAACAAAAACAAAAATTAGGTAATCGTTCGTACTTCAAATTCACCCAACCCCAGGACTTATCCCAGCGTATCAGTTTCATTCGGCGTTTTAACGGTTTGTCCACCGGTACCGAAACACGCACTTTGTAGAATGTCTTCCATGGGCCACCCACCTGCCGATCATCACACCGGATAAACGACCCTACAAAATTCCCAACCTGCTCAAGAACCGCATTAGAAGTATAACCCATAGGTAGGTCATAGACTTGTATCCACATATCAACAGTATCAAGTTTGACCTCCCCCGGAAGGTATCCATCACATACTCGCCTACATACCAGTCTATGGTTCTCAAAGGACCACGGACCCTTCTCCAACACCCGCACCATATCCGTTTCATGATAGAAAGCAAAAAAAAAAAAACAATCTATTATGCAACTCCGTCACACGCATCCCGAATACAGACTGCCATGCAGAAGCCATTATCTGACGCATATATTCCACCTTGATTAACTTCTGTGTCAAGAACCACCCTACAACACAGTACATGGGCGCCTCCACCCCGGCCGGAACATGCTCCGGTACGTCGGCCTCCACGCCACCTTCTTCATCCTCCAACACCATATCTCCCCATCTTTCGGTCAAGTCATCCATCCTTCCGTCGCCCCTGTGTTTCCGTCGCCATGCTCTTAGCCGGTGATCGTGCACCGTTCGTCGTTCGTAGCAAGAAAACCCTAGCGGGAGGAAGAAAATAAAAACTTAAGGTGATGAGTTCTTAATAATTCATAATCAATTGAAAATTTTTAGATGTAAAATATAAATATAAATATATAATATTAGACATTTGAAATGGACATTATGTGATATATCTATTCCAATTATCAAATAAAATATTGTAATATCTTTATCAAATATCAATAATATATATATATATATATATATATATATATATATATATATATATATATATATACTACAATTAAGACCAATTATTATTGTGTAGACTATACTATCAAATAATGTACATTCAATACATAAATAATGTACTTTTAATATATTAAAAATATATTTTTTGTTATTGTCCACATAACGCTGTGTGGATCCTAGTTCAAATAATAATTATGTCACTTCTATAAGTTGTAACCCAGCAACTAGTATATGGCACAAAATATGCTGTGAAATTGTGTGCACCGTGTATGGTACATACGGAATTAGATCCATAATTTATATACGAGTAAATACCACCTATGGTCCCTCGAGTTTGGTGGCATCACCATCAACGGTCCCTAACTTCCGTAATTACCATCCGTCATCCTACGAGTTGTCAAAAGTTACCTTCTAGCGTCCTTCTGTTACTTCCTCCCGTCTCAGCCGTCAAAATGGAGGGTAATATTGTCATTTGACTTATACGAAAATAGTTAATACTAGCCAAGGTCCCTCAAGTTTGGTGGTTTGGTCATCTTTAGTCCCAAGTTTCCATATTCCATTATTTTCCTTCTTTCATATTCTCTTCTTCAAATGTATTATTATTACTATTATTTATAGTTATTATTAAATTCTTATTATTATTACTATTATTTAAAGTTATTATTGTTATTATTAAATTATTATTATTATTGTTATTGTTATTGTTATTATTATATTATTAGCATTAAATTATTATTATTATTATTATTATTATTATTGTTGTTGTTGTTGTTGTTATTATTATTATTATATTCATATTCATATTATTATTATTATTGTTATTGTTATTGTTATTATTAAATTATTATTATTATTATTATTATTTATTGTTATTATTATTTTTTTAAATTATTATTACTATTATTATTATTGTTGTTGTTGTTGTTATTGTTTTTATTGTTGTAGAAATGTAGAAATGCTATTATTATTATTATTATTATTATTATTATTATTATTATTATATTCATATTATTATTGTTATTGTTATTATTATTATTATTATTAAATTCTTATTATTATTACTATTATTTATTGTTGTTATTATTATTATTAAATTATTATTATTGTTGTTGTTGTTGTTGTAGAAATGTGCAAATGCTATATAGGATGAGTGTATTTAGTAAAATCAAAAAATTAGAGAAATAAAAATCTGGAGGAATGGAAAAATGGAAAACTGAAAAAATGAAGAAGGAAAACTGGAAAAATGGAGAAAGAAAACTGGAGAAATGAAGAAATGAAAAACTGAAAATGAAAAAACAGATAAATGAAGTAAACGTCCCCTATACATTTGTAAATTTTCTTTAATATTGTATAGGAGAAGAGGGAGTTCAAGTTGGAAGTTGAGAAACCACCAACTTTCTTTAATATTGTTTGGCCAAGTTTGGGACTAAAGATGGCCAAACCACCAATAATAATAATAATAATAATAATAATAATAATAATTTAATAATAACAATAACAATAATAATAATAATAATATGAATATGAATATAATAATAATAATAATAATAATAATAATAATAATAATAATAATAATTTAATGCTAATAATATAATAATAACAATAACAATAATAATAAGAATTTAATAATAACAATAATAACTTTAAATAATAGTAATAATAATAAGAATTTAATAATAACTATAAATAATAGTAATAATAATACATTTGAAGAAGAGAATATGAAAGAAGGAAAATAATGGAATATGGAAACTTGGGACTAAAGATGGCTAAACCACCAAACTCGAGGGACCTTGGCTAGTATTAACTCTTTTTGTATAAGTCAAATGACAATATTACCTTCCATTTTGACGGCTGAGACGGGAGGAAGTAACGGAAGGACGCTAGAAGGTAACTTTTGACAACTCGGAGGATGACGGATGGTAATTATGAAAGTTAGGGACCATTGATGGCGATGTCACCAAACTCGAAAGATCATATGTGGTATTTACTCATTTCTATACTATAGATCCATAATTTCTATGTTGCACATCATAACGCTCCATAGTATATAATTGAATGTTGCTTTCTCTTGGACGCCAACAATTTCCATTTATATTGCAAGTGGGCTCTATCCCAAGATTTATAAATTATATATCAAACGTCACTAACGTGCGCCGCCGTCATCCTTAATTTTCCAATTTCTTTTTAAATTCCAAAAATCTTCGCATTATATATATCAGACGTCACTTGAAATGTCAAAATCGTTGAAAAAAAAAACAAATAAATTATATCTTATGTTAAGTAGCACAGAAATAGGAAACAGTGACATAGGAGAGGTAGGATACAAAAAAAAACGAGGAAAAAATATAAATAAATAAATAAATAAAGTCAAAAGACCTTGTGGTCAAGTGGCATGAAGTGACTCTTTCAAATAGGAGATTATGAGTTTGAGTCTCAATGAAGGTGGTATTGACTGGACTTCAGGAAAAAAAAAAAAAAACAGAACTGTATTTGGAAATTGTTTAAGTGGAGAAGGTGTCAAATAGGTCACTAAACTTATGATTTTTGTGCAATTAAATCATTAAACAGGTAAATTATGTACAATTGAGAAATAATTTTCATTTCTACAGGTAGAATTCATTCATATTACTTACATGGTATGTACTAAGAATTACATTTTCCTTAATCATACTAGTTGAGATGAAAGATTAAAATGTTTTCAACTTAAATTGCATTGAAAGAAATCATAAATGTATCTCAATTGCACATATTTTGTTTGTTTGACGATTAAATTGTACATTTTTTTTTTAATTCAGTTACCCTATTACACAAAAGTGAATAAGTGATATGTTTAATACTACTTGTTCCTTTTTAAACTAGGGAAACATCAAGTTTTCGTATGTTTCTAACAAATGAAAACATTCACATTCGGAAGTTTATGCACAACATAGCGGGGATTATCTGATGGTGTGCATTGAATAAACACCGATCCAATGTAATAGCTCGCAAATTACACAAAAATATATAAATTACAATATTGCATTAAGAAGATTCTGTGTGACGAACTTGATAAAAAAGATGTTAACATGAACTAAACATGTGATATTTAAGTACAATAATTATACTCCACCTATTTAGTTAAATGAAATTCAATAACATATCTCACATATTGAGTGTATAATGTCAAATAAAACTGTAATTTGAATAAAATGATATTTTAGTTGCGTTGACATGAAACTACAATATATATAATATATAAATAAAAATGAATATATCATACAAACATAATTAATTAGACGAAAAGAGTGTGTTTCTTTTCATTAAAAGAAACGGCATCGTTTTGGACCATGATCCACACTAAAATTTGCCTCCACAAACCACCATATCAACTACCACCCTTGCGCCTCCAGTCACAGCTTTATTTCACAGTACCTTTCGAACTGAGAAAAATTATTAAAATCGAGTACTGAGAAGTTCTTGTTCACTTCCCTTAAACACGTGCTATAGTAAGCCTTTGCAAAAACATGTTTTCCTTTCTCGTACTTGTGCCAAAACATAAATTTCATTTTTCCATAAAATTAAAATGTCAAGCATGTAAGTAAAAAACTTCCTGCCTCAAACCAACCCTTGAATAGTTCTAGGAAATTAAGCAGGAAATTTATCATTAATATATTAAGTTAGGACAAAGATATGACATAGCTCCTAAGGCTGTTATTATCCCAGCCAAACCCCTCTTTGCAATCCTATGTGGCAAGGCCATGTCACTATTTTTATTTTTTTTTTTAATTGAAAGGGATTTGTAAATTTGTCCTTAAAAAGCTGCCGCGGCTTTTGTACTTTCTTTTTATTTTTAAATTTTATTTTTTTTCTTGACTTTTTAATATTTTAATATAATTAATAATATTATTTTAATATGTTGGGCCCACTTTTGAAGTGTGAATAGTAGATGATTTGCAAATGGGATGATGTGAAAGTGGGATCTATTTTTGAGAGTGAGAGATGTTTGCAGGGATAAGGACAACCTAACTCCTATGAGGTAATGCACTTGATAACTCGTTGTAATCTTCAAATATGTAATTTTTAGTTGTTATACTCCGTAATTTGTACTGTCATTGCAGGCTTTTACTAAGGTTTTCAAGAGTTGCAGCCC
Organism: Ipomoea nil; assembly: GCF_001879475.1. Taxonomy (NCBI): domain Eukaryota; kingdom Viridiplantae; phylum Streptophyta; class Magnoliopsida; order Solanales; family Convolvulaceae; genus Ipomoea; species Ipomoea nil. The sequence continues at coordinate 1,471,962 of NW_017618464.1, read as the reverse complement.
AGAGTCTTTGCTGAAATTAGCTTGCCTTTCTGCAATTGAAGAAATGATGTTCTCTGTAAGATTCCTTGTGGTCTCAGTTGTGTTCTTTGAGTGTTTCTGCAAAAATTGTCTGCTACTGTATAATTTTTATTATGTAAACTAAACAATAAATAGGGATGGTGATTTGATGCTTTTCATTAAATTATCATATTCTGCAGAAACATGTTGGATAGCAGCAATATGTCCTTTTTTCTTTTTTCTTTTTTTCCTTTCCTTTTGTTGGAGGTGTGAAACTGTAAAATGACATCATTAATTCTGGAATCTCAAAACACATCAAAAATTGGCTTATAGATCAATTTTGACTTATTTGATCACTATTAATTGTTTAATTTAGTTAAAATATCAATGTTTGGTTAATTAGCTTTTTGTAACTCCAAAAGGCTAAAATTCAAAAAGCTACTCCAATCAACTTTTTCAATTAACTTTTTGAGAAAAGAAATTATACTAAATAGCTATCAGCTAACAGTTAATTTACCAAATTATCAACTATTTATACCCTCTAATTAACACAATCAGCTAACAGCTAACAGCCATTTTACTAACCAGGGCCTTAATAAATCAGTTGCTAATAATGTTTTAAGCGTGAATCTAATCTCAACTTCCCTGTACAAATTTTAGGAACATGATTGGCTTCACCTGGATACAAGTGATCCAGAACTGCTACATTATCAGATTACTATAGAAGAAAGGCATGAGGTACAAAGAGCTTGCGATAGGCTTACAACTGCGACTACTACTCTTATAGCTTAGTATTTGGCTTAATTACATTAAATGAACATTTCATTTCTTATATTCTTCTTTTTAGGTCCTAACTTTCCAGGTTTTTATTTAAAAATAGGCTATGATTAATTAAAATTAAAATTAATTAGAAAATATGGTCTTGATTTTTTTAATTTTTTAATTTTTTTTTTAAATTTGGGAAACGATTATGAAATGTTAATATGAAATTTTCATTTTTGAGATATGAAAATGCCATGAGTCGTTGGCGTTAGGCTATGAGTCGATCCTTCTGCTCCTTTGATGTCGTAGGGTTTTGCAATTAATTAGAATAATTTTGGTCAATTGATTTAAGGGAAAAATTGCACTTTTTCTCCCTGAGTTATATACTTATAGCACTTTTTCCCCCTCAATTATTTAGGTAAGCACATTAGCCCCTTCAATTATTCTAAAAGTTGTTATTTTTCTCCCTAATATATTAAATTGACATTTATACCCTTAAAATAAACATTTTATTTATTTTACTTCTCCAACAAATTATTGCGTATACGTAGGGATGACTACGATTCGGTTTGAACTGAATCAGACACTATAGCAATCGAATTAAAAGTTTCCGGTTATGATTCAGATCTAGAACCCAATATTTGAATTTCAATTTATTAAAATTATGAATCAAAAAAATTGGATCCTGAACCGTGAACTGGCGGTTCCGGACCCGATTCGTGATTTTGAACCGTTTTTATTTTAAAATTTTATTTTTATTTTAAAAATAGTCTAAATTCAACAATAAATGTATTTTATTTTTTCAGTTCGGAACATGAACCGTCCGTTCCGGAATTTTAATCAACTCTAAATATCGAGTTTCGATTCTAAATTATAATTGGAATATTTCAGTTTGGTTGCTATAGTGTTTATTTGGTTTGAACCAAATTATGGTCATAATTTGTTGGAGAAGAAAAATAAATAAAATATTTATTTTAAGGGTAAATATGTCTATTTAACATTTTAGGAGGAAAAACAACCACTTGAATAATTGAGGGGAGAAAAGTGCTATAAGTATATAACTCAGGGAGAAAAAGTCCCATTTTCCCTTGATTTAAATTCAGTTAATTTAATCTGTAATAGCTACATCGATTTTGTTAGCAATTTTAAGTTGAAGTTTTAGAAAAAATAATCAATTATCGGTTGATTTTGTTAAAATTTAAAATTCACTTAATTAATAATAGGAAAAATTGCATTTTTGGTCTTAAAGTTATACAGATGATATAAATTTAGTCCTTGAGATACATGTAATTATTTTTAACCCCTAAGTTATGCATGGAAGGATGATTTTAGTCATTTGGAGATTATTTTTATCACTAATTTTTAACTTGATAAAGTGATTGATTTGATCATTCAAGGATTAAAATTGCCACTCCATGTATAACTTAGAGGTTTAAAATGGTCATACATATAACTTAGCGACAATCTGTACCGCGAATATAATTGAAGGACCAAAAATGTAATTTTCTCTTAATAATAAGCAAAAAGTATAGGATATATTATTATGCATAATAAAATTTTGATTCAAGCATATAGTCATCAAAATATAACTTGATTAAATTATTTCAATAAATTATATATCGAATCAAAGAATATGGTCACCAAAATAAAAATTCGATGAATTTGCTTTCAAATTTATTATTAACAACGCAATGCACAAATATATATATATATGCCCAATAATAAAATTTTAGTTATATTAAAATAGTTTGTAATAATACTATATAATTTTTTAAATTCATTATTATAGAATTTATATTATAATAAAAATTATATTCTGTAGTTAATAATTTGTGTAATAATATTATAGTATGGTTAATATTATTAAAGTAAAAATTTTAGATATGATAAATTATTAAATAAAATTATAGTAACATTTAAACTTATTTTTTATAATGTCTACATATATTATTATCATTGAAGAATATAATAAAAGATATTGTATATGTATATGTATGATAATAATGGGAAAATATAACAAGAGTTATACTAATATTTATATTTTTGTTCAAAAAAATTGTATAGTAAAACTCTTATAGCATAATGTATAAAAATAAGTAATAGAAAACTAGACATAAATCATTATTCAATAAAAGTGTGTTTAACTTGGATTAAGACTTATTTTTTTTTAAGAAATGAGAGCCCTTGATCTACGAAGTTAATATTTTTTTTTTTTTGAATGTGATCTACGAAGTTAATATGAAGTAGCTTCGCTCGCAAAATATTCCGTGGACTCAGGTCCATCTTGTAAAGTTGACCCGTATTTAAATGTTTGCAACTTATATACTAAATGTTTACATTTTACTTTTTAAAACTTCACAATTTGTATGTTACGGACACACAATGTTAACGTATATGTAATTGATTATCTTATTTTGTATTCACAAGTTCCTTTCAAATATTGCAGTCATACAATATTAACCGTTTTAGATTTGATGACCCGGTATTGTATTATGGAATATGTGTTTTGACATAAAAATACAATTTATATTTTAAAAATTTACAATTCCAATACTAAAAGTACACAATTTATTCGTCATTTAGGATAAGAGTCCACCTTGCTTGCAAGGTGTACCCTGGTCCATGGTATAACAATTCAGCTTCGCTAATCATATTTTGGGGCATATTACAAACAAGGAGTAATTCCGTTTGAAAATTTGTAATGGGTGGCGGGAAAATTGTATTCGCGGCAGAACAATTTTTTTTTTCCCAGACTCGATTTTGATTAAATCCAACCCAAATCCCTAATTCACTAATTGCATAATTCCCAAAATCGAACAGAGCGTGAGGAGTGAAGACTGAAGAATGCAATCGAAGATTAACGCCTTTTTCAGACCATGCACTTCCAAGACCGCCGACGCTTCTTCCATCTCCGGTGATTTGTTCCACCGAGAAGGCACAAAAAAGAAATACCCAGATATTACCGTTACGTATAACCGTAGAAATTCCCAACCGTGTGGGTATGATCTCTATCACTTTAAGTTTTCATTATTAGCTTTAAAATCTCATGGTTATTATTTATTTATTTATTTATTTGAAGTTATGACCTCAAGTAAAATTTGGATTTTATTGTTTTCCGTTTTTTTTTGTTTGTAGATGTGAATAATGGATATAGTTTCTGTTTTCTTTCAGTTTATTTGGTCATTTCTTTCCTGCTTGTTCTTTTTTGAAAACATCCCGCTTGTTCTAAGTGACTTAGTGAGACTGACTGTGCTGGTTGTTGCTTTTCATTTTTAAAAGAGATTGGTTGATTTGTCCTCTTTGTTTGGAGATTTTCTTCATTTCTTTTCCAATTTGAGGCATGCTGCAGCTATTTGATTTTTATTTTTTTATTTTTTATTTTGATTCCAGTATAACTTTTCTGCCCCTAACTAGCAATTTCCCCAATGATTGTACTAGTAATTTCTTTTCGATACTGTTTTAATTTTGCCCTTCTTAATTTTATGTAACTCTGTATTTGACTATTTGTGTTGCATGTGCTTGAAATTTTGTTGCCTAATAAAGTAGTGTTCACTCTTTGTCAATTGTTCTGCCACCAAAATTCAGTGATAGCAAGGATGGATCAAATGGTGAAGCACCCAAGAAAATTGATTCAAAGAGCTCAATTGTGAAATTTGGTTTGCCCACATCTGTAAAAGTTCTGAATAAGAAGAGAAAATATGCCCAATTTCATTTGGAATTTGGTCAGTCTGATTTTCTCTTGCACACTTGCAATGTATGCAACTTCCAGTATGCTACTGGTCAAGAAGGGGATGAGAAGGTTCACCAGGCATTTCACAAGAATTACACTGTTGGAATCCCATTTAAGGTTTTATGACAAGTTTGTTTGTTTGTTTGTTTGTTTTTTTTTTTTTTTTTTTTTTTTTTTTTTTTTTTTTTTTTTTTGTGTGTAAATCTTATGCATAGACTTACTATTAATACTTGGCTTACTATTTCCTCCCTTCTCTTTTTGGTTGTTTGATTTACTTTCTAGGGCTGGCAGAATGAAAGAATTATTCCAATTCCTTCATTTGAAGCAGGACGCATTATCTTGGTCTTAAATGATGACCCTCCTCCTTGGAGAAACAAGGTGAATTATATTTTTATTTCACATATCCTGCCATGTTTTTGTTTCCACGAGAAACACTAGTTAATTTTTTAAGCAATCTGAGGTTCTAGTATGTTGGCAGGTTCAGGAAGTTGTAAAGATGATGGAGGTGGAACTTGGTGAAGGGTGGATATATAATCAGCAATGCAAGGTTCCAACAACTACTAATATTATGTTGCGTAGCATTTAAACTCCAGATCATAGGATCAATTTCTTGTATGCATAGTTGTTTTACACATCGTACTTCTTTGCAACTTGTTTCACATGCAAGCAAGCTATATTTTTCTCTTCTGCTAGTTATTGATATATGAATAAAGATCTTCAACGTTGTGTATACTCATATCTTGTCGATACCCCTCCACAGTTTACATTCTTTTCCATTCTTCCTTGACTTGGACAGATATTTCCCTGTGCAACTTTCAAGTATTTCCACTTATTACAGGTGTATTTGTTTATCTCTTCTCGAAGAATTGGTGGATGCTTGGTAGCAGAACCTATAAAGAAGGCATATAGAATTGTTTCTAGTTCGCAAGGCAACAAGTCTAGTGTTGCGGCTGAAAGGGAAGTAAGTCAGAGATCTACGGTTCTGCAGTTTGGAGGAGTCAGTTTTCAACGGGAAAAAGTAAGAAGAGATCCCCCTAAAGAAAGACTCGATGGTTTAGATGATGGCCTAAATGGAGTGATCTTGTGTGAGAAGGAAGCTGTACCTGCTTTGTGTGGCATTAGAGCCATTTGGGTCACTCCTTCCAATAGAAGAAAACACATTGGTAGTTATTTACTTGATGCTGCAAGGTAATAGCCATATTTTCATCAGCTTCAGTTTCTAGATTGACTTAAGAATTTTGTTTCCCCAAATCTCCGATTGAGAAAATTTAACTTACTAAAGGGATGTGAACATATTCTGGATTTGGTACAGAAGAAAATTTAACTTACCATCTGCAGCACATATTTGTTGTACCAAGAAAAATCTGCATTGCTTGTAACTCATTCTTCTGGGGATTCTTTTTTGTTGTTGCATGCTTGAAACAGTGAATTCTTTCCTATTAACTCTCCAAGACTCTTATCTACTTTTTACTGAATTTCTTTGACTTTTATTGCTTTAATTAATTAATGCAGGAAAAGTTTTTGCAATGGTCAAGTTCTCTTGCGCTCAGAGCTAGCATTTTCTCAGCCAACTTCAGTTGGGAAGGTATTCATATCTAGCTATACTAGCAGTTCATCCTTCTTCCTATACACCTCCAGTGGCTCTAAGTAGGTTCCATCTTCTTTCAGCAACTCTCTTTAGGTACTGCTTAATCCATGTTTCATGTGATATGTGTGTATATATATAAATATACATTTATAAAAGTAACATTTTTAAGACAAAATTTACTGTTCCAATCCTCAAAGAAGGTAAGGACAAAAAGAGTATGGAGTATATAACAGAGGGTGAGGGGATGAAATCGAACTCCCATCATATCCCATGATCATCAACTCAAACATTCATATATGCACAAGTTTTTCACATCTTACCCTTACTAATTAAGATATAACACAACCATTTGGGTCTTCTTCTGCACTATAAACATCATAGTACTGTGGATTGTAACTTGTGTAAAGCTTCATCAACTCAGCAATTTGTTGTTGATCACCTTGGGCTTGGTTACCCTTCTTTTCTTCAACTTTTTTATTCTCTGGCTCCTTTGCAGGCCCCACTGTTAGTATCTCTGTGTGCCATGATTTCCTCAGCTTTCCCACCACCACTATTGGATCAACATTCCCAATTATAGTTAGTTTCTTCTCCTTCACCTCAATGGCAATTGAATCAATCCCTGTTAGTTCAGATTTAAATCTATAGTTAGGTAGTCTTTTAATAATCCAAAATAAATTTAATAATTAATATTTAGGAATTATGATAGTAACTAGGTAGTAGGAAATAATGAAATATGCCCCCGCATATTCCTTGCTCCTACCCCTACCTTTCTCCTATCCTCATCCCCACACCCAGGACCGGTCCCGTTTGGGAATCCTGTCCTCGGCTTCAAGTTTAGAAACCAGTGTAAGTTGTCTATAACTTCTTAGCACCCTTATTTTTGGAGTGAGGAAAGAAACTTCTAGTCACTACCCCAGAGTTTGCATTGGTAAACTTCGCCTTGTGATCTAGCCGGCAAGGCTTAGCATCCCTATTTTGTTTGAATAAGATGTAAAGGTAAAAACTTGCCTGGGAGGGTGGAAACAGTTTTCATGGCCTTCTTTTTGTCCTTGTCATCAATCAACTCTAATTTCAAGACCAATTTCTGCAGCAGGGAAGTTGAGGACAAGTGATTAGACAATCTAAAAGAGAGACTACTTTAATTTGCATATATAATCAGTAAAGACTAAAGAGAAATTAAATTTGGTTTCTCTACAGCAACAACAAAATAAGAGAGAAAGAAACCATAAATCCCATCAGTTGTATACTTGTATGTGAAGTAAAACACAGCAAACCAAAGATCAAAGTTGATGGTATTAAAGACAGTACAGTGAAACTAGATATCTTTATGGCGGAGAGATAAAGAAATGAATCTGAAGAGGAAGAGATGATGAAGTTCAATTCAACCTTCATCTCTGCCAGACAGTGAAACTTCACAAATATTTTGATTGGTACTGAAGTGCTAGGACTTGGCAATTAATGGAGGAATTAAATTATTGTATCCAAGTGGCGTGTCCAGTTCAATTAACGAAAATCAATCAATATTTTTTTAAAAAAATTAATAAATTTATTGTTTAGTTAGGAAATGATATGTTTTTGTTGTATTATTGTGCCATTAAAAACCAAAAAACGTCTTGGGCACACGTAATTTTATAACCATATCAGAATTAGTGTTGGCGGTGGAGATAGTTATGGCCTTGGATAAGACTTGACAATGTATCAAATAATTGGATTAGATTAATGTCAGCATGTCTGAACGGATTTAGTTCATTGATTCAGTATGTTATATTTGAGAGAAGATTAATATCAGCACCATAGATCCTCTATTATTATAAGTAATTTAGAAGATGAAATTTTATTCAAATTGAAAATTTCATTCATGGTAAATCACAATTTGATGTGTGTGATACTAATATTTTTTTTTAAAATCAATTCGCTAGAGTGCTAGGAGCATGAAGGATTTTCTAAGATATCATATACCTTGCTCTTTATTATAACGTTTTTGTGGTAGAATAAGTGAGTTGTAACACTTCTCATGTACTACAATATTTAATAAGATATCTAGTTTAAAAATTTAGTTTGTATAACGTGTTTCTAACAAAAAGTTTTAAAACTGCGTATTGTTACATGGCCAACAAGTATTTACACTTTCTTTCTATATTGTTAGAGTAGTAAATTACGTGATCTTACAAAGAAAAGATATTAAACATGTAAATTACACATCAGTGTATGAACAACAATTGTCCTCGAACTTAACACGAAACTTGGTTCACACGCACACACAAATCAAAAAAAATTTAGAAATTGAGATAGGGATAAGAACGAAACATCCCCCGAAAACATAGATGAAAATAAAAATAAAAATGGAGATTAACAGCACGTTTGGTTCACGGAATGAATTTTGAGGTAATAGGAATGCTATTCCATAAGGAATGGAATAGGCAAGGAATAGAATATGAATTGTATTCTATTGTTTGGTTCGCGGAAGGAATAGACTTTAGGAATTATATTACAGTGTTTGGTTGATTTAAGGAATAGAAATGAAATATGTTTTAAAAGACATAAATACCCTTATAAAAATATGTGATGGTGGCGATGGTGGTGGTGGCGGTGGCGGTGGCGGTGGCGGCGATGGTGGTGGTGATGGTGGTGGTGGTGGTGCTGGGGTGGTGATGGTGGTGGTGGTAGCAGTGGTGGGGGCGACGGTGGTGGTGGTGACGGTGACAATTGTGGCAGTGGTAGTGGGGGCGGCGACGGTTGTGGCAGTGGTGGTGGTGGTGGTGGCGGTGGTGCTGCTGGGTGGTGGTTCTGGTGGCGGTGGTGGTGGTGGCGGTGGCAGCGGTGGCGGTGGTGGTGCTGGGGTGGTAATGGTGGTGGTGGCGGTGGCGGTGGCAGTGGTGGGGGCGGCGACGATTGTGGTGGTGGTGGCGGTGGTGCTGCTGGGTGGTGGTTCTGGTGGCGGTGATGGTGGTGGCGGCGGTGGTGGGGGCGGCGGTGATGGTGGGGGCAGCGGTGGTAGCGGTGGCAGTGGTGGGGGCGGCGATTGTGGCGATGGTGGTGGTGGTGGTGGCAACGACAGTGGTGAAATAGGATAAATTTATATATAGGATAAAAAAAATTAGGTTAAAGAAAGGGGTAAAAAAGAAAATAGATTCTAAAATCTATTCCTGAGCGTTCAGTAATAGGCTAATACCAGGGGGGCCTAGTAATAGCTATTACCTTATTTGAGGTAATAGGCTATTACCAGGAATACTATTCCTGGTAATAGAAATGGTTACCAAACAAAGGAATAGATCTATTACTAGGAATGCTATGCCATTTCCCAATCATTATTGTATGGACCATGGTCCACACAAGTTGTGTAGACCATATTTTGTCTATTGTAAAATAATGTACATTCAGTACAAAAATAATGTACATTCAGTAAAAAAATAATGTACATTATATTCAGGGGATGTACATTATTTTTGTTCTAAGTGTACATTATATTATATAATGTACATTCAGTACAAAAATAATGTACATTTAGTATATTAAAAATGTAATTTTTGTTATGATCCATATAACATTGTGTGGACCATGGTCCACACAATAATTTGCCGCCATTTCCAGCCTATTCCGTGAACCAAACGGGCCATAAAAATAAGAAATATGCCTCTTCACATATTCCTAACCCTGTTGCCATTCCTACTTATTGAATTTCATTTTTTTTTTCTTTTTCTTCTCAAAATGGATATACTAAGAGACAGACTTTGCTGATCACAGATCAAAAGAACCAAGAATATTAAATAAAAAAAATTAAAAACTAAAAAGGCCGTAACTGCCATGATATAAACTTTTGAACTCAAATAACTCATATCCGCAAATTATGCCGTGGAATCGTGTTCACCGAGAATGGTGAACACAAGTCAAAACGACGTCGTTTTTAGGCAAAAAAAAAAAAAAAAAAAATCGCGGATGTGGAGTTAACGGCGCGTTACTGATCAAATTATGAATTTTCTGTTATGAGATTATGAATTTTATGAAAATTCATAATCTCATAACAGAAAATTCATAATCGCATAACAGAAAATTCATAATCGCATAACAGAAAATTCATAATCGCATAACAGAAAATTCATAATCGCATAACAGAAAATTCATAATCTCACAACTGAAAATTCATAATCTCATAACAGAAAATTCATAATCTTATAACAGAAAATTCATAATCTCATGGTTCCAAAGTGAATGTGTAGGCATGGTTCCAAAGTGAATGTGCAGGCATGGATTCATAATTTATGAATGTCCGTGATTTCGGACGGAAATATGTAGGCATGGTTCCAAAGTGAATGTGCATGCATGAATTCATAATTTATGAATGTCCGAAACTCCGAAATTATGAATGTAATGAAAATTCATAATCTCATAATAGAAAATTCATAATCGCATAACAGAAAATTCATAATCTCATAACTGAAAATTCATAATCTCATAACAGAAAATTCATAATCTCATAACAGAAAATTCATAATCTCATGGTTCCAAAGTGAATGTGTAGGCATGGTTCCAAAGTGAATGTGTAAGCAGTCACGTAATTAATTAAAAGAAAAAAAAAAAAAAAGATAACGGTGCACTAACACCGTTGGAACCGTGTTCACCATGAATGGTGAACACGGTTCCATGGCATAACGTCTGACTCATATCAATACAGGCCGGTTCACCCCATTGGGCCAGCTAGATTTGTCTCAAATTTAGAAAAAAGAAATTTTCTTTTTAGTGCTACCCATAAATGATATTTGGTGTGTACATTATTATGTGATAACCTACGATTACAATTACATAAAATTATCCAATTAGAGTACATTGAACCTTTGGAAGTCCATATTCAGTAACAGAAATTTACAAAAATAGATGAGGTTACAAGTACCATCACCTAAAATTTACTTCAAAATTTTGTCTAGAATTAAAAAATATATATCCTAACATTGGATAAATTATATCATTGATCAAAGTTCACCTTATATACATTAAACTAATACAGTGGATGCATAAAAATAATATTGTAGATACATAAAAATGACACCAATAGTAGTAAACTTGTGTATTTTTTTTTTTATTTTTTTTTTTTAAGAAAAAATTTTGTACTTAATAGTAGTGACTTTTATGAATCCCCAATTTATGTACCTAAAGTAATGACTTTATTTACTTGCAGATTTATTTTTAAAATTTTTACAAAATTAATATAAATATTATTTAAAATAAAAATAATTTAAGTAGGTAAAATTTTCAGATATACTATTGCCAACATTTATGGATCAAAGAAGTTTCAATGCTTCAAATCGGGTCACAATATAGGATAGTTGGTGCATACGGATGCCAAAACGACGTCGTTTTATTAAAAAACGCGCGTCTCCCCTTTAAAAAAAATTTCGGTTCGATTCCCAGCAACAACATTATATTGTTCATTCATTCTGGAATTTTAGTTCATAAATTATGGAATTATAGTTTATTGATTATGGAATTATAGTTCATCGATTATGGAATTGTAGTTCATCGATTCTGAAATTTTAGTTTATAGATTATGGAATTTTAGTTCATTCATTCTGGAATTTTTAGTTCATAGATTAGATTATGGAATTATAGTTCATCGATTATGGAATTTTAGTTCATATGTTGTTGCTGGGAATCGAACCTGATTTTTTTTTTTAAGGGGAGACGCGCGTTTTATTAAAACGATGTCGTTTTTGCATTCGTATACACCATGCATGGTGCATACGGATGCACAGCATAATTTGCCCACAATATAATACAAGTTCACCCTGCATACATTAAACTAATACGGTGGACGCATAAAATAATATTATAGGTACATAAAAATAACACCAACAATAATAAACTTTTGTGCTTAATAGTAGTGACTTTTATGAATCATATTTATGTACCTAAAATAATGACTTATTTACTTGCAGATTTATTATTTTAATTTTTTTTTTTAAAAACAATATAAATCTCTATCTCTATTTCTATCGGCATGTTTGGTTCATGGAATAGGTCAGGAATAGAATAACATTCCTTGGAATAGACCTATTCCATCGTTTGGTTGAATCATTTTGTCATTGGAATAACATGCCTAGGAATGAGCTATTACCTTCGCAAGGGGAATAGTCATTCCTAGGAGGGGCCTTGGTATTAGCTATTCCCATGCCCTTGGGAATAGCTTTTATATCACAAATATCAAAAATACCCTTTGCACATTATATAATATTTCTATTTATTTAATAAATATAATGTATAATGTATTATATAAATGTATATATTTAATTAATTATAATTTTTATCTATCAATCTTTCAATAAATATATATATTTAAATAAATTATTTGTCTATGTGCGCGCATGTGTGTGTGTGTATATATATATATATATATATATATATATATATATATATATATGTGTGTGTGTGTGTGTGTGTGTGTGTGTGTGTGTGTGTGTGTGTGTGTGTGTGAATAAAAAAAATTAACTGTATAAGACACCTTAATTATGGAGCCTTGGCTCCTAAATTAAGTAGTCTGCCCATCTACATGCCTAGCGGATGGCCGGATGGGCATTGCAAGTTTGCCTAGCTGATGAACATTGCAATTGAAATTATGGAGCTTTGAGACTCATTTTATAGGAGCCTCAAGACTCCATTCCTTACTTCTCCAACCGATGTGGGATAAGTGGAAAATAAATATCATAATCATATTCATTATTATTATTATTATTATTATTATTATTATTATTATTATTATTATTATTATTATTATTATTATTTTGTATAAAGGTATTTATGTCTTTAAAAACTTATTCCATTTCTATTCCTTTAACCAACCAAACACTGGAATACAATTACTAAAGTCTATTCCTTCAGCCAACCAAACAACATAATACAATTCATATTCTATTCCTTACCTATTCCATTTCCTGTGGAATAGCATTCCTATTCCCTCCAAATTCATTCCGTAAACCAAACGTGCTGTATATATATTAAAGCAAAATGATTATGGAAAATTTTTTCTCTCCAAAGTATGAAAGCATTTATTGTATTCACATTACTTGATAAATTCATGTAATTTTAATTACAAATCAAATAAAAATCAACTTGGGGCTTCGATTCTTGGAGCTGTTCTTTCTTGGAAGCAGAAGCAACTGTTAGCCGTAGCTCATGCATGAACGCGAAGAAGAAGAAACAACTTATGCAAAATGACTATTTTGCCTTCATGAATAAAAAATTTAAAAAGGTTTAAGTTTTTCCGGTCAATTTCCATCAGTGATTTGACCGAAAGGACCAAATATGCTAAAAACGCATAGTTAAAGGACCAAATTGTTAGTTTTAAAAGTCATGGAGTGAAATTAAAATGTCCCCTATAGTCAAGGCTCAAAAGTGTAATTTATTCATGTATTAAATTAATAATAATCCGTGCATTGCACATGACACTTACTAGTATTATTTAAAATAAAAAAGATTTAAGGAGGAAAAATTTTCAGATATACCTATTGCAAACGGCAAATTATGCCCTGGACCCGTGTCCACAGTGAATTGTGGACACGGGCCCAAAACGACGTCGTTTTAAAAAAAAAACGCGTCATTTAGTTAATAAAAAAAAATTCGCGCGCGTTTTGCCGTTAATGGCGTTATTTTTTTTTGGATTATGAATGTACAGTTATGCCGTTATGAATGTACAGTTATGCCGTTATGAATGTACAGTTATGCATTTATGAAATTATGAACACAGAGCTCTAACATTATGAACTTACAATTATGAACATATATAGTGATAAAATTATGACCATGGAGCTTTAAAATTGTGAATATAGAGCTTCGAAGATGATGAATGTACAGTTATGGAGTTATGAATCTACAGTTATGGAGTTATGAATCTACAGTTATGAGATTATGAATGTACAGTTATTGATCGAATTATGAACAAAGAGCTCAAACATTATGAACTTACAATTATGAACATATAGTGATAAAATTATGAACATAGAGCTCTAAAATTGTGAACATAGAGCTTCGAAAATTATGAATGTACAGTTATGGAGTTATGAATGTACAGTTATGGAGTTATGAATGTACAGTTATAGAGTTATGAACTTACAGTTATAGAGTTATGAATGTACAGTTATTAATAATATAGTAATAAAATTATGAACATATACTCCTATAACGAAGCGGTCTGAAATTAAAAAAAAAAAAAAAAAAAAAAGAGATAACAGTGCCTAACGGCACTGTTACCCGTGTCCAGCAAGCATGCTGGACACGGGTCCAACGCATAACGATCGATTGCAAACATTTATGGATCAAAGAAGTTTCAATGCGGTCCAATACAAGTTGGAACCCTTTTACATTGTGTAACATTTATGGATCAAAGAAGTTTCAATGCGGTCCAATACAAGTTGGAACCCTTTTACATTGTGTAACATTTATGGATCAAAGAAGTTTCAATGCGGTCCAATACAAGTTGGAACCCTTTTACATCGCAAATTATGCCATGGAATTGTGTTCACCGAGAATGGTGAACACAAGACAAAACGATGTCGTTTTTAGGTAAAAAAAAAAAAAAAATTCACGGATGTGGAGTTAACGGCCCGGGTTTGATCAAATTATGAATTTTCTGTTATGAGATTATGAATTTTATGAAAATTCATAATCTCATAACAGAAAATTCATAATCGCATAACAGAAAATTCATAATCTCACAACTGAAAATTCATAATCTTATAACAGAAAATTCATAATCTCATGGTTCCAAAGTGAATGTGTAGGCATGGTTCCAAAGTGAATGTGCAGGCATGGATTCATAATTTATGAATGTCTGTGATTTCGGACGGGAATATGTAGGCATGGCTCCAAAGTGAATGTGCAGGCATGAATTCATAATTTATGAATGTCCGAAATTATGAATGTAATGAAAATTCATAATCGCATAACAGAAAATTCATAATCGCATAACAGAAAATTCATAATCTCATAACAGAAAATTCATAATCTCATAACAGAAAATTCATAATCTCATGGTTCCAAAGTGAATGCGTAGGCATGGTTCCAAAGTGAATGTGCAGGCATGGATTCATAATTTATGAATGTCCATGATTTCGGACGGGAATGTGTAGGCATGGTTCCAAAGTGAATGTGCAGGCATGAATTCATAATTTATGAATGTCCGAAATCTTTGTTCACCTCAAATTAAAGTGAAACCGCAAAATGTGAAAATAAAGAAGAAAAGTCACGCAATTAATTTTAAAAAAAAAAAAAAAAACATAACGGTGTACTAACACCGTTGGAACCGTGTTCGCCATTCTACCGTGTTCACCATGAATGGTGAACACGGTTCCATGGCATAACGTCTGCTTTTACATCGTTAACACAATTTTATAGGCTAATGAGGACTGAGTTGGTGGAGCCAAGACAAAAATAATGTCAGAAGTGAGATTTGAACCCCAAGCCCTCTCACATTGACTTAAGCTTAAATCTAGTCCTTTAGACCACACGGCCATCCCGCCAATCAATTTACAAAATTGATTTTAATTTTAATATCAATGAGAACAAGTTTTAAAAAGGAAATAATGTCAGAAGTGGGATTTGAACCCACGCCCCCTAACGAGGACTAGAACTTGAGTCTGGCGCCTTAGACCACTCGGCCATCCTGACAATGAGGTTAGAAAATTTATTTCAATTTTAATATTGAATGAGAACAAGTTTTAAAAGGGAAATAATGTCAGAAGTGGGATTTGAACCCACGCCCTCTCACGAGGACCAGAACTTGAGTCTGGCGCCTTAGACCACTCGGCCATCCTGACTTCACTGCTCAAAAAATTGTTATGTTACTTATATATTTAAAAACAAAAAGAATTTATGTTGAGATTGCTTTGATACTTCACAATACGCTATTTAATGGCCTTTCGTATTTCTCTAGATAAGGAGTATTGTGCGAGTGTTGCAGACACAAACTCCAAAATGTACACTCATGGGTGTTTTGGTTCATGAAATATTAGATTAACTAAAAATTTGAATTTGAAAAATAAAATGATTTTATAAAATAGTGTGACGAGCGGTGTATTGGGTAATTGTGGGTTGGCCATACCTATGTGCATTTGTAACGGGCGGTGTGCAATGTACTATCGTACACTGTGGCCTTCATAGTTGTACAATCTCCGCTCCGATGTTAGGTTATGCATTTGCATGGTCGGTAGTGTGCATTTGGGGTTGTTGCATGAGCTAGGGTGTTCGATATCCGTCATTGAAGGTCGTGCCCGCAGTTGAAGTTGGAGCAGAAGCTAGAGGATAAATGGGTCATCTCCTATTTTGCTAGTGCATCCACACCTTCATCTTGAGAAATCAAATTAAGGCTAAAATTTTACCATTACTAAATTAAACTTTCAAGTTTGCAATAATTATAAAATGAACACCGCGCACTCTTAAAATTTTTTAATAATTATAAAATTCAATCTGTATTTTCTTTACTAAACCTTCAACCATTGATAATCATGATAGACGGTTGAGATCAATCCTCACTTTTTGGATCGTAAAATGCATGTATGTGAAAGGCAACAAATTGAAGCACCTGGGAAATTAAATAGATTACTTAACTGAAACTTTGGACATTAGCAAGAATTTATTAATCTGAAAACAAATTCAAACTTCACCTACCCTCTCATCATTGATTATATATTCTGTTTCCCTCAAATACAGACACTTTCCTATTTCTATGAAAACTAAATGCCTGGGCCTGACAGAAGTTCCTTGAATTGCCTTTCGATCTGGATCACCCAAACATAAATGGCGTTTTGATGAAGTATATACCCATAATTACGAAATGGGTTTACAAGAAAATCATTTCCAGTTTGACCAATAGTTATTAAAACGACGTTGTTTTGTGTAATTTTTTTTTTTATTCTTTTTTGTGAGATCTGCTACAATATACATTTTTATGACTCATGACATTCCATTTGTAATATCTGACTTGGTGTTGATGCGGGGTAACATTGGGTTTCTTTTGAGTTTGTACTATTATTTATTAAAAATAGAATAAAACGAGTGATTGATCGAGTGTGTAGAATATAATCTTTATACCTGAACATCATGAATTCGATTCGGATAATGTACAATAGAGCATCAATATAATTGTCTCTACCTATAATTTCAATTCAATGCCCATTGATCGCAAATTATGCTGTGGAAACGTATTCACCATGCGCATGGTGAACACATGGGGTAGATCCATAATTTCTATACTGTAGATTCATTTTTTTATTTTTTTTAAAAATGTAGATTCATAATTTTGTTTTTCATTTGTTGTTATAGATATTATTAGAGTAGTCAATTTGATCTTTATTCCAAAATTCTATAACTATAGATTATTAGAGTTTTGAATAATAAAGTTTCATTCTCTCAAAACATAAACAACTAGATCTCATCTTTCAACCAACATAATCATGAATAATAAAATGATTCAAATGAAGATTGAAAAATATTTTAAAGTTGCAAAATTTATTTATTTATTATTTGAAATAGAAATCTTTCTCTTGATACTTAATAGTTGTAATTTGTAAACTTACTCTTATTAGTTAATAGTTAATTACATTGTTAATTCTTTTTAAACTTTTTTCTAATTAATTAGTTTAAATTTGCAAAATAATTTCTTTATTATCACTTAAATAAAGATCTATTATTATATTTAACAGTTTAAAATTTGTGTCCTTATGGTTATATTATAATTTTTATATTAAAATAAAGTTATAAATTAAAATTTATATATTTAATTAATTTTAAAGATTAAAAATAATTATAATATAATAAAAATGTAAATAAATAATTTTTAAGTTGTAGCTCATTATAATAAAAATAAATACATAAACTGATAAATGTAATAACTTCATACTAAAGGAATTGAAACAAAAAATATCTTATTTTATGTTGATTTAATTTTTCGTGGATAGTCATACAGTAAAGAGTTTTAAAATCACATCTGAAGGTCTTTTTTATTTTTATTTATTTTTATTTTTTATTTTTTTGTAGTTTTTAAACAAACCCTATGATTAGTTCAAATGTTAAAAATGTAGTAGGGTTCTAATAAAGGAAAGGGCTTCCAAATTAAGGGTTAGCATGCATGCTTAAGAGATTGCATTATATTACTAATGATAGAAAGACAGGTCCATTTAATGTAGAATTATAGGGTGAGAAGTGACATTTGTTTGTGACGCTGATTAATTAAGGTTACTGTTAAAAGCAGTAAAGCAAATATCAATAGGACCACTTCATAATTAATTAAGGAGCTTAATTGTGGTAGGGACATTCCATCTATGTGTAATTAACTTAAACCAAACCTTCTTAAGCCCCATAGTCGATCTATTTCTCACTAATAATAAATTGTGTAATCCCACACAAACAGTAGTCAATAATTATACCTTCGGTCACTGATATAAAAATTTAATTTTAATATACTATCTAAAAATAAAATTTTCATACATTAAAAATGAACATTCAATATATTAAAAATAAACATTTATCAGTAATTCATTTTGTATTATAGTTCATCAGAGTATATATAATTTGCAATGTACGACGATAAGCCTTGCCTACCGGACTGGCCCTTGATCAGGTTTAGGGGATAATTAATGAGTCCTTTAATGTGATTGGGACTTAAAATAAAGAGATTAGTGAGGATAGGACTTAAATTAAAGTATATTCCTCTTAATTCAGCTCAAATTATTTGTTAGGTTTGAATTATTCCAGCTCAAAATGATGAAGGGAAATATAATATATGGGACCATCACTTGACCTTAACCACCCGCGAAGATAAATAATTTTAAGAAAAGTTGGTTTCATTATATAATACTTCCTCCGTCTCATTTTATGTATGTGATTCGATTAACGAAACTTGACTGAAGTTATTTTCAATCATATTTTTCATAATATTAAATTTAGTATTAGTATACAAAATTTATATTTTTAGAAATTGTACTAAAGATATTATTAAACACAACAAATCAATATATGTGTGTGTGTGTGTATATATATATATATATATATATATATATATATATATATATATATATATATATATATATATATATATATAGAGAGAGAGAGAGAGAGAGAGAGAGAGAGAGAGAGAGAGAGAGAAAGAGAGAGAGTCCAAGAATATGGAGACAAGCTAGCTAAGTTGGTCGGATAGTTAACTTTTCGACTTTTTATGAGAATTACTGAACTATCTATTTACTTTCTTGGTTTGAGCCGGTTAGCTATAGGAAACTTAGGTTAGTTTAAATCCGTGGTCCTTTACCAACTAGGGTCATAAGACGAATTTCATCCAAAGCGCATATTCTGAATAGTTAGTAGCAAATACGCTTCTTTATTTTCTTATATTTGCATAGCAATCAATTGCGCATACGTACGCTACATTTTAATAATGGTATACTGTTGAACTTAACCCATCCAACCTTTCCCCATTTTAATAATGGATAATGTTGAACTTAACCCATCCAACCTTTCCCAACAGATATTTTTTTTAGCGTTTCAATTCGGTTTGCACATCTTGAGATTGCTCAATCACATCACCATTTATCACGGATGCATAATTTTGTTGGCGATGGAATTGTTATGAAATGTCCATGAGAAGGGCTTTAATTAGAAGCCTAGTAATTAACCTACCGCCCTAATTCAGCATGCTAATGTTTCTTTTTCTCTAATCAAGATTATTAGGTGGAATGGACATCGTCCGATGTTCGAGGTTATCCATGATTACCTAATACCCAAGGGATTGGATATTAAAATATTCCGCTTAATCATAACCAAACAAAAAAAAAAAGGTTTAAATTAAAGCACCTAATTAATCTTAACTTTATTAAAAGAAAATAACATTTGTTTTAGTCCTTACATCATTAAATTAATCAATTTAATTTGCGTATATTTTAAAAAATGCCACAACTATAATAAAATGGCAAACTAAGTTGTTTATTTATTTTGGATTTAAAAAGAGAGATCTCGCAAGAAATTAATTAATTAGTCAGCCCTTTTAGAAACACAATATCATAAAGAGACACATGTCTTATAATCTTCACTCAAAATCTTGTGAAAAGGGAAAGTGAGTTCTCAATCACCTACAAACAACTCATAAGCACTTAGGAGATAAACACTCTTTATAAAATCAATTGCTTTATTTTTCTCTCCATAAACATGCACCACTCATACTTCTAGATGATAGGACTATACAACGGGTTTCTCCAAACTGCCATACAACCTCATCATTAGAGATAAAATACTACTTTTGATCCTATCACAAAACTTGACAATGAGACTGCCAAGCTAAACTGTATTCTTAAAGGAGTCGATCATTCCCAATTGAAACTAGAGTGTGCAATGAGACAACCAAACCTATGAGGATGTCTCGTTACTCCCAAATAAAAAACTAAATTATTAAGCAATGTGTTGAAATTTATGTTAAATACTTTTAAATATCATATAATACATATTTCAAAAAAAAAAAAAAATCATATAATACACATTGCTTATACTTTGCACTTATTATGAACTTTTAATGTTTCTTATACATACTCTATATCTTTAAATATCATATTGTACACTTTTAGTACATATACTTTGAACAAGATGACGAGACTACACAACAAGACTCCCCAACTCATCATGCATCCTTGTTAGAAGAAATTGAGGGAGGTTGAGAGAATAACTCTCAACTACTCATTTTGAATTTGAAATGAGTGGTTGAGAGCTTGGATGACCCTTCTGCTAGCATGTGTATATACCTATCTTGTATAGTTCCTTGATGAGAGAGTTCAATACATATACAGTTAGTAGTTTATGTACACGTTCTACATGGTATCAAAGCTAGGTTTGGACTGTGAGGTACTAGGCTAAGGTCGGATAGGTGAGTCGACTCTGAATGAAGAATCGCGCCTCCGTCTCCGAGCAGCTATGACAACCACGCGCCGACGCGTGAGCATTTTTTCCAAGACTTCTCCAAACCTAGATTGTAGTAGTATCATCGCATGTATGGTTTGGTTAATGTTGAAAGGGTACAATGCTAGTGAAAGTCGAGGTGGAGAGGTCACCATAGAGGACATGGTGGTTTTGGGAGGGGACGTGGAGGCATTCGAGAAGGACCAAGGGTGTGTTATAATTGTGGGGATCGGGGTTATTTGTACAATCAATGTACAAACTGTTCAGGCAAAAAAGTTTTGCTAGTACTATTGTCAAATCATAAGGGAATATGGTGGTTATGGCAGATGAAGAGTTAGCTATGTTCAACCAAATCAAGATGTCTTCTTCCTCGCAGCCTCCATTCAGTCAGGAAACTTTGCCATATGCGTCAGCCACGTTTGTCCAAACATGTAACCCCACGTCAGTCACGGGTTGATAGTGGGTTATTGACTCAAGAACTAGTGACCATATGATAGGTAATCCGAGTTTCTTTTCCACATTTTTTTCCCTTTAATCATGGTACTATAGTTACCCTAGTAGATGGTTCTACTACTCTTGTCTTGGGTAAAGGTAGTGCTTGTGCAACTCAGTCATTACCTCTTTCCTATGTATTGTACCTACCAAAATTTCCTTTCAATCTACTCTCTATAAGCCAAATTACCAAAACCTTAAACTGTTGTGTTTCATTATATCCCAAGTATTGTTTATTTCAGGATCTTTTAACGAAGAAGACTATTGGTAAAGGAAGAGAGACTGGTGGGTTGTATGTGTTGGAACAATTTTCCCTTAACTTTGAACAATTAGTGTTGGCGGTGGAGATAGTTATGGCTTTGGATAAGACTTGACAATGTATCAAATAATTGGATTAGATTAATGTTAGCATGTCTGTACCGATTTAGTTCATTGATTCAGTATGTTATATTTGAGAGAAGATGAATGTCAGCACCATAGATCCCCTATTACTATAAGTAATTTAGAAAAGGAAATTTTATTCAAATTGAAAATTTCATTCATGGTAAATGTGTGTGATACTAATATTTTCTTTAAAATCAATTCACTAGAGTGCTAGGAGCATGAAGGATTTTCTAAGATATCATATACCTTGCTCTTTATTATAACGTTTTGTGGTAGAATAAGTGAGTTGTAACACTTCTCATGTACTACAATATTTAATAAGATATCTAGTTTAAAAATTTAGTTTGTATAACGTGTTTCTAACAAAAAGTTTTAAAACTGTGTATTGTTACATGGCCAACAAGTATTTACACTTTCTTTCTATATTGTTAGAGTAGTAAATTACGTGATCTTACAAAGAAAAGATATTAAACGTGTAAATTACACATCAGTGTATGAACAACAATTGTCCTCGAACTTAACACGAAACTTGGTTCACACGCACACACAAATCAAAAAAAATTTAGAAATTGAGATAGGGATAAGAACGAAACACCCCCGAAAACATAGATGAAAATAAAAATAAAAATGGAGATTAAAAGTAAGAAATATGCCTCTTCACATATTCCTAACCCTGTTGCCATTCCTACTTATTGAATTTTTTTTTTTTTCTTCTCAAAATGGATATACTAAGAGAGTAAGAGACAGACTTTGCTGATCACAGATCAAAAGAACCAAGAATATTAAATAAAAAAAATTAAAAACTAAAAAGGCCGTAACTGCCATGATATAAACTTTTGAACTCAAATAACTCATATCAATACAGGCCGGTTCACCCCATTGGGCCAGCTAGATTTGTCTCAAATTTAGAAAAAGAAATTTTCTTATTAGTGCCACCCATAAATGATATTTGGTGTGTACATTATTATGTGATAACCTACGATTACAATTACATAAAATTATCCAATTAGAGTACATTTAACCTTTGGAAGTCCATATTCAGTAACAGAAATTTACAAAAATAGATGAGGTTACAAGTACCATCACCTAAAATTTACTTCAAAATTTTGTCTAGAATTAAAAAATATATATCCTAACATTGGACTAATTATATCACTGATCAAAGTTCATCTTATATACATTAAACTAATACGGTGGATGCATAAAAATAATATTGTAGGTACATAAAAATAACACCAACAATAGTAAACTTGTGTATTTTTTTTTTTTTTTTTTTAAGAAAAACTTTTGTACTTAATAGTAGTGACTTTTATGAATCAAATTTATGTACCTAAGGTAATGACT
The DNA here is from genome assembly GCF_001879475.1 of Ipomoea nil. Classification (NCBI taxonomy): domain Eukaryota; kingdom Viridiplantae; phylum Streptophyta; class Magnoliopsida; order Solanales; family Convolvulaceae; genus Ipomoea; species Ipomoea nil. Next base: position 1,448,743 of record NW_017618464.1, on the reverse strand, counting down.
CATTTACTTGCAGATTTGTTTTAAATTTTTTTAAAAAATTAATATAAATATTATTTAAAAAAAAAGAATTAAGTAGGTAAAATTTTCAGATATACCATTGCCAACATTTATGGATCAAAGAAGTTTCAATGCTTCAAATCGGGTCACAATATAATACAAGTTCACCTTACATACATTAAACTAATACGGTGGACGCATAAAATAATATTGTAAATACATAAAATGACACCAAAAATAGTAAACTTTTGTACTTAATAGTAGTGACTTTTATGAATCAAATTTATGTACCTAAAATAATGACTTTATTTACTTGCAGATTTATTATTTTAATTATTTTTTAGGGAAAATGGCACTTTTTCCCCTGTGTTATATGCTTATAGCACTTTTTCCCCCTGAGTTATTCATGCATTCACATTTGCCCCCTCAATTATTATAAAAGTGGTGGTTTTCCCCCTGATAATATTAAATGGACATTTCTACCCTTAAAACAAATATTTTATTTTTTTTTCTCTTCTTCACCAAATTATTACTTATACGTAGGGATGACCACGGTTCGGTTCGAACTGAACCAAACACTATAGCAATCAAATTAAAAAATTTCGATTATGATTCATAACATAACCCAATATTTGGGTTTCCGTTTATTAAAATCGTGAACTGGAAAAAAAAATGGATCCTGAATCGTGAACCGGAGGTTCAAATCGGAACAACTACTAGCAATAGCTTAAATTAGAATTATAATATTTGCAAATAGTGTATGTTTTTTCCCGCATTTATATTGACTCTCACATATAAGTATATATAATCGCGATTTGAGTTTTATTTTGAACCGTCGGTTCACGATTTTGGATCCAATTTGAACGGTTGGTTCAAACTTTCTTTTAAAATTTTATTTTTTTATTTTTAAAATATTCTGAATTTAACACTTAATGTATTTTATTTTTTCAAATCGTGGTTATAATTTGTTGGAGAAGAAAAATAAATGAAATATTTATTTTAAGGGTAAATATGTCCATTTAATATATCAGGGGGAAAAACTGCCACTTAAATAATTTAGGGGGAAAAAGTGCTATAAGTATATAACAAAGGGGGAAAAAGTGCCATTTTCCCTATTTTTTAAAAAATAATATAAATCTCTATCTCTATCTCTATCTCTATATATATATATTAAAGCAAAATGATTATGGAAATTTTTTTCCCTCCAAAGTGTGAAAGCATTAATTGTATTCACATTACTTTATAAATTCATGTAATTTTAATTACAAATCAAATGAACATTAATCTGGGGCTTCGATTCTTGGAGCTGTTCTTTCTTGGAAGCAGAAGTAACTGTTAGCCGTAGCTCATGCATAAACGCGAAGAAGAAGAAAAGCTTACGCAAAATGACTATTTTGCCCTCATGAATAAAAAATTTAAAAAGGTTTAAGTTTTTCCGGTCAATTTCCACCGATGATTTGACCTTAAGGACCAAATATGCTAAAAACGCATAGTTAAATGACCAAATTGTTAGTTTTAAAAGTCATGGAGTGAAATTAACATGTCCTCTATATCATAGGATCAAAAGTATAATTTGCTCATTTATTAAATTAATAATAGTCCGTGCACTGCACAGGACACTTACTAGTATTATCTATACTATATATAAAAACAAAATCCTTAGATTTTAACTTCCCGCCCAATTCCTAAAAAATCTCCCTTCCTAATAAAATATATTGATTTCTACTTTCCCATTTGTACAATAATTCTGCGTTAAAATTCTGTTCTAATATTATAAAATAGTGTAATACAATCTATACTATATATAAAAACAAAATCTTGAAATTTTAACTTCCCGCCCAATTCCTAAAAAATCTCTCTTCCTAATAAAATATATTGATTTCTACTTTCCCATTCGTACAACAATTCTGTGTTAAAATTCTATTCTAATATTATGAAATAGTGTAATACAATCTATACTATATATAAAAACAAAATCCTTAAATTTTTACTTCCCGCCCAATTCCTAAAATATCTCTCTTCCTAATAAAATATATTGATTTCTACTTTTCCCATTCGTACCATAATTCTGCGTTAAAATTCTGTTCTAATATTATAAAATAGTGTAATACAATCTATCTATACTATATATAAAAACAAAATCCTGAAATTTTAACTTCTTGCCCAATTCCTAAAAAATCTCTCTTTCTAATTAAATATATTGATTTCTACTTTCCCATTCGTACAACAATTCTACGTTAAAATTCTATTCTAATATTATAAAATAGTGTAATACAATCTATACTATATATAAAAACAAAATCCTTAAATTTTAACTTCCCGCCAATTCCTAAAAAATATCTCTTCCTAATAAAATATATTGATTTCTACTTTCCCATTCGTACAATAATTCTGCGTTAAAATTCTGTTCTAATATTATAAAATAGTGTAATACAATCTATACTATATATAAAAACAAAATCTTGAAAATTTAACTTCCCGCACAATTCCTAAAATATCTCTCTTCCTAATAAAATATATTGATTTCTACTTTCCCATTCGTACAATAATTCTGCGTTAAAATTCTGTTCTAATATTATAAAATAGTGTAATACAATCTATCTATACTATATATAAAAACAAAATCCTGAAATTTTAACTTCCCGCCCAATTCCTAAAATATCTCTCTTTCTAATAAAATATATCGATTTATACTTTCCCATTCGTACAATAATTCTGCGTTAAAATTCTGTTCTAATATTATAAAATAGTGTAATACAATTTATCTATACTATATATAAAAACAAACTCCTGAAATTTTAACTTCCTACCCAATTCCTAAAAAATCACTCTTCCTAATAAAATATATTGATTTCTACAATAATTCTGGGTTAAAATTTTATTGTATTATTATAAAATTGTGTAATACTATTCCTATTCTAATCTATATCTATTTTATATATCAGTGTTGCAAAAATTGTGTCGCTGGCCGCGGCGAGGAAGGCCGGAATCGGCCTCCTCAGCGGCCGCCTTGCCGGTTGAACCGGCCTTTAATTTTTTTTTTTTTTAAGTTGTAAAGTGTCAAAAGTTCGGCAAGGCATAACTTTTGAATCCGTTGTCCGTTTTGGACAAATGTTTTTTTGAAATCGCATATTTTTTTGAGATCTATCCACCACAAACTGCCGTAGGCGGTTTGGCCCACCAATTTCTAAAAAAAAAATACTTTATTAAAGTGTTTCTAAGAAAAAACTATGAGAACCTTATGTTTTATTAATGAATTTTTAAAATTTTTAATTAAACAATTGTCCCGTGCATTATTTAATAATATTTCTTTATAATTGGTCAAATTATTTAATTATGGTAAATTTGGGAATAATTAATGATGGTAATAGAAATCCTAGAAGAATATAGAATTGAACAATATTTAATTATTGTTATATTATTATTGTGACTCACGGAATACAAGAGTTAATGCCATTTTTGGTCCTAGACTTATTGGGGCAGTGACACTTTTCATCATCCATAATAAAAATTGCCACTTAGTAGCCACTGTTATTGATCGTTGGACAGTTTTGATCCTCCGTCAATGACGCCGTTTGTTGACCGTGAATTAGAAGGGCTTTTCTTTCTTTTTATGTTCTAATCCTTGTATTTCTCCATCCATTGGTCACTGCTACATCCATTTCTTCAAACTGAGGTTATCCGCTTCAGTCCTTTCTAACATTAAGAAACCATCTTCACCCAACTAACAATCACGAATTTTACATGTGACATCAATCTCACGATAATGGAAACAAGTGCGGTTGGAATAGAAAGGGCGTTAGTCCATGCTTGTGGAAATTTTGTCGAGCATACAACATAACTATCAAAGTCAGGAATATCACCCAACCCATCCCTTAACCTTTCTGCATCAACTATAATAGGTATGCCCCTACTCTTTGCCTCCTGCACTACAATCAAAGCAGTCTCATGCAGCCTTCCATCTAAGTAGACAATATTTACTCTAAGCGCTGAAGACAATTTTGATTTGGGCATGTAGACCCTCAGATATTATGGGTGGATATCCTGGAGTGAAAATGCATGTGCGAGTTTTTTTTTTTTGGTTGTCAACAATGACATATGTGAATGGTGAGTTTCCTCCTTTGGACACCACCATAAAAGATGTATCAACACCATCCCTTTCAAGCTCATCAAGTATTCTTTCGCCATGCGAGTCATCAGCAACCTTAGATATGATCCTTGGATTAAGACCAAGACGAATTTTATCATCCGGGTTTTATCAAAGCATTGCCAGTGTTACCACCTCCTTGAACCTCAAAGATGGTGCTATGAATTTTATCATCCGGGTTGGGGAATGAAGCTACAGCAGCCAGGAAGTCAACACCGGCCATTCCAACACCTCAGACAATGCGATTTTTGGGGAACGGCGGATTCCACATTTTCAGCTTGAAACTTCAATGAATTTCAGGTAGAATAACAGAGTTTTTGAGGTTGTGCACCAAGTAGTTGTGGTCAGAGAGAGAGAGAGAGAGAGATGTGAAGGATATTTGTGGTCAATATGGAAGGGGGGACTTACAGGTGCAAATTCTACATCGCGCCATCTACAACTACAACTGATATTTACCATAGGAGGGTTCGCCGACCTGCTGCCCTCTCTGCTTCACCGAACCAAAAACCACCGGTGAAGGCCCCAACCTCGCCAGATCTGTTGCTGCACCGCCAGATCTGCCTTACTGGTCCGTCGCCGGAAGGAGTTACTGCCTCGTATGCTCGCCGCCGTACCCACAACTCGCCGGAGAAGAACCTCGCTGCTACTCACTACCGACGGTTACTACTTAGCCGCCAACTCTCGCCACCTCGCCTCACAGGAGTCACAGTAGTGCTGGTCTAAACAAGATTAGAAGAATAAGACATAAAAAGACAGAAAAGCCCTTCTAATTCACGGTCAACAAACGGCTTCATTGACGGAGGATCAAAACTGTCCAACGACCAATAACAGTGTCTACTAAGTGGCAATTTTTATTATGGAGGATGAAAAATGTCAATGCCTAAATAAGTCTAGGACCAAAAATGGCATTAACTCCAGAATACAATACAAGAATATTTAATTATGGTTATATTATTATTGTGCCTCACGACCATTATATACTAACAGTACTTGAAAAGAAACTAATAATAATAATAATAATAATAATAATATAATAATAATAATAATAATAATATAAGTGGTAATAATAATATTTAAAAGTAATTAAGTGTTAATAATAATAGTAAGAATATTAACGTAAGAGTTGTAACATAGAATAAATTGTAATAATTAATAACTATAGTCTAGAATTAAATTTGAAATTGTCAGGAAAGATAAACGACCTCGGGTGAAATTAACTCTTAAATAATTATATATCAATTTAAATATTTTTAATATATTACAACAATTCCACTCCGTGCATCGCACGGGTGAAAATACTAGTTTAAAATAAAAAAGATTTAAGGAGGACAAATTTTCAGATATACCTATTGCAAACATTTATGGATCAAAGAAGTTCGGTCCAATACAAGTTGGAACTTTTTACATCGTTAACACAGTTTTATGGGCTAATGAGGACTGAGTTGGTGGAGCCAAGACAAAAATAATGTCAGAAGTAAGATTTGAACCAAGCCCTCTCACATTGACTACAGCTTCAGTCTAGTCCTTTAGACCACACGGCCATCCCGCCAATCAATTTACAAAATTGATTTCAATTTTAATATTTAGTGAGAACAAGTTTTAAAAAGGAAATAATATCAGAAGTGGGATTTGAACCCACACCCTCTCACAAGGACCAGAACTTGAGTCTGACGTCTTAGACCACTTGGCCATCCTGACAATCCAATTAGAAAATTCATTTCAATTTTAATATGAACGAGAACAAGTTTTAAAAGGAAAATAATGTCAGAAGTGGGATTTGAACCCACGCCCTCTCACGAGGACCAGAACTTGAGTCTGGCGCCTTAGACCACTCGGCCATCCTGACTTCATTGCTCAAAATTTTGTTATGTTACTTATATATTCTAGAAACAAAAGGAATTTATGTTGAGATTGCTTTGATACTTCACAATACGCTATTTAATGGCCTTTATTCTCTAGATGAGGAGTATTGTGCGAGTCTTGCAGACACAAACTCCAAGATGTACACTCATGGGTGTTTTGGTTCACGAAATATTAGATTAATTAAAAATTTGAATTTAAAAAATAAAATAATTTTATAAAATAGTGTAACGAGCTGTGTACGTATTGGGTAATTGTGGGTTGGTCATACCTATGTGCATTTGTAGCGGGCGGTGTGTAATGTACTATTGTACACTGTGGCCTTCATAGTTGTACAATCTTCACTCCGATGTTAGGTTATGCATTTGCATGGTCGGTAGTGTGTATTTGGGGTTGTTGCATGAGCTAGGGTGTTGGATATCCGTCATTGAAGGTCGTGCAGTTGAAGTTGGAGCAGAAGCTAGAGGATAAATAGGTCCATCTCCCTATTTTGCTGGTGCATCCTAACCTTCATCATGAGAAATCAAAAGTTAGAATTTTACCATTACTAAATTAAACTTTCAAGTTTGTAATAATTATAAAATGAACACCACTCTTAAATTTTTTTAATAATTATAAAATTCAATCCGTATTTTCTTTACTAACTCGTAACCATTGACAATCATGATAGACGGTTGAGATCAATATTCACTTTTTAGATCGTGAAAGGCAACAAATTGAAGCACCTGGGAAATTAAATAGATTACTTAACTGAAACTTTGGACATTAGCAAGAATTTATTAATCTAAAAACAAATTCAAACTTCACCTACCCTCTCATCATTGATTATATATTCTGTTTCCCTCAAATACAGACACTTTCCTATTTCTATGAAAACTAAATGCCTGGGCCTGACAGAAGTTCCTTGAATTGCCTTTCAATCTGGATCACCCAAACATATATAAATGGCATTTTGATGAAGTATATAATACCCATAATTACGAAATGGGTTTACAAGAAAATCATTTCCTGTTTGACCAAACCAAATTGGTACAATTCACTTTACCAAAACCATTCGATCTTATGAATTAACCAACTTGAATTGGTGCAGCAATGTACTTAACCAAAACCAATTGATACAAACCATTAACGTTTAACCAAAACCAATATAATAAGAATAACCATTCACCTATTAACCAAAATAAAGTGCAACCATACAAAAGCACCTACAACTGCTTTAGAAGCCAATTTCCTACAAAATTAAAGATAAGAAAATCCCGGTTTAATTCTAGTATATCAATTTTGGTTGATTCACACTCCATAGCTGTCATTATTTGCATAATATCGATCTTAAACAAAAACGAGAAACTCACATCTATTACTCTAAAAAATCGACCTAAACCCTAATGCACAATTAAATAAAAAATAAATACCAAATTCTAACATTTCATTGTTGACATAAAAAAATTGTTTTTCTTCTCTTACAAGTTGTGCATAATGGGAATTTCAACCCCACATTTACAGTACAAAGATAGCTCGTATTGGAGAGTAAAATTATGATTCGATATTCTTTGACAACTTGAAGACGACGTTGAATTAGATGAAGACATTAAAATTACGCTTCTTCTACCCCTACTTGTACTACGCTTCTTCTATCCATGCTCGTATTGTTATTGTGAACCAAAACCTAGGGTTACTTGCTCCTACATACTATTGTCTAAATTAAAGAAGAAGAATATAAGAATAGAAAGTGAAAAAATAAGGAGAAGACACAGTGTTTGGAAGAAAGAGGTAAGGACAGGACAACATTTGTCAAGTCAAACTCCAGTTACTCCACATCATCAAGTAATGAAAGGGAGGCCGTGGAGCTTACCAGTTAGCAAGTGAAATTGTATGCACACATTTTGCTTGTTGGAGGGGAGTAATTGCAAGCTTTTTTAATACAGTGGCCTAATTGCACTTTCAGATCTCGTTCAGTGGTCAATTTGATCTTTATTCTAAAATTCTATAACTATAGATTATTAGAGTTTTGAATAATAAAGTTTCATTCTCTCAAAACATAAACAACAAGATCTCATCTTTCAACCAACATAATCATGAATAATAAAATGATTCAAATGAAGACTGAAAAATATTTTAAAGTTGCAAAATTTATTTATTTATTATTTGAAATAGAAAATTTCTCTTGATACTTAATAGTTGTAATTTGTAAACTTACTCTTATTAGTTAATAGTTAACTGCATTGTTAATTATTTTTAAACTTTTTTCTAATTAAGTAGTTTAAATTTACAAAATAATTTCTTTATTATCACTTAAATAAAGATCTATTATTATATTTAAGAGTTTAAAATTTGTGTCCTTATGCTTATATTATGATTTTTATATTAAAATAAAGTTATAAATTAAAATTTATATATTTAATTAATTTTAAAGATTAAAAATAATTATAATATAATAAAAATGTAAATAAATAATTTTTAAGTTGTAGCTCATTATAATAAAAATAAATACATAAACTGATAAATGTAATAACTTCATACTAAAGGAATTGAAAAAAAATCTTATTTTATGTTGATTTAATTTTTCGTGGATAGTCATACAGTAAAGAGTTTTTTTTTTTTTTTTGTTTTTGTTTTTTTTTTATTTTTTTTTTTTTTGTTTTTTTAAGACCATACAGTAAAGAGTTTTAAAATCACATCTGAAGGTCTTTTTTATTATTTATTTATTTATTATTATTATTTTTTGGAATTTTTAAACAAACCCTATGATTAGTTCAAATGTTAAAAATGTAGTAGGGTTCTAATAAAGGAAAGGGCTTCCAAATAAAGGGTTAACATGCATGCTTAAGAGATTGCATTACTAATGATAGAAAGACGGGTCCATTTAATGTAGAATTATAGGGTGCGAAATGACATTTGTTTGTGACGCTGATTAATTAAGGTTACTGTTAAAAGCAGTAAAGCAAATATCAATAGGACCACTTCATAATTAATTAAGGTTACTGTTAAAAGCAGTAAAGAAAATATCAATAGGACCACTTCATAATTAATTAAGGAGCTTAATTGTGGTAGGGACATTCTATCTATGTGTAATTAACTTAAACCAAACCTTCTTAAGCCCCACAGTCGATCTATTTCTCACTAATAATGAATTGTGTAATCCCACACAAACAGTCAATAATTATACCCGGTGAATGATATACAAATTTATTTTTTTAATATACTATCTAAAAATAAATTTTTAATACATTAAAAGCGAGCATTCAATATATTAAAAATAAACATTTATCAGTAATTCATTTTGTATGGTAGTTCATCAGAGTTGTTGGTTTTCACAGCGTTGATGGCTGCCCGGCAGGCCAATACTACCGGATAATTGTATTTGTGAATGTAAAGAAAGCGAGAAAATAAAGATAATTTTGGAGAATAACCGGCCGTTATTTCTTCAGGGTGTTACCCTTAAAAGTATCCCCCCCCCCCCCCCCCCAAAGAGAGAGAGGATCCCCCCGCTATGGAGATCCTGTGGGGATATTTATACACAGATATGGAATCTATACATGGTAAGTAGGGCTGACGTAAGGGCTGATGCAACCGTCGATATACTACCTTTCCTGTCTAGGCGAATTATGGAAACTACCTAACTGAGCAAAGATTACGTCCGGAAAATCCGCTGGTACGCGTTTTGGGGCGTGTACCCAACCAAGAGTTGTCCCGGCCGTGCGGGGATGACTTCCTGGGCTTCTACCTCTGAGTGGTGGCCTTCCTCCTGGCAAACCTGGTCGCCCTTCCGGGCCCTGGGGTGTTGCGCGGCTGGGGGACGCACCACCCGCGTGACCTGATCGCCCATCCCAACCTCGTAAGGCACAGGATCAGGGACACACCGATCATCGTGGCTGGTCGCCCATCGGCATTGCCTTCAAGGACCTGCTTGTAGACGCGCCGACCGGTAGGCTTGTAACACCCCGTGTTACGGCCTCTGAATCCGGACTAATTATGGAATTAATTCCGTTAATGTATAATTAAAAAGGAGTTAATTGGACTATCATTCCAATTAATTAATTAGTGCGGTCCACAATGGATCATGGACCCTTATCCTTAATCAAGTCTTTAATTCTGTTAGGAATAGAGAAAGTGGGCCTTTACCATTCAGATTCTAGTTAGGACTCCTGAATCTATATATAGGAGATTATGAAGCATTTAATATATAGGAGATTAGGAAGCATTTAGAAGCCCTACCACAATTAATTCTACCACGCGAGACATTCCCCGAGGAAACCTAGCAAAGGAATTCCCCACCACCGAACCTAGGAAGATCAATTGGAGGAAGATCAATTGGAGGAAGATCTTAGAGAAAAACCTTAGTGGCCAAGAATATTGATTAGGGCTAAGAGGTAACCCATGTCTTACAAAATCTATTTTCCTTGCTATTGTTTATTGATTGGTTCCGATTGAATGATTGATTGTGTGATTTTGTATGTATATCTTGTTAGAGCTTGTCTTTAGGTTTATATGGTGAATTATTGCTATTCGTGATATTCTTGATGGCCTGTGTGGTTATTGATATGATCTTGTATTTAATTATGTCTAGAGCTTGTCCCTAGGGTTTATATCGTGAATCTCGTTGTTCTGATGTTCTTGGTATATTTGGGTTGGTTTATGCATGATCGGGTGTTGAGTCTAGCCTAGGACTCGTCTTTAGGGCTTTGCATATAGATTTCTTGGTATTCTTATGGTTCCGCATGCTCCTGAACCATTATGTGATTGACGTCGAGTCTTGGCATGTTTAGGAATCGTGTTAGAACGTAATTGGAATGATTCTTGGTTTAATCTTCGTTAACTGAATCCGTGATGTTGTTGTTACGTGTTGGAATGTGTTCGGACATGGTTTTGAGTTCCACGGTCGAACCCCAAAACTGGATTTCTACCTTAGTACCAGTGGGGGGGGGGGGGGGGGGGGCGAATTCCCACCACCTACCCGCTGCCCAGTTCCAGCGGGCAGCCAGCGGACAGGCGACTGCCCGCCGGGCAACCGCTGGAACAGTGTCACTGTCGGCGGGTGGTTCACCACCCACCCGCTGGAATGGCGTGGTGTGGCGGGGTGTTTTTCCCCGTTTGATGTTTCCTCGTGTCCCGTTGTACCCCATTTGACGTGTATGAGTCTCGTTTGATGTTTCGAATACCGGTCTAGGAATTTATGTGTAGTACGTATCGTTGCTATTATGTCTTGATTGTTATTGATTGATTATATGTTGATTGATTGAATGATGATGGGTATCGTGGTCATTGCGCAATGATCGATGAGACTGATGATGATGAGATTGTGATTTGTGGAGATAAATTGTTGGCAGAAAGCACAACAAGTGCTCGATTATCGTGTTAAAGGCACGGACCACCCCTTGACTTGCTGGCTAAATGCTTGGGTCAGGGTATAAGCGCCGCGATGTCATGTTAGAGCTATATGCGCTGACCCCTTGGTATTGGTGCTAGAGGCAGGACCATGCGAATGACACTTCGGTGCTACCATGTTGGTGGACTTGTTAGTGGTTACAGAGTGGGGCTTGTAGTTGCTCCGGAGGAATAAGGAAGGAGGTATAAGGGTGGCCTGGAGGTACAGGTTGGAACTGAAATAAGGATGGAGTGGAGTGAAAATGTTGGAACTTGGTATAAGGTTGGAAGATAGATTGTGTGCTTGATGATTATTTGCTAATTGATTGTCATTTGGATCCCATTGTTGCCTTTAATTGCTATTTATGAGCTTACTTGTCTATTATGCCTTTTCTTGTGTTCTTGGGATGCATGCTAGTCTTTACGATCGTTCTATAGTGTCAAGTCTGTTGTTGTGTCCTTGAGTCTTGATCTTGGTTTAAAGCTAGAGTTGCTTAGGTTATATATGTATTCCGGTTTCAAAATGATTTTCTTATATCTACCTATATTGTACTTAACGCGTTTGAGTGGGTTACCAGCATTATTCACTGACGGTTGCTACGATATGTTTTTCAGGTGATGAGCCTTAGCTGAGGAGAGCGCTAGATGGACTCATAGTCTTAGTCTAGTTAGTCCTAGTTACAGTAGTTGGCCTGCGTGCCGTGGATTGTGATTGTTTACCGACTTATGGGTTACACATGCCTGGATAGTCTTAGCATGTGCATCTAGTTCTCAAACCTAGGTGTGGCATAACACCCCGACAATTATGTTAGTTTATGCTCTGTTTGGATGATTGTTATTAGTCTGTATTTATTTTATAAGCCTTTAAATGCTTTAAAAATTAGGGGTACGTGTTACAAGGTTGGCTGCTAATAAGTGCGTAGTGGACTCGGGGGGCGTCTGGTATCATGACCGGATGGTTCCTAGCGGTTTCCTCTTTCTCTCCTGGTTAGCTACCGGTTTGACTTCCTTATCTGGCTTCCCGCCCAGACGGCTAATTTGGAGTATCTATCGAGAGTATATATAATTTGCAATGTACGACGATAAGCCGTGCCTACCGGACTGGCCCTTGATCAGGTTTAGGGGATAATTAATGAGTCCTTTAATGTGATTGGGACTTAAAATAAAGAGATTAGTGAGGATAGGACTTAAATTAAAGTATATTCCTCTTAATTCAGCTCAAATTATTTGTTAGGTTTGAATTATTCCAGCTCAAAATGATGAAGAGAAATATAATATATGGGACCATCACTTGACCTTAACCACCCGCGAAGATAAATAATTTTAAGAAAAGTTGGTTTCATTATATTTATGCTGTGCATGGTGCATACGGATGCAAAAACGACGTCGTTTTAATAAAACGCACGTTTCCTCTTAAAAAAAAATCAGGTTCGATTCCCAGCAACAACATATGAACTAAAATTCCATAATCGATAAACTATAATTCCATAATCGATGAACTATAATTCCATAATCTAATCTATGAACTAAAAATTCCAGAATGAATGAACTAAAATTCCATAATCTATAAACTAAAATTTCAGAATCGATGAACTACAATTCCATAATCGATGAACTATAATTCCATAATCAATGAACTATAATTCCATAATCTATGAACTAAAATTCCAGAATGAATAAACAATATAATGTTGTTGCTGGGAATCGAACCTGAATTTTTTTTAAAGGGGAGACGCGCGTTTTTTAATAAAACGATGTCGTTTTGGCATCCGTATGCACCATGCATGGTGCATACGGATGCACAGCATAACGATTGATAATACTTCCTCCGTCCCATTTTATGCATCTGATTCGATTAACGAGACTTGACTGAAGTTATTTTTTATTTAATTTTTCATAATATTAAGTTTAGTATTAATATACAAAATTTATATATTTAGAAACTACACTAAAAATATTATTAAACACAACAAATCAAATTTACAAATAAGTAAAGAATACTAAAGAAAATAAACAAAGAAGAAAGAGTTGATTTAACCAATGAATAATAAGACAGAAGAAGTATTAAACAAGTTAAGTAAAATGCGACAAAGAGTTAATTATCAACTCAAATTATATATATATATATATATATATATATATATATATATATATATATATATATAGAGAGAGAGAGAGAGAGAGAGAGAGAGAGAGAGAGAGGGAGTCCAAGAATATGGAGACAAGTAGCCCATCTAAGTTGGTCGGATAGTTAACTTTTCGACTTTTTATGAGAACTGCTGAACTATCTATTTACTTTCTTGGTTTGAGCCGGTTAGCTATAGAAAACTTAGGCTAATTTAACTCTGTGGTCCTTTACCAACTTGGGTCATAAGGCAGGTTTCATCCAAAGCGCATATTCTGAATAATTAGTAACAAATACGCTTCTTTATTTCCTTATATATATTTGCATAGCAATCAATTACACGACCGCTACATTTTAATAATGGTATAATGTTTAACTTAACCCATCCAACCTTTCCCAACAGATATTTTTTTTAGCGTTTCAATTCGGTTTGCACATCTTGAGATTGCTCAATCACATCACCATTTATCACGGATGCATAATTTTGTTGGCGATGGAATTGTTATGAAATGTCCATGAGAAGGGCTTTAATTAGAAGCCTAGTAATTAACCTACCGCCCTAATTCAGCATGCTAATGTTTCTTTTTCTCTAATCAAGATTATTAGGTGGAATGGACATCGTCCGATGTTCGAGGTTATCCATGATTACCTAATACCCAATGGATTGGATATTAAAATATTCCGCTTAATCATAGGCAAATTATATTATGCACCGCGGTGCATAATCGATTATGCACCGCGCGTCTTTTTTTTTTTTTTTTAATGAAAATTAACAGTGTTTATTTCCGCCGTTTCGCACCCTTTTGCAAAAAGTAACTCTGTTATTCAGTGTCATTTTGTATACACTGCAGTTTCAGTTGAACACAACTACAGTTTCATTTCGATATAACTATAGTTTCATTCGATATTTATAGATTCAAATATGTGAAAATGTTATTTAATTTTATTTTATATACACTATAATTTTATTAAAACACAACTACATGATCATTTTGATATAATTACAGCTTCATTGTACAATATACACTCAAATATGTGAAAAGTTATTCAGTTTCAGTTTATATACACTGCAGTTTCATTTCACTATAACCAATGTTGCAAAACACGCTAGGCGCCAAGGGGGCGCCTAGGCGCCGATTTTTTATTTTATTTTTTATTTTATTTTTATTGTTTTTTAATTAAAAATAAAATTTAAATTTTAAAATTTTTAAAATTTAGTAATAAAACATAAGGTTTCTATAGTTATTTCTTAGAAATTATTTACGAAAGTGGTTGTAAAAGTGTCCAAAAGATTTTTTAAACCATCTAAATACATAAAAAACTAAAATTAAGAGCTAAAGAAGCATTTTTTTGAGAAATTAGTGGACCAAACCGAAAACTAAAATACGCAATTTTAAAAAAAAAATTGTCCAAATCGTACAACCGAGTCAAAAGTTATGCCTTCCGAAACTTTTCCGACATTTTCAAAAAAAAAAAAAAAAAAAAAAAAAAAACCGCCGAACCGCCGAACCGGCCGGCCGCGGAGGCCGTTCCTCGCGGCGGCGCAATGGCGCCTAGGCGCGATTTTTGCAACATTGACTATAACTACAGTATCATTTTGATATAACTGCAGTGTCGGTTTGGATATACTGAAATGTCAGTTGGTGTTTAATACACTAAACAAACGGACTCCGTTAATTCTAACGGCGGGCTGTTTCTTTACTTAAAGAAACGGCGCCGTATATGGGCCGCGGTGCATAATCGATTATGCACCGTGGTCTATAATATAACAACTGCTTAATCATAACCAAACAAAAAAAAAAGGTTTAAATTAAAGCACCTAATTAGTCTTAACTTTATTAAAAGAAAATAACATTTGTTTTAGTCCTTACATCATTAAATTAATCAATTTAATTTGCGTATATTTTTAAAAATGCCACAATTATAATGATAATGGCATACTAGGTTGTTTATTTATTTCCGTTACGTACCTAGGGTTTCTAGGGTTCCGGTCGCTCCTTCGACGTTACTCTCTGGTGGTTGCCGGCACTCTTCATCCGCATCAAACAGTGAGGATCGCTGCAACAGTTTGCTAGGCTTCTACAACCGTGTAGCGCGGTGGTGCGAAGCTTTGATTCGTTAAGCAACGTCGATGTCGAGTACTACGGCGGTGGCAGGGCTCACGGCCAGGTGGGCCGATCTTGTTTTGGAGGAGGAGGAAGCGGCGTTCATGCCTCGGGTGGAGGAGGAAGGTGACGGACAGGACGCCGGCGTGGAGGAGGAATCATGGGGGGTAGTAGGCCGTTTCTTGACAAGGAAGCTTGTTAAACTTGAGTTTATGAGTCAGGTAATGACGTCTTTCTGGCAACTGGTAAGTGGAGTCCAGGCTTCTGAGATACAACCAAGTTTGTTTCTCTTCGTTTTTCATCACATAACGGATGTGCAACAAGTCCTTGATGATGGACCATGGTCTTTTGATAATAACACTTTTGTTTGTAAGCGAGTTCCTGATGGTGTTCTGCCCGTGAATGTTAAGCTTGATACGGTTGATATGTGGGTACAGATCCATGAGTTGCCCACATGATATACGTCTGAATTGATCCAAGAGCAGATTGGAAACTACCTAGGAGTGTTTGTAAAAAGGGATGACCGTTTTAAGAATATGCCATGGAAAACGTTTTATCGAATTAGGGTTTCACTATCGGTTGATAAACCTTTGAAACGCCGAATGAAGTTTATTAAGCATGATAAAACAAGTTGTTGGGTTTATTTCAAGTATGAGCGACTGCATACATATTGTTTTTTTTGTGGAATGCTTGGCCATGCCTACAAGTTTTGTCGTGGTGCGAGGGATTCAGTGGTGCTGGTAGAGGACTACCCGTATGGCCCGGAATTACCAGCAGGTGGAAATCAGGGACCGAGGCCGGTCGGCGGCAGCTGGCTGCTACCGCCGCCAACAGCGGTACGGGGTACTATTCCGGGGAAGGGGAGAGCTGGAATGGGGCAGCAAGGGGCGGAGAGGGAATTGGCGTGTAGGGATGGTACCGATGAGGAGAATACTGTGGTAGCCGTGTCCAAGCGCAGGCGTGAGGTCTCGAGGAGCGGGGGTGCGAGGCACGGGTTGGATGGGGGTGATGTTGTGATGGCAGAATTTTCAAAAACTTGCAGCAGGCAGGCACTGGTTCCCAAGCCCGCCCGACCCAATGAGTACCCTAAGTTAGAACTGCCGTGGCTTGGGCAATCTATGGACAATTTGAAAAGTTGTGGACATGGTGTCCTGTAAGAAGCCAGATTTTGTGTATTTAATGGAAACTATGGTTGGACGGGAGCATGCAGAACGCCTCCGTATCAAGCTAGGTTTCGAAGGATTATTTTATGTGGACAACGAGGGGCATGGTGGTGGTTTAGCGTTGCTTTGGAGGAAAAACAATACTGCTACACTCCTGAGCTACTCTAAAAATCATGTGGATGTGGAAGTTCGGCTGGGCAATGATAAGGTATGGCGTATGACATGTTTTTATGGTTTTCCTAAGAGAAATAAAAGAAGGGAATCGTGGGAGCTACTGGGAACGCTAGGCAAGAGATCCCCACTACCTTGGGTTGTAATAAGGGATTTCAATGATCTCATATTTCAGCACGAGAAAAGGGGGGGGGGGGGGGGGGGGGGGGGGAGAGGGGGGACCCGCACCCAGATAATCTCCTTCGCGGTTTCGGGGAGGCGGTGGATGGGTGTGGATTGGACAGATGGCTATGAGAGGTCATCAGTTTACCTGGGAGAAGAGTAAAGGCACTAGCAATTGGATTGAAGAAAGGTTGGATAAGGTTTTGACAACGGCATCGTGGGGGGATGTCAATCACCATGCGGATGTACAGAACATTCTGACTCGTACATCGGACCACTCGGCTCTATTCCTCAGTATCAATGCTCCATGCATGCAAAGGGGAAGGGGTCCGAGAGGTTTCAAGTTTGAGATGGCCTGGTTGCTGGATGAGGGGTGTAGGGAGGTAGTTGAGACTGCTTGGCAGGATCGACGGACTGAGGGTTTACTGAATTGTCATCAATATTGTGGACACAGTCTGATGCGGTGGGGTGGCGACCATTTTCAGAAATTTGGGGACCGTATTAAGCAGCTGCGTATGAAACAAGATGCTATTAGGCATAGGCGCGATCCGGATGCGATAACTGAGTTTCGAAATCTCAAAATCCAGTTGTCCCAGCTGGAAGCCCAGGAGGATATTTTCTGGAGGCAGTGAGCAAAGCAACACTGGCTACGTGGAGCTGATGCCAATACAAAATTATCACAGGTATGCCTCTGCCCGCAAGTAAAAGAATTTTATTGCCAAGTTAAAGAATGATGATGGGGAGTGGGTGGAGGGGGAGAATATGAACTCGACTATTTTGGATTATTTTGAAAGAATTTTTGCCCCCAGTAATTCTGTTTGCAGTGATCCTTTGTTTGATGATTTTACTCCACGGGTTACCCCGGCCCATAATACTACCATGTTGCGCCCTTTTGATAGTGATGAAGTTAAAACGACTGTTTTTTCTATGTTTTCTGATAAAGCTCCGGGGCCGGATGGTATGAATCCGGGATTCTACCAACATTTTTGAGATGTAGTTGGGAATGATGTGTCTATGTTTATTGTAAACTCCCTCAACTCGCGTGTTTTCCCACATGGTTTAAATGATACAAATGTGGTTCTGATCCCTAAGAAAAATGTGCCTGAGACAGTAGGGGATATGCGACCAATTGCTTTGAGTAATGTGCTCTATAGAATTATGGCTAAGATGATAGCCAACCGGATGAAACCATTTATGGGAGATCTAATCTCGGAATCCCAGAGTGCTTTTATTCTGGGAAGATTAATTACAGATAATATTCTGGTGGCTTCGGAGGTTGGTCACTTTTTAAATAGAAAGCAATGCGGTAAAGTTAGGCGGGGAGCTTTAAAATTGGATATGGCAAAGGCGTATGATAGAATGGAATGGCCGTTCTTGAGAAAAATGTTGGAGGTAATGGGATTTGATAAGGGGTGGATTGATCTGATTATGTTATGTGTGACAACAGTGACATATAATATTGTGGTAAATGGTGCACCTAGAGGACAAATAATTCCAACTCGGGGTCTCAGACAGGGTGACCCCCTCTCTCCCTATTTATTCATTATTTGTGCAAAGGGATTATCTTTGCTGTTACAGAGAGCTCAATTAGCAGGGTCAATACATGGATGTAGAGTAGCTAGAGCCCCCCCCCCCCCCTCTCCCCCCTCCCCCCTCCAGTATCACACCTTTTCTTTGTGGATGATAGTCTATTATTTTTAAAGCAAATTTCCAGGAGGCCAGTGTGATTAAACAGTGCTTAATGAGGTATGAGAATCTGTCTGGTCAAATGGTTAATTATCACAAATCTAATATTTGTTTCAGCATGAATACCACGTGGGAGGATAGAGAAATGGTGGCGAATTGTTTAGGGGTGGACCAAACCCCCAATTTTGGAAAATATCTTGGCCTGCCATATTTCATTGGGAGAAATAAAAGGGCAGTTTTTTCCTATGTGGAGGATAAAATCAGACAGAGAATTGGGTCGTGGAACAAAAAACTGTTGTCTCAGGCTGGGAAGGAGGTACTTTTGAAAAGCGTGGCCCAATCTATGCCTACCTTTTCAATGAGTATTTTTTTGCTACCTGAATCAGTTTGTTTGTCTATTGAGAGGACAATGAACAAATACTGGCGGGGGAAAGGGGTGGAGAGAGGAATCCATTGGAAGGCCTGGGACAAGTTGTGTGTCCCTAAGAAGTATAGGGGTTTGGGATTTAAAGATCTACGTTCCTTTAACCTGACTATGTTGGGAAAACAGGCATGGAGATTACTTACTAATCCAACCTCTCTTGCAGCTAGGATATATGATCCCTACATATTAGCATCATGATCCCTACATATTAGCATTTAATTAAATATGGATGGTAGCTGACTAAGGAAATTTAATCTAATTAGCATCCTAGGCTGCTAACTATCATAATAAATGGGCTAAAGCCTAGGGTCTAAAGAAAATTAAAAAAAGAGTGAATTCCATTTTTGGTCCTACTGTTATAGGGGCGTTTCCAATCTTAGTCCACCTTAATTTTTTTTGCCATTTTATAACCACTATTATTGAATGTGTTCCACTTTTAGTCCCACCGTTAGTATTTCCATCAAGAGGCCGTGTAATCTAGGGGTATTTTGACCTTTCTTCTCATCCAAGACTATGTTTGACTAAAGAAATGAGAACATTAAACCTAAAACCTAAGAAACCTTGCCGGCCCATGTTGGAACGAACGAAACGATGTAGCTTTGACTTCCCATTCTCGTTGTTCGAAGAGCCATCTTTGAATATCGGAGGAGGAGGACGAAGCGCCTGGATTAAAAGAGAAGAGACAAACATAAAAAGACCAAAATACCCTTTGATTATACGGCCTCTTTACGGAAATATTAACGGTGGACTAAAAGTGGAACACATTTAATAACAGTGGTTGTAAAGTGGCAAAAAAATTTAAAGTGGACTGAAATTGGAAACGCCCCAATAACAGTAGGACCAAAAATGGAATTCACTCATTAAAAAAATGAAGACACGGCCCTCACTCTTTTGAATATGTCGTTTGGGCTTAAAATGGGCTAAGTTTTATTTCTTCCATAACATTCCCTCACTCTTTTGAAATGATTCGTCCTCGAATCACACTTTCCTCGGTCAAATGGAAATGAATAAATTTCCCAACGTCTGAATTGAATCTCCTCATCAAATAAAGCTAGTGATACTAATTTTCCTTGTACTTGAACCATCTATTCTAGTACGGCAATGTTAGTACAACTTTCAATGTTGCTCACCTGACTCCTTTTGATATAAGTGCAAACCAAGATTCGTGGTCGAATCCTTCTATGGCGGGGGGAACTGATGAGGACATCACACAAGGAGACTCAAGTTCATTAGCTCAACACGAAAATAGGACGCAAGATCCATTACAAGTGCAGGATGGTCCTATGACACGAGCTCGGCCATTTGTGCGTGGACAGAGAAGATTGAATGGAACAAAATTTATTCCTCTACAAAGGAGAATGGAGGAGAAAGTATGACCAGCAAAGGAGAAGGCCAATACTACCATATTATTACACTTAAAGAAGACTAATGATAGCAACACCAAGGACCGTATAAATGAGACATCATCTCATTATTTATAACTTATGTTAGGCTAAGTTCATATGTAATTATTTTAGCATACGTTATTTTCTGAATTTTAGACTTCCAGCACAAATAAATAGGCCAGGACAAGTTTGAGAAGACATAGTTTTCTTGTAGTTACAAGAACACTAAGTCAAACACAAATATAGGATCATACAACCAGTAGGAAGAATTTCTCTCCTTGTGGGGCTGAATTGTGTGGTTTTCCTTGCTTGAATAAGTGTATTTAAACCCCTCTATGTCTACTTTGAGGGACAGATTATGAATGAGACAATTGAGTTAGCTTTTGCTTACTTCCAACTCTTGTGTTACATAGAGTTACCTCTAGAAGCTGTGAAGTGCATGCTGTGATTGTGTGTATGTAAGCTTCTATTTTCCTTCGTGTGATGAGAAGCTTCTATCCAAAAGAAAATCCTAAATACATTAAGTTTTTAGCCTTCCAAGAGCCACGTCCCTTTCACCCAAAACACTTCGTGAAGAACCATCCATAACGCGAAGCCTCCTGGCTGAGTTTTTAGCACAGAACGGAGTGGAACAAGATGAAGATTTGACACGAAACATATCAATATATAAGGCTCGTTATTACCCGGCAACCTCTTTTATTGATGCTAGAATGGGAAATTGCCCAAGTTACTGTTGGCGGAGTATAATGGCTGCACATGATATGGTTTGCTCTGGGGTTCGAAGAAGGATTGGAAATGGGAAAACAACTTTGATCTGGGGTCACCCCTAGTTACCTGATGATCCTAGCCTTTTAGTGCAGACAATAATGCCTGAGGAACTGCGTGAAGCTAAAGTAGTGGGTTTGATTGACCCGCAAACAAACTCATGGGATCCCCATATTTTAAGTGATTTATTTGAACCAGAGGACGTGGCTCGTATATCTAGGATCCCTGTTAGCCCGGATTATGAGGACTCATGGTATTGGTATAAGGATCAAATGGGAATGTATTATGTTAAGAGTGCATATAGACAGATTGTTGGAGATTATGAGCATAATCCTGGTGCCTTTGATAAATGGATTACATTATGGAAATTGAAGGTTCCTTCGAAATGGAAAATTTTTTTGTGGAGAGCTTTATGTGATATTCTCCATACTACGAATAACCTGATTATAAAGAGAGTGGAAGTAGATCCAACATGCCCTATGTGTGGTTTATCTCATGAAGATGTTATGCACACACTTGTTTCTTGTGACTATTCTAAATTAGAGTGGAATATTTCGGATTTGCCTGTTACAAATATTGTTGCTCTTTCTTTCCCAATATGGCTAATGGGTGCTATGACAAATTTAACAGAGGAGCAATTTGGCATGGTGGTTACAGTCCTTTATCACTTGTGGAGCGCCCGAAACGACGCCGTATGGAGAGGGGCTCTGGCACGACCCGCCGGCATGTGGAGGCGGTCCACTGCCGCAATGGCAGCGTACGCCAGGCGCACTACCGAGGCCAGAACCGCAGTATACCGACGGTGGCACAAGTGCCACAAGGCCGGCCACGTTGCTATTTCGATGGGGGATACCGCCCGCACTCGGGCGACGCAACATACTGTGTAATACTTTTACATCCGGATGGGTCGTTCAAAGCGGCAACAAATGGCAAGCTTCCGGGTTGTTTCTCACCCCTTATGACAGAGGCTCTTGCATGCAAGGAAGCTTTATCTTGGCTCAGGGAGCGTAATGAATTGGACGTGGATCTCTTGACTGATTGCCCAGAACTCCGACACCACTTACTTTCTAGTCCTACGACCATCCTATCTTATGTAGGAGTGGTGGAGGACCAATGCCGGGCAGCTATAGCCGTTTTTTCATATTGCTCTTTGAATGTTATTTCTAGATTAGTTAATTTACATGTTCATACTTTAGCTACGGTAGCTTTTGATTAGGATCACTCTATGTACTGGGACTATATCCCTCCTGACTGTTTGGCTTCTCTCATTCATTAATATATGCCAATGCCTTTTGGCTTTAAAAAAAAAGGTTGTTTATTTATTTTGGATTTAAAGAGCGAGATCTCGCAAGAAATTAATTAATTAGTCAGCCATTTTAGAAACACAATATCATCAAGAGACACATGTCTTATAATCTTCACTCAAAATCTTGTGAAGAGGGAAAGTAAGTTCTCAATCACCCACAAACAACTCATAAGCACTTAGGTGATAAACACTCTTTATAAAATCAATTGCTTTATTTTTCTCTCCATAAACATGCACCACTCATACTTCTAGATGATAGGACTATACAACGGGTTTCTCCAACCGGCCATACAACCTCATCATTAGAGATAAAATACTACTTTTGATCTTATCACAAGACTTGACAATGAGACTGCCAAGCTAAACAGTATTCTTAAGGGAGTCGATCATTCCCAATTGAAACTAGAGTGTGCAATGAGACAACCAAACCTGTGAGGATGTCTCGTTAGTCGTTACTCCCAAGTAAAAAACTAAATTATTAAGCAATGGATTGAAATTTCCGTTAGATACTTTTAAATATCATATAATACATATTTCCAAAAAAAAAAATATCATATAATACACATTGCTTATACTTTGCACTTATTATGAACTTTTAATGTTTCTTATACATACTCTATCTTTAAATATTATATTGTACACTTTTAGTACATATACTTTGAACAAGATGACGAGACTACACAAGACTCCCCAACTCATCATGCATCCTTGTTAGAAGAAATTGAGGGAAGTTGAGAGAATAACTCTCAACTACTCATTTTGAATTTGAAATGAGTGGTTGAGAGCATGGATGACCCTTCT
The DNA here is from genome assembly GCF_001879475.1 of Ipomoea nil. Classification (NCBI taxonomy): domain Eukaryota; kingdom Viridiplantae; phylum Streptophyta; class Magnoliopsida; order Solanales; family Convolvulaceae; genus Ipomoea; species Ipomoea nil. Next base: position 1,425,282 of record NW_017618464.1, on the reverse strand, counting down.
ACTAGCATGTGTATATACCTATCTTGTATAGTTCCTTAATGAGAGAGTTCAATACATATACAGTTAGTAGTCTATGTACACGTTCTACATGGTATCAAAGCCAGGCTTGGAGTGTGAGGTAATAGGCTAAGGTCGGAAATGTGGGTCGACTCCCAATGAAGAATCGCGCCTCCGTCTCCGAGCAGCTATGACAATCACGCGCCGACGCGTGAGCATTTTTTCCGAGACTTCTCCAAACCTAGATTGTAGTAGTATCATCGCATGTATGGTTTGGTTAATGTTGAGGTATTATTTTGTTATGATCTTTTGAAGTCTCCGTGGGATAGTGAGTAGTCAGTTGCCTTCTGCTGCATTTTATTTTTTTGGTTTTCTGTTGAATATGGATGAGGGAAGAACCATCACTGTTGTGTCAACACCATCAAAATTAATTGATTTTGTGCTTGCACATGATGGATCTAATTTCAGATAATGGAAGTTTTTGATTGAGTTGAATCTGGGTGGCATGGGCAAAGATAGACATTTGATTGAATCATGCCCTACAAAACCTAATGCAGCTAAAGAGTAGAAGTCTGATGATAAAGCATTGTTATCCCAAATAGTTAATTGCATTGATAGAAAAATCATATTGTCTATGAAGCATTGCAAGACTGTAAAAGATGTGTGGGATTTGGTAGATGCATAGTTTAGTGGGTTAAATAATTTAAGGCAATTGTATCAATTATCCCAAGATGTTTATCTCCCTTTTCAAAAAGGACGAGATATAAGGGACTACTATTATGCTTTTAAGAATGTGAGTGAAGCTTTATGTGTTGCAATGCCTATTACAACAGATGTGCAAAAGGTGAAAAAACAATGTGATGTTCTTAGGTCTCGATTACTTGCAAATAAAGACTTGGAAAACACAGATCAAGTATTTTCTATGGTTCAAAATGCGTTAGGGAACATTAGTGTTGACACAGTTTCTGAGAAATGATTTTGTTTCACAGGGCAACAATGTTGACGAAATAGCATTTTCTTCACAAGGGTACAATGCTAGTGAAAGTCAAGGTGGAGAGGTCACCATAGAGGACATGGTGGTTTTGGGAGGGGACGTGGAGGCATTCGAGAAGGACCAAGGGTGTGTTATAATTGTGGGGATCAGGGTTATTTGTACAATCAATGTACAAACTGTTCAGGCAAAAAAGTTTTGCTAGTACTATTGTCAAATCATAAGGGAATATGGTGGTTATGGCAGATGAAGAATTAGCTATGTTCAACCAAATCAAGATGTCTTCTTCCTCGCAGCCTCCATTCAGTCAGGAAACTTTGCCATATGCGTCAGCCACGTTTGTCTAAACATGTAACCCTACTGCATGTGTTTCTTAATCATCTTGATAGTGGGTTATTGACTCAAGAACTAGTGACCATATGACAGGTAATCCGAGTCTCTTTTCCACATTTTTTTCCATTTAATCATGGTACTATAGTTACCCTAGTAGATGGTTTTACTACTCTTGTCTTGGGTAAAGGTAGTGCTTGTGCAACTCAATCATTACCTCTTTCCTATGTATTGTACCTACCAAAATTTCCTTTCAATCTACTCTCTATAAGCCAAATTACTCAAACCTTAAACTGTTGTGTTTCATTATATCCCAAGTATTGTTTATTTCAGGATCTTTTGACGAAGAAGACTATTGGTAAAGGAAGAGAGACTGGTGGGTTGTATGTGTTGGAACAATTTTCCCCTAACTTTGAAGTTGCCACGGTTGGGCTATTGGGAAGTATATCTCCGTTTCAACTACATTGTCGGTATGGTCACCCGTCTTTGTCAACATTGAAGAAACTGTGTCCAAATTTAGAGTCATTATTAAGTCTTAGAGTTTGAATCTTGTGAGCTTGCGAAACATCATAACATGCCATATCCTCCTCGAGTCAATAACATGGCAGAGTATTTATTTCAATTTATGTTGTTTGGGGTCCGTGTTGTGTGATGTCTAAAACTTATTTTTGATATTTTGTTACCTTTGTGGATGATTTTTCTAGACATACTTGGTTGTTTCTCATGAAGTCTAGAGTTGAACTGTTTAATAGTTTTTGTAATTTCTATGCTTTTATTAAAACTCAATGCAATAAAGTTATCCAAATCTTGTGTAGTGATAATGCACATGAATATTTTTCTCAACCTTTTCGGCTTACATGAACCAGAATGAGATTATTCACCAGTCCTCTTGTGTTTACATTGCTTAACAAAATTGTGTGCCAGAGCGCAAAAAATTCCACTTATTGGAAATTGCCCGTGCCATATTGTATCAAAAGAAGGTACCACAACTTTTTTGGGCAGATGTCATTCATACAACTTGCTTTCTAATTAACCGATTGCCTTCAAAATTTCTCCAAGGTCAAATTCCGTATTCCGTTATATATCCATCTCATTCTTTGTTTTCCCTTCCTCCAAAGGTGTTTGGTTGTACTTGTTTCGTTCAAAATATTTCCCCCCAACGGAGCAAACTTGATCCAAGGTCTCTCAGGTGTATGTTTTTAATTAGGATATTCTATAACTCAAAAAGGGTACTAGTGTTACTCACCTGACTTAGTTCGATATTTGGTTTTTGTTGATGTTACTTTGTTTCAAGATAATTTGTTTGAAGATACTTTATTTTCTGGGACTGTTTCTAATTCTTCTGCAGATAGCTCTGCCTCGATCTTAGATGGTGATTCTCTCACATACACTGTTACTATTCCCTCATCTTTGGTTAAGTCTACTCTAGGCCACAAATTACATAGGTTTACTCGAGACAACAGAGAGAGGTTGATACGCCACAAGTGGACACTTCCTTACCACAATCTTCGTCAACTGATAGGAGACCCTCTTTACCGCATGACTCATCAAGTGATCTAGATCTTCTTATTGCCCTTCGGAAAGGTAAACGTAAGTGTTTTCATCCTATTTCTTCTTTTGTATCTTATAACCATTTATCATTATCTTCTCGTGCCTTCGTGTCTCGGTTTGATTCTACTTCTATTACTAAAATCATGTATTAAGCTTTGTCCCATGACGGTTGGAGGAGTGCTATGGAAGAGGAAATGGTTGCCCTGGAAGAAAATCACACTTGAGATCTCTTCCCTCTTCTACTTGGTAAGACTACAATAGGGTGTAAGTGGGTTTACGTAGTGAAAACAAATCCGGATGGATCAGTTGTGAGGCTAAAAGGCACTTGGTCGTCAAAGGGTAGCACAAACATATGGGGTTGACTATACAGAGACTTTTCTCCCGTTGATAAGTTAACTTCGGTTCGTATATTTATATCTTTAGTTGGTACTAATCATTGGCCTCTATATTAGTTAGATTTCAAGAATGTGTTTTTGCATCGTAGTTTGAATGAAGTATATATGGAGCAACCACCCATGTTTGTTGCTTTGGGGGGGGGGGGGGGGGGGGGGGATGTATGTAAATTGAAGAAGTCCCTGTATGGTTTGAAACAATCTCCACGAGCCTGGTTTGGAAGGTTCAACACTGTGATCGTCGAATTTGGTATGCATAGGAGTGCATATGATGTGATCATACTTTATTTGTTAAGCACACTAACCAAGGGTGTATTTTTGGATCGTATATGTTGATGATATAGTGATCACAAGAAGCGATACGAGATAAGAGGTGTTATTAGTGCTCTAAAGTCCTTTCTCAAGGACAAGTTTCACACTAAAGATTTGGGAGTACTTAGGTACTTTATGGGTATTGAGGTCATTCGTTCCAGGAAAGGTATATTTCTTTTGCAAAGGAAATATGTATATATTGGATCTGCTTGAGGATGCCGAGTTACTAGGGTCAAGACCCTGTGAAACACAATTGGTTCCCGGCACCAAGCTTGTAGCTGGTGAAAGGGAGGTCTTTGATAATCCAAAAAAGTATAGGAGGTTAGTGGAAAAACTAAACTATCTCACTATTATCCGTCCAAATTGCATTTCTGGTGAGTGTGGCGAGTCAGTTTATGGAGGCACCAATGTGCACTCATTGGGAAGCGACTGTCCGAATTGTGAAATACTTGAAGGGTGCTCCTGAGAAAGGAATCTTGTATGCTAATAATGGGCACATGGGTGTTGAAGCAATTTTAGATGTTGTCTAGGTCGAGTCGCCGAGTGATAGGAGGTCTACAATAGGATATTGTGTGTTTTTAGGAGGCAATTTGGTGTCGTGGAAGAGTAAGTAGAATGTTATGGCCCACTCTAGTACAGGGCTATAGCTCATGCGGCTTGTGAGATAACATGGATACGCAATATTCTAGAAGAAATTGGTGTAAGGGTAAGTGTGCCGGTAAGGTTGTGGTGTGATAACCTAGCTGCTATACACATCTCCAACAATCCTATGTTCCATGAGCGGACCAAGCACATTGAGGTATATTGTCATTTTGTGCGAGGAAATGTGCAACAAGGGTCGATTTGTGTTGGGCATATCCAGAGTGGTGATCAACTAGCAGATGTGTTCACAAAAGGGCTTGGTAGGAGCAAGGTCGAGCACATTTGTAACAACCTGGGCATGATTCATATCTATAGTCCAGCTTGAGGAGGGGGGTGTTAGAAGAAATTGAGAGAGGTTGAGAGAATAGCTCAATCTCAACTACTCATTTTGAATTTGAAATGGGTGGTTGAAAGCTTGGATGACCTTTCTGCTAGCATGTATATATACTTATCTTGTACAGTTTCTCAATGAGAGAGTTCAACACATACACAGTTAGTAGTCTACATACACGTTCTACAATCCCTACCACCAAAGAAAGAATATTGTCTTCCTTCACGAGACTTGGCAATAGGACAACCAAACACATGAACGAGCCCCATTATTCCCAACTGAAACTTGAGTGAACAACGAAACCTAACAACCGAACTACCAAATCCACAAAGAAGCACCATCACTCCCAAATTACAACCTTTAGATTGTGTAGAATAAAAGCCCAAGATGAGTTCGCCCATTCACATATGTGTGCAAGTTCACATTTGATTGTTTTTTTTTTTAATATACTAGTTACCACACGCGTGCATTGCGCGAATAGTCTAATGTCCAATGTGTATTTTAAATTAGTATTTCAGAATATATCAAAGTATAATTTGGTATCCAGGCGTATATCAATGCAAGATTATTAAATTTTTCATAAAAGTAAATATTTCAAGAATGCATAACTATGACCTGTAGCAGAAATGTTGGATTAACTGGTGCAATAACAATTTTAGAGGGAAGCACCCTCACTGGATAGTACGCTAAGCATAATTTTTGCAACACAAAACCCTATTAATTGGTGTGATCCATGCTTCCTCTTCTTGTCACTTCCGCCAGAAATGAATTCTTGATTTGATCTAGCCGCATGGTGTGCTTCACTGCAATTTTAGTGCCTTGACACAATGCACCTTCACAAACAGAACCAAATCCTCCTTCCTCCTTCCCCAAAAAAAGACAATGATAATAAACATAATTTATCATCTGTGTTGAAATATATTGTTAATTAGGTGTGTCATTTCATCAATGCATACCCAATGCGTGATTCTAATTAATTGACAAAAGTTCATGTTAAATTTTATATTATAATTTTTTTTTAAACAACCATCAAAGCAAACTATTATTGCGAAATCAAATCACGAATACAATGAGGGATATCTGCGTCCCACACCGACGAGTATACAGGGAAGAAGCTCTGGCCAAAGAGTGAACAATCACATTGACTGTTATATTCTATTTTTTTAATACACTCTAACATTTTGTTAGTACTACTGACTTTGTTACAATGTAGTATCTGTTCATAGCTACTTTCTCAACTTACTGAAGCACAAAGAGTCAATAGTCAATACCGCCCCTACTGGTGCTCAAACCCATGACCTCCCATTTAGGAGAGCTACTAGACCACAATAAGGTCATTGGCATGGGATTCGAACCTTAGACCTCCCTTATGAAAATCAATGATTAAGTTAAGAATAATAAATAGTTAACGGAATATTCTGTTATTAAAGTTTACACGGATGGAATGCAAGGGTATTTAGTTAAAGTAAATGATATAATAGAGGGTGAAATTGTAAAAGTAGTAAAAATAATTAAAAAAATACTAAAACCAAAATAATATGAATCTACTACCATTCATTTCAACTAATAATTAAACCAACAGTTTTTAATTTTCGTTAGGGACTTAACTTTATTGATTCTTATTAGGTTTGTAGAGATGTAGAGACATATATGTATATAAATGGAAAAAAAAAATGTGCAACTAGGATCCATTGCTCCCCCTTAAAGCTAAGCTAAGAATAATGATGATGCTCCTTTTCAAATCCCTCAGTCACTCATAAGTCATATATAAGCGTCTTTATTACATGATTTGATCATTACTTTAGACTTCAGCTTCCTATCCATCCATCTCTATTAACATCAAATGCGGTGAATCATTTGCATCAAACCAACAGATCTTCTGTCCTTTTCCATCCCCCATCCTACGTTCGTACACCACTTTAATTACTTTCATACGTCGTATATATAGTATTTTCCTCCATCATGTGAAACATGCAAAAAACATCAATCCATCCAAATGTATTATATTATATTGTACGTGTTATGTCTTGAAGCTAGTGACTTTTTATGTCCTTATAATGCGGCTTATTAATTATCTTAATCCATTTTGTCAATCATAATGGTTTGCAGTAACTTTAAAAATCGTGCTATTTATGGTCGTTTTCTCCAGGCCAAAGCATACTTTAATTTCTGGATTCATGATTAAGCAATCGCAATTACTCACGTATATACTGTACATAACACAATTACATTGCACAACAACGTAACACCGAAATCTTTATTATGAAAGACACGACCTTAAAACGTAGTCGCATTCATAAAAACCTGATCACGGTCGATCTCTAACAGCAACGATACCCGTGACCCCCTGACTTTGTTACTAATGGTAGGATCAAGTGTTTATCACTATATCAAAAGTTATACCTAATAGCTTAGCAAAGGTGCAACAAATTTTATTTTCTTATGCTTGCTTAGCAATCAGATTCATAGTCTGATGACGAGATACTGAACTCGACTCCCCAAGCCACAACCCGGCCCAACAAAATCGAATGTCTAAAACTATATCGTGTGGTTTCAAACCTGGCAAACTTGGCAAAACTATGATCCTATTTGGTAACATAGTCAGCTTATCAATCAATTTTGACTTGTTTGACCACTATTAGTTGTGAATTGACTTGGTTAAACAACCAATATGATTGTTTGGTTAATCAGCTTTTTTATATCGTAACAGTTTAGTGCTTCAAAACGCTAAAATTTAAAAAGTTGCTCAAAAAATTTTCGATCAACTTTTTTTTTTTTTTTTTTAAAATAAATTATACCCTTAAAGGTCATTTTATATGTAATCAACTATCAACTAACAACTAATTTACCAAACTCCCTAATCCAATTCGCTACAACTACCGGGTAAGTCAATCCACTATCAGCTAACATCTATTCGTCAAACACCCCTTATACACTTTGAAAAGAATTAATACTATACACTCCTTTGGACCATCTATCATAACCAAATCACATAATACAACTTGAATTTAGACATATGATTATAGTGGCTTTTGAAGATAAAGTACTCCTATCAAAGACAAATAAGAACTAGTATATCCAGATTAATTAATTAATTACTATATTTGGGTTCATTTAAGTTTCAAGTTTGTATCCATATATGGCCGCAATTGGTCGGAAACTTAAGCTGCGTATAAAGGGAAATAGGTAGCCAGTTCCAAGAAGAACAAGTAAAGAAGCAGCCAGTGGCCCCCCATTTTCATTTTTCTATTTTTTTTTTTTTGTTCCGGAATAGACCGTTAATAAACTGGTTCATTTAATAATAATTAAATATTAAAAAATATTAACATCCCCGACTTGCCGACAACAGAATTAGCTAATGATTTAGTAGCCTAATTACTTTTTCTTAAAAAAATATATATATTCTCATTAAATTTATCTTTCCCACAAAAGGTGAAAATTTTCTTCATGAAATCCTCCAAACCTCAGCTCAACATGATTTTTTCATTAAATTTATCTCTTAATTTCTACTCTTGCTATGACGACTCCTTATATTTATTAACTATCAACACATTAATTGTTGGGTGGAGGCTTGAAAGGGCAACTCCAATATCTTACCATAAAAACGTGTTATTAATTGCTACGCAAGTATAATAAAACAAAGTTGTGTCTTTGCTATTAGTTATAGCTTTTGACATAGTAGTATGTATTTGATTTGACAATACAAGTATTGTGAGAAAGATTATTGGAGGAGACACATGGGTCTAAGATAGGCAAATTATACTTTTTAACATAGTGATAAATATTTAATCTGACATCATTCAATTTTAATTAAAAAAAAAAAACATGTTCCTTAGTACTCAAATACAAAGAAAAATCATTTAAGTAATGTCACACGAGATAAATATAAGAAAGCAATGTAACAATATTCGCAGTTATTAAAATCGTTTTTTTTTTTTTTTTTTTTTTTTTTTTTTTTTTTTTTGGGTGGCAAACTTTGGTTTGTAAAAATATACTCCAATAATGCAATAACTTTATTACCAAGGCATTCTAGCAATTTAATTACGAAAGTTTTTTGTTGGTAAATAATTTGAATAAATTATTGAAATAATTCCTAAACTATAGTGATCTACTACATTATGGTTTAAATTCTAATTTTGTCTAATAATGTCAATTTTGGACTTTTGGTATTACTATTTACTAGTACTACTCCCCTACACAACTCCCAACAATCCCAAGGGTGGCATGTTAGGCTTTGTTTGGTAGATGTTATTTCAAAACTTATAACTTATTTTACAAATAAGGACTCTATTTGATAAAATATGGGTAGTTTAAAATAATAATTTTTTTAATCAAAATTACTACTCTAAATAGCGTTTCAAAATAAGTTTCTCGCTTTTTATTTTTTATTTTATCTTTATTAATTTACAAAAAATGATACCATCTACCTTTCATTAATCAAAATCTTAATATCTTAATTTATCCTTTTATGTCTTTTTATACTTATCAGTTAATTCAACAATTAATTTTATCAAACACTTTAATTTCAATTAGTTAACTTATTACATACTAGATTTTCAGCTTTCAGCTTTCAACTAATTTTTTAACTAGGTGTGCCAAACAGAGCCTAAGAGTCCCGCTCCACTTCTCCAAAATACGTTTGTTGTCTGGAGGCTGAGGTGTGTTTCAGTCGTCGTGGTTTAGTTCTTTGTTGGGTGTCCCTTTCCTCTTGATTTGAAAAAATGTACTTATTTGACCATTTATAGGATTAAAATAGGTAAAATTTACTCCGAAAGTAGTGACCTGCAAGTCGGTGGAACATGATTCTTATATCAGAAAGTCACGAGTACTATTTTTGTGAATACCTTCTCGGTCGAACCTGTGACACAAGATTTTCTTAGTATAGTTTACCCCATGGCGGGATTTACCTCATATTACACACACTCGAATAGTGGCTGCAGTTTTCTTTAAAAAAAAAAAAAAAAAAAAAAGCACTTGAGTGAAGGAGTACATATATACACGGATTGGTTCACGTGCAAAGGAAGTCCCAGGTGAAAAATGAGATAAGATCTTAGCCATAGATTAATTTTGATCGAATGGACAAAAAGGTGTGTGTGTGTGTTGTTTTAAATGCTAATTAATAAGAGGTCTTCCCGTGCGGTTGTGCGATTGAATGCACCTTAAGCATTAAAATGACGCACATTAAGTATTAACTTCGCGCATCTTAGTTTATAACACTGACGCACCTTAAGCGCAAAACTCACGCACATTAAGCACAAAAATTCACACACCTTAATTAAGTTTCACACAATTACTCACATTAAGCACTAACCCACGCACGGTGCACCTTAAACACAAACCCCATGCACCTTAAGCACAAACCTCACGCACCTTAAGTTTCAACAACGTAACTACTCACATTAAGCACGCAACCCACACCTTAAGCACAAACTCCACGCACCTTAAACACAAACCACACGCACATTAAGCACAAAACTCATGCCCATTAAGCCCAAACCCAAGCACCTTAAATTTACCTAGATGCAAAAATTACCAAATTGTCACCGTATTTTTTTTTTTTTTTAAATTTTGGTAATCTTGGACGTTGATTTAAACAAGATCAATGGCTCAGATTTAACCACACAACCACACCTGGGACTACTAACCGCACCAGAACCTAATTCTCTCTCTCTCTCTCTCTCTCTATATATATATATATATATATATATATATATATATATATATATATATATATATATATATATATATTTGAATTGTGCAATCAGTATAGTTGAAAGACGGTTAAAGTCCTTTTCCCTAATTATTATCTTGTATAAGATTTAGAGTCACATAGTAATTTGAGATACCCTTTCTTCTTTAAAGGTCAATTTGTTAATTTTCTTGATTTTCTGCTGCACATACAATCATACATGATGTAGGTGAGGCTTAATCTAAAGATAATGGGCCACAAAAGAATTTTCCCGTGCGTGACTTAAGGAGAGCGCAAAAAAGGAAAGCAAGAAAAAGATGGGTGGTGAAAGGTGGCAGCGTAGCAGCCAGGCGGTGATCTACGTGCAAACCAACCGGCATGGTTTTATTTTCTCGACGTACTCACGAACGCAAAAAATGGGAGTTATAACAACGTAGTACATGTCTACGATGTAGATGGAAACGAAAGAATCAAATTTAAATTAAATTAGAACAGTGCCCTCTGATACACACAACATAAAGTTTGATGGAATGTCGTTTTAGGGTTAGATGGAAACATGGGGCCCCTTCCACAGTCCCCTCTGTCGCCTCTTTCTAATTCCTTCAATTCTCGTTGTATTTATAGGAAAGTGATCAAATGGGAAGGCCATCTCACAACTCCATTTTTATAACCAATTAATCATAGGCAAACTTACCAATTAAACAGATATTGTTAACAAAGAGATTAACAGAGAGAAAACTAAAAATGGGGCACCATTCTTGCTGCAACCAGCAAAAGGTGAAGAGAGGGCTTTGGTCGCCGGAAGAAGATGAAAAGCTCATAAGATATATCACCACTCATGGCTATGGCTGCTGGAGCGAAGTCCCTGAGAAAGCTGGTCTTTTTCTTACTGTATATATATATACTTTCTGCATTATTCACTGCAACATGCCTGCATTATGGCATGGCTAGATTCTCCAGAATCAATGCTATACATGGTCTTTCTTTTTTTTTTTTTTTTTTTTTTTTTTGTTGTTGTTGTTGTTAATGTTTCCTGGTTGTACGATGTTAATTAGGTCTTCAAAGGTGTGGGAAGAGTTGCCGGTTGAGATGGATAAACTACTTGAGGCCGGATATAAGAAGAGGGAGATTTTCCCCAGAAGAGGAGAAGTTGATCATAAGCCTTCATGGAGTTGTTGGAAACAGGTAAATAATCTCGGCAAAATCTCCAACCAAGTTAGTCAATTTGTTGACTTGGTAACTATAAAGTTACAAATTCAATTTTCAATGGGAACAGTTTATATTGGCCTTCTTTGTTTAAACTGGTCACTAGTTGCCTTATAGACAACATGGTTTACCCTTATGATCATTTGTCAGTTAAGGTTACAATGCGTAGTTTATTTTACCCAGTTTAAACTTTGTAGTGGACGTGAGTTTCGATCTTTTGTGACTCAAAAAAATTAAAATTTAACAAGTTTATGAAGGAGCAAAACGTTTTTCTTTGAAAGGACAAGAGGATGATGATGATGTGAAAGTATGTAGTTCAGTGATATGTATCAGTTTGAAACAAGTTTAAGCAATGTTTTTTTCCAATTAAACTCAGTTTTAAAATTCTTTCATGTCTTAATGAACTCATAATGTACACTTACAAATTACGTTTTGTTTTGTTTTGTTTTTTTTTTTCCTTATTCTAATCAATAAGTTATTAATTATGAGAAATTAAAACCCACTTTTACAAGAATTTTACTATCAAATTAGTTTAAACAGTGTCATATTTAGCAGTTTGATCATATAGTTAAACTAAATTAATAGAACAGTATTCTACGCCACTGTCTAGGCTTTCCTGGCTAATTTTGTAATTTCTTAGAGGAAAAGTATAATTTGGGTTTACTTTTAATTTTTCAGTTTTTAATTTTAAAATAAGGAAATTTCAATGAAGGTGTAACCTCAATTAAATAATCTGTTTCATTTCGATACACTGTACTAGAAGTTTAAATTGATAATGAAACTATGTATATAAAGGCTACATTAAATGAAAATGCGAGCATAAAAGTAAATTACGCAAAATTACAAAATACACAATTTTTTAAGTTGCAATTTTAGAACACGGTTCCAACGGTGTTAGTACATCGTTATCTTTTTTTTTTTTTTTTTCTTAATTAATTGCGTGATTTTTCTTCTTCATTTTCACATTTCGCGGTTTCACTTTAATTTGAGGTGAGCAATGATTTCGGACATTCATAAATTATGAATTCATGCCTGCACATTCACTTTGGAACCATGCCTACACATTCCCGTCCGAAATCACGGACATTCATAAATTATGAATCCATGCCTGCACATTCACTTTGGAACCATGCCTACACATTCACTTTGGAACCATGAGATTATGAATTTTCTGTTATGAGATTATGAATTTTCTGTTATAAGATTATGAATTTTCTGTTATAAGATTATGAATTTTCGTTATGAGATTATGAATTTTCAGTTATGAGATTATGAATTTTCTGTTATGAGATTATGAATTTTCTGTTATGAGATTATGAATCTACATTACATTCATAATCTCATTCTCATAACAGAAAATTCATAATCTCATAACAGAAAATTCATAATTTAATAAATATTTTACTTTTATGCGATTATGAATTTTCTGTTATGAGATTATGAATTTTCATTACATTCATAATCTCATAACAGAAAATTCATAATTTGATCAAACGCCCGCCGTTAACTCCACATCCGCGATTTTTATTTTTTTTTGCGTAAAAACGACGTCGTTTGGACTTGTGTTCACCATTCATGGTGAACACGTTTTCAGGACATAATTTGCGATATGATAAGATACACAACTTCTTGAATGTACTTTTATATAACATAAGATGTATTTTATAGCTTTGCACATTCACATGCATTTTCATATGATATATTTGGTTCAAATGAGATGATCACAGTGGCCTATCAAGATTCACCAATGGTTGCTCGTACGGGCTGATTCATTAGGTAATATTTAAAAGAAGAGACTAATGTTCGAATTCGACAATTATAGTGTGAAGATTATATTCAAAGTGGACAGATTTCTTGTGCGTACGATATTTGATCAAATGCTTTGTTAAGTCGGGGTATGAGGGAGCCTTGAATGTTGTCCTATATATTCAATCTTTAATTTACTAGTTGAATTAATTTATTTTTTTTTCAACTGCAGATGGGCACACATTGCAAGTCACTTGCCAGGGAGGACAGACAATGAGATAAAGAATTATTGGAATTCTTGGATTAAAAAGAAGCTTAAAAAGCCTCTATTATCAACATCTCATACAAACACTACAACCTCTGATACAACTCCTCCTACTACTACAAACGACCATCGTCTTCTCCAACCTCAAACCTCACCATTTTCTTTCATTAACACTACCAATAATAATCAACTTGATTTCTTCAACACCCAAGATTCCCTCCAACTCCGACAAACCCTATTTCCATTTCCTAATACTAATACTAATCCATTCTTTCCGTTTGACGCTAACGCCGCCGCGCTGGAAGGAGTTAACGGGGACTTCACCGACGACCGAGCCGCCGCCGCTGATCAGCCGTTTCAAGATTCGCCGGCGGCATTTTGGCAGCAAGAGCTTCAGGCGGCGGCGTCGTTCAGTATGGGCATGGATTCCGGTTACTTATTATTACCGCCGTTAATGGAGAACATCATGACGCTGCCGCCGCCGCCGTCCGTGGAGGTGCCGGCGCCACCGTGTAACATAGCTCTGGCACGTGAGAGTGATCACGTGAGCGAATGGGCCGCCGTCGACACACAACATCAGTGCCCCGGCAGCTTTCTGTTCTGGGATCAAACAGATAATGGAGAAGAACTTGGTGTGCCGACAACATCAAACATCGGACCCATACTATCCTCGTCTTTTCCTTCTTCAATATGATTGATTTATTATTATTTTTAATTTTATTTTATTCTTTCTTTCTTTTGTTTATTATTATATACCCGGGATTTTTGAATTATTTTGATTGAATATGAGAGAGTGAAATGAGAAATGTTATTGTATAATGTATAGTTCATTAATTGGTTCCAACAAGGAAGAAGTTGCATCAATCCATTCTTATTATCTTTAATTTATCTTTAATTTAAATACATGCTTACAGTCACTACGTATAACTGTCTGACCAACTTGACTGAGGTTGCCCCAGACAACTGTTTTTCCTTTTTTTTAAGATTATCTTTTTTTTTTAAGATTATCTTTACAGGTGATTTTAGTACACATTATACCATATGTAATTTCTGTCTGAAAGCACATGTCTGAACTTCAACATTCTCAATTGGCAAAGTCTCTGTTGGGAAATAACATGAAACCTTTTTTGGTCCCTGGTCTGGCAAAAGATCACAAGGTTGAGGAACCACACCACTTGTAACCCCAGAAATGTCCGTGCATTTCCATGGGACTTTCTTAGCATCTTGTGCCAACCCAATGGTGACATTAGATATGCAGATTCCGGTGAATGTATCGCCCAGAATCCCCTCCAACCGTGCTGCCATTCTCGCGTTCTCGGCCACCATGTCTCGGTAGTTGATGTTCTTGATGACGGGCAGAGCATTCGGGTCATACTTATCGTCAGGGTGAGAGCCATAGTTCCCTGTCATCCAGAACACGTATTTCATCGTTTTCATGGTCACACGCCTCACGTATATATCCTTCACATATCCTCCCCTCCCAACTCCTGTCTTGATCCTCACTGCAGATTCGGTATCAATCGCGAGAATGTCCTCTGCCCGGACATCCTCGATTCCTCCAGACATCTCGCTGCCTAGTGCAATTATAGCACTAGTTGGAGAAATGCAGGTTACCCGCCTGATGACTACCTGTTTGGTTGGCATCCCAAACGCAATTCCATACTCATCCCACCCGCTCTTCACAGCAATACAATCGTCTCCCGAGACAATGTAACAGTCCTGAATTCGTATGTTTGTACACGAGTCTAAAGAACAGACAACACAGAATATGTACTTCTTGCATTAATTCTTGAATAATCTTATAAGAAACTTTGGTGTTTAGCATTGCATACCTGGGTTGATTCCATCTGTATTCGCGGATCTTGTCGGGGCAAGAATCGTGATCCATTCGATGATAATGTCGCTGCGTTTTATAGGAAATCAGTTCAAGACTTCAAGTCGAAAAGACTAAGAAGATTATCTATACCAATTAACTGACCTGCTGTACACAGGATGAACATTCCAATTCGGAGAATTTAAAAGAGTGATGTTGGAGATTTGAATATGTTTAGAGTACATGATTTCGATCAAGTAAGGCCTCGTATGATTTAGCGTGCGGTTACGATATTTGTCCCACCAAGGACTTCCTTGGCCGTCAAGTGTTCCATTATTCCCTGATAAAACAATAATTATCATGAACAATCTCGCAATTTGTGCAGATTTATTCATGTTTTCAGTTAACTACGTACCAAGTTTCTAGCTTTTATACCTGTTATAACAACGTCTGTAAGGTTGGTTCCAAAGATGAGACTTATGAACCGCCCACCCTCATTGTCCCTTCCTCGACCATAGGATGGTAGGGGTTTAATCACCGGATAATCATTCTCGTCCTGAATCAGTTATATACCGAATGCAGAAACAAGAATGGATAAACAGCATTTCATTAACTATACATCCACATAAACTAACCAGCCTCGTGAACATATTATAAACCCGAACTATAAAAATTAAACCATTAACCAGTCTATTTTGGTTAGGAGGTATGAAAACTAGCATCTTTTTTTAGTTTAAATCTGGTTTTTGACTTTTGTTGAAGTGCCAATTAGGGCTATTAACGAACCGATCGAACATAAACGAATAGAGGTTGTTCGTGTTCGTTTGTTAAGAATTTTGAAGTGTTCGTGTTCGTTTGTTAAGCATCTAATAGTGTCATTAGTGTTTGTTAATGTTCGCGAACACGTTCACAAACATGTTTGTTTGCGTTCATGAACACGTTCGTGAACACTTAATAACCAAATACCTGCACATATTTATGGTCATAATTCGTTTGTGAACAAGAAATAATCTACGTTCACGAACAACAACCAAACAACACAACTACAATGAATGAGATGGCCTTAAATTACTTTATTATAAAATTATATATATAAAATTATATATATATATATATATGGAAAGATTCCAGTGCGATTGAATGCTTCCCGTGCGGTTGTGCGGTTGATTAATGTGCGTGAGTCTTGTGCTTAATGTGTCTGAGATTTGTACTTAATATGCGTGAGTGTGTAATGTTAATGTGCGTGAGTTTTGTACTTAAGATGTGTGAGTGTTGTGCCTAAAGTGCGTGAGTGTGTACTTAATGTGAGTTGTTTGTTAAAACTTTAAAATGCATGATGTTTGTGCTTAATGTGTCTGATATTTGTGTGCTTAAGGTGTGGTAGTCTTGTGCTTAAGGTGCGTTAATTTTGTACTTAATGTGCGTGAGTATGTACTTAATGTGAGTTGTTAAAACTTAAGTGCATGTATTTTTGTGTTTAAGGTGCGTGAGTTTTGTGCTTTAAGATGCGTGAGGGTTGTGCTTAAGATGAGTGACTTTTGTGCGTGAGTTTGTGTTAAAACTCACGCATATTAAGCACGCACCTTAAGCACAATACTCACGCGCACTAAGTACAAAACTCACGCACATTAATCACCCGCATAATCACACAGGAAGCTATATCCGCACCTGAACCCTTCTCTTTCTCTCTCTCTCTCTCTATATATATATATATATATATATATATATATATATATATATATATATATATATATATATATTCAACGAACACTAAACGAGTTTGTTCACGAGCTCTTAACAAACGAGACTACAACTGTTCACACTCTGTTTGTTTATGAATTGAGCTCTAAAATTTATTCATTTATATTTATTTACCTTAATAAACGAATATAAACAAACGTTTACCCAACACGAATACCAGTAGTTTGATGAAAGCTCTGTTCTATAAACACCCTAGTGCTAATTGTCATCTGAAATTACAATTCTTATCCGCCTTAATTCTATCCTTACCACCAAAGTCCGGTAAGATTACCAAAGGGTTAAGGAGAAAACCGAACCTGAGAACCAAGAATAACGGCGTCTTGATCGAGAAACAGTGTGAAATGGCTGGTGAGATTGAAGCTGCCGGTGAGCCATTTCCCGGGGGGTACATACAGCATCGCCCCACCCACCGGTCCGAACCGGCTGAGGAAATTGACTGCCAACCGGAAAGCTTTGGTGTTCAACGCAACTCCATCGCCGACTCCCCCGAAATCCGTCAACGTCGCCGTGAAGGGCCTGCAGCTGATAGCAGAGTAGTCGAAGCTGCGCCACCCATGGTGTCCTCTGCTCCCAACAACCTCCCTCGAACAACTCACAACAACCAAAACGGCGATCAATATAAGTCTTCCCATAATCTGCCAAAGCTCAACCCAGAAATAGATTTAAGGCTATGCTGATTAGATCCTCCAACAAGAAAAATGTAAAGGGAAGAGGAAATTAATTTGGATGGTTTAGGATTTCTTGGAACTTGAACTTCCATTGTTGTAAAGAAGAAAATGGTTTTAGTTAATGGTATGGGTCTGTATACTGGTAAGTATAACTGCTGTTGAGGGAAGTTCAGAAGTGAAGTGAGATAAAATGTAGAAGACAAGAAAAGGGATGACGAGAAACGTAAGGAAGCCCGCTTCACACATTCCTTCCGTGCCCCTGATTACGTGGTTTGGTTGGACCAAATGTTGAATTGTAATCCAGACTTCCACTCAAAGAATTACAATTTAGTGTTGAATGGGAGAAAAAATAGGAATGTGAAGACATTTTTGCCCTCACCATGCACAGCAGCTGCTCTACGCCAATACGCAAATTGCTTTCGGAAAAAAAGACTATAATGTGACAAAGGACTGGTCCATTTTCAAAAATAGGACACTTTTTTTTTTTTGGACTAAAATATGAAAAAAAAAAAACATTTGGGACATGCGTTTTTAGCATGTCCCATGTTTTTTTTTTTTTTTTTTTTTTTTTTTTTTTTTTTTTTTATACTTTACCAAAGACGCATCTGGAAATTGCGTCTTTGGTATTGTATACGGCCGTCACAATTACGAAATGCGATCGCCGTATATCAATAACATACGTTAAAATTGCGTCTTCCAATTCTTTCTTTCCCTTAACACTATCATCTCCCCAAAAGCCATATTCATCCCTGAAATGCAGAGTTTCTCTCCCTGCTGCCATCCCCGAATCATCTAATAAGCATGACGAAGAAGAAGAAGAAGAAGAAGACGATGATGATGATGAAGAAGGAAGAAATCTGCATGAAATATGGACGGAGATTCAGGGGGCGTTTACTAACAGGAAATTTTCAAGAATTTCCAAGAATTGAAAATTGAAAACAACCCAATGTGTTTACTATAGTTTTTTCTCATTTCCAAATTTGAAAACAATCTTCCGTTTTTTGCTAGAAATCAGAAAACAAAAAAAAACTTGTTTTCAAAATAGGAAACATGCGTGTGAACAGTAGATTGGACATCGAATCCTGCCAGCGATCTTTTTATTCTCTCTTTTCTCCTTTCTTCTCTACTTTGTCAGCCAACCACCCTCTATTTTCCTTCATTACTTTTGTCTTCTCCTTCACACCTACCCTCCTGCTCTCTACTTTACTTTCTTCTCCAGCTGCTCTTCTGTCCATTGCGACTCACAACCCCCAAGGTTCACACCCACCGGCCAAGCTGCGCTTCTGTTTGACTCACACCCACCGGCCAAGCTGCGCTTCTGTCTATTGCGACTCACACCCACCGGCCAATCCTCATGTCACCGTGAATCTGACCGTCAAGTGAAGTGTTGCTGATCGCCGACGTTCCTCAGAGCATCGGGAGTCTCACAAGCTACTACCAGAGTACTAGGTAATTTTTTTTGTTTTTTCTTTTTCGAAATATATCTATTGATGTTTATTTTGATAATTTTAGCTTGGTTACCATAGTTGTTAGATTTCCAGATCTTGAAAATTTTTGCTCCTGATTGTACATCGAATCATGCCAGCGATCTGAAACTTTAAACATAATGTTTTTGTGGGTATATATGTGTGTGTGAGATCGAACAGTTGATAGATAGGTGTAGAGTTTTGTTTATCCATGGCTGTAAAGTTGGAGCAAATGGATTCTGGAGAAAGTAATGTCAAAATAGTTATGAGCAAAATGAGGAAGAAGAAGAAGGCATGGTGAGGGAGGGGTAGCTTGAGCTTTAGCTTAGGTTAAGTGTTTGCAGAGAGGACTTTGATGGTGCAGAGAGAAATGGAAGAGAGGGATGGACCACTCTTTTTTTTTTTTTTTTTAAATAATATTGAGTTATTATGATTTTTTTGACTATTAAGAAAAACTTATAACAGTTATCAAGAATGTGTATACCTATGAAAGTTGGACTATAATCAGTATAATTATTATTACAATTCCATATCACTTTCTTTCATTTATTGTTGGTTGTGATGCTAGCTTTGATATAGGCAAAGATTGTTGGGATCCTGACTTTGTTTTTGGCAACAACGATTGTGATTCTAATTTTGGTGTTAGCATGGTTGGTGATGGTGGTTGTGATTGGGATTGTGATTCTAATTTTGGTGTTAGCATAGTTGGTGATGGTGGTTGTGATTGGGATAGTGATTGGGATTAACATTATTTGCCAAACATACACCAGTAGTAGTTCATCTAGTGGATGGTAGAGAGAAATGTGTGAATAGAGTGACTATGCAGGGGATTCATATATACTTGCAGTTTGAATGTAATTGCATTGTTATACATGACAATTTAGTATCATATAGTTTACTAAGAATTTATTATAAAGTGCTAGACTGCAACATAGTATAAGCTACTACATCTACTATGATAGAGTTGTATAACTCAAGACATATTAACATTCATGACACGCATTGAATGGTAGACCTAACATTAGTATTGCATACTTGTAATCTATACTTACTGCAATTAGTAAGCTTAAGTTATATAGCATGACCAGGACTATGTGGTCCAATGGTACCCGGGTTGGACTTCCACTTGGAAGGTTGTGAGTTCGAGCCTCCGTGGAGGCGTTATTAGCTCTTTGTGTTTCAGTAGGTTGAGAAAGTATATGAACGGATACTACAATGTAATAGAGCTAGTAGCATTCAAAAAAAAAAAAAGTTATATAGCATGACATAGAACTACAGTTTGCAAATAATGAGTAATGTATTATAGTTCTAAGTATTAAAAACAATGAGTAGTGAGTGTAGTGCGAGTTTACACAGTTATATATTATGATATATATTGATTGTATTTAGCAGAAGGATTAAAGATTTTACATTTACATGAGTGTGTTGTGATATATGTACATGATATTCATCAGGTGGCATATCTCATGATTATAACATAGCTTATTCACCCCAAAAGACGGAGTCACCAAAATCATTGAGTGTGTTGTGATATTCATCAGGTGGCATATCTCATGATTATAACATAGCTTATTCACCCCAAAAGACGGAGTCACCAAAATCATCGGTTGGATCGTGCCCATCACCACGTTCCAGAGTAATGTCCTTTCTAAATCTATTTTTTTTTTCTGTACTTGAGTTTGTTTATTTGAGAAATAGAGCTATTATCCTTTTTGATCAACTAGCTTATCTCATGATTATAAAATATGGTAGCTAGAATTGTTGGTTATGAATTGAATGAATTTGCCTTTGCTTAGATGAATAACGTCACAGAAACCAATGATGATGAGGCAAAATGGCCCGATACGGCCGTTGTACAATTTTTGAGTATTTTAAATGAAAGGGTAAAAAAAACTGTGGATGGAAAGCTTTCATTCAAGCCTTTAGAATGGGCTGAAATTGATCGTGAGATGATAACTTGAATGACTTTCGTGGGCAAGGACGGATACGAAATAAGCAAGCCCTATTTAATTATCGACACTCATCATTGCGGAATGTGATTGAGCGGTGTTTTGGACTTTTAAAGGCAAGATTCCCAATTCTAAAGTCCATTAATGGTTACCCATTGATTAGGCAAAGACAAATTCCTCTTGCATGTTATGCATTACATAATTTCATTCGGTTGGAAGATAAGGATGATCAATTGGGTATGATGTACGGAACGCAAGACATGGTTTTGGATGATGGTGGAAGTAGTAGTGGTGGTGAAAATGATACCATACAATTAGATATGAGTCAACAAGACCAAATGCTACAATTGCGTGAGGACATCGCAAATGCACTCTGGGCAAATTATAATCATTGATGGTGTACTCAATTTTATTTACAATGTTTTGTAATCACATTTCGTCACGAAACAACTTATTTTAAATTATTGCAATTAATATGTTTTGTAATGACATTTTAATTTGTCACGAAATAACTTATAAATATATGTATGTAGTACATTTTTAATTTAGTAAATGGAGAATGGATTTCGAAAATAAGTAAAGGTAAACACGTTTTCAAAAACAGAGAATAGAAAACAGAAAATTGAAAACAGAGAATTTTCGAAAACAGAGAATAGAAAACAGAAAACAAATTTCTGTTAGTAAACAGGCCCTCAAGGTTCCAAAGATTGGGAAGGGCTGCTGGACCCCATGAACTCCCATCTCCGCCGCGAAATCATCCGGTACGGCGAGTTCGCCCAGGCCTGCTACGACTCCTTCGACTTCGACCCGCACTCCAAGTACTGCGGCACCTGCAAGTACGACGACGCCCAGTTCTTCGAGAAGCTGGGCATGGCGGACTGCGGCTACCGCATCAGCCGCTACCTCTACGCCACCTCCAACATCAACCTCCCCAACTTCTTCCAGCACTCCAGCGTGAACAGAATCTGGAACCAACACGCCAACTGGAGGAAAAAAGACTATCATACATACATTTTAATGTATACGGCGATTGCATTTCGTAAATGCGACAGCCGTATACAATACCAAAGACGCAATTCCCAGATGCGTCTTTGGTAAAGTATAAAAAAATAAAAAAAATAAAAACCTGGGACATGCCAAAAACGCGTGTCCCAAACGTTTTTTTTCACATTTTAGTCCAAAAAAAAAAGTGTCCTATTTTCGGAAATGGACCAACCCTTTGTCACATATTATAGTCTTTTTCTCATTGCTTTCAAAGTTTTTGTAAAGGTTGAAACAAATGGTATAATTGTCTCAAATATGGGATAGAGACTTATCAGTAGTATGATCCAATTTGAGGTACGCATCAACCTATGAAGTTTATGAATCTATTTTGTCCAAGTAACAAGTCAACTTTTACATTCTTATCCGTAAATTTAACTCATATTAAACAAATATTTAATTGAATGATTAAATCTAAAACAAAATTAATAGTCAATGAACTAATTATGATCAATTGAAAGTCGATTATAAAATTGATAAATAAGAACAGTAAATAGATTATTTTAGAATTAATTGTATCGTTAGTATACAGGTTGCAATGACACGTGGGATCTGTATGACATTAACAGCACGTTTGGTTCACGGAATGAATTTTGAGGTAATAGGAATTGATACTGATAATTCTACGTAAGCAATAGCTAAATAAACCCGAGACCAATTAAAGCAAGTAAATATCTTTATTGATCACGGTAAAGGCCCTAAGTACAATCTACTTGGTTGCTCTGAGTGCCGACTGACT
The DNA here is from genome assembly GCF_001879475.1 of Ipomoea nil. NCBI lineage: Eukaryota > Viridiplantae > Streptophyta > Magnoliopsida > Solanales > Convolvulaceae > Ipomoea > Ipomoea nil. The sequence goes on along the minus strand of NW_017618464.1, from coordinate 1,402,393 downwards.
GCGGTCGGGATTCTCTAGTAACAACCTATCGATCGTCCAAAAGTCCCTCACACTATAGCTACTGTGGGTATTTATAGCCGCTGCGCCGGGGACACAAATCCGGCCGTTCGGCATGCTCTCCACGTAGCCACCACGTGTCATCCTCCCGGGTGCCTTGTCTGTCGTCGCAAGGGACTGCCACGTGTCCTTTGCCAGCTCTCACGCCAAAGGGCTACCGCTCGGTGGTCGACACTATCGCTCGGGCAACTCCCGGTCAGAACCCGACCGGGTTCCTCACAAGAAGCCCGACCTGTTACCTGCAAAGACAAGAAGAAAAAGACAAAGGCATACCAGCCGGGGTAAAATAATGTCGGTCGGGATATTCTCTACCAGGAATGCTATTCCATAAGGAATGGAATAGGCAAGGAATAAAATAGAAATTGTATTCTATTGTTTGGTTCGCGAAAGGAATAGACTTTAGGAATTATATTACAGTGTTTGGTTGATTTAAGGAATAGAAATGAAATATGTTTTAAAAGACATAAATACCCTTATAAAAATATGTGATGGTGGCAATGGTGGTGGTGGTGGCGGTGGCGGTGGCGATGGTGGTGCTGGGGTGGTAGTGGTGGTGGTGGCGGTGGCGGTGGTGGTGCTGGGGTGGTAGTGGTGGTGGTGGCGGTGGCAGTGGTGGGGGCGATGGTGGTGGTGGTGACGGTTGACGATGACGGTTGTGGCAGTGGTGGTAGGGGCGGCGATGGTTGTAGCAGTCGTGGTGGTGGTGGTGGCGGTGGTGTTGCTGGGTGGTGGTTCTGGTGGCGGCGGTGGTGGTGGCGACGGCGGCGGTGGTGGCGGCGGTGGTGATGGTGGTGGTGGCAGTGGTGGGGCCGGCGGTGGTGGTGGGGGCGGCGACGGTTGTGGCGATGGTGGTGGTGGTGGTAGTGGTGGCGGCGACGACGGTGGTGAAATAGTATAAATTTATATATATGATAATAAAATTAGGTTAAAGAAAGGGGTAAAAAAGGAAATAGATTCTAAAATCTATTCCTGAGCGTAATAGGCTAATAACAGGGGGCCCCTAGTAATAGCTATTACCTTATTTGAGGTAATAGGCTATTACCAGGAATATTATTCCTGGTAATAGAAATGGTTACCAAACAACGGAATAGGCCTATTACTGGGAATGTTATGCCATTCCCGGCCTATTCCATGAACTAAACGGGCCATAAGTGTGTGAAGATGATTGATTGAGACATAATAATCACTCATTTTAGAGAATGAACACGGAAGAGTAGTGGAATAAACTCCATTTTTATTGAGTAAATACCTAAAATGGTCCCTTGACTATAGTTAAATTCACAAATTGATCCTCGACTTTCAAGTTTAACCAATTAAGTCCTTAACTTTGCAATTTTAACACGATTTGGTCCTCCATCTATTTGACTGTTTGTTGACTGTGATTTTTGAGGATATATATGTAATTTCATGATCCATCGTTAATTTTTTAAGGTTCCGGTTGCATTTCCAGACCGCTCTGTTACATTTGAATCCACCGCCGAAAGCAATCTGCCAAATCCTGTCGCCTTTCTTCATCCTTCCTTTGGATTCAATGTAGTTGAGTTCGTACCAGAGCGAAGAAGACGATGTGTTTCCAAACCGGTGTAGCGTCATCCTGGAGGCCTCCACGTGCTCCGACGAGAGTTTCAGTTTCTTCTAGAGATCGTTGATGACGGCGCGACCGCCGGCGCTGATGCAGAAGTGTTCAAAGGCCTGCTTGAATTGAAGTTGGGAATGTGTCGTGGCAGTAGGTGAAGGCTAGGCGGTGGAGTGTGTCATGGCAGTAGATGAGGGCGGCTGGGCAGTGGCTTGTGGCTGCACGATAGACTGTGTCACGGCAGGGATGAGGGCGGGTGGCGATGAAATTGCATATATATCCTCAAAGATCACGGTCAACAAACGGTCAAATAGACAGAGGACCAAATCGTGTTAAAATTGCAAAGTTAAAGACTTAATTGGTTAAAATTGAAAGTCGATGACCAATTTGTAAATTTAGCTATAGTTGAAGGATCATTTTGGATATTTACTCATTTTTATTTAGAGAACAAGCATTATATATGAATCTTACTTTGAGATTTCTTGTTGGATAAAATGTCATACCACTTGATCAGAACATACATTCTGAATGCCAAAATGTAATTAGTTACGCAAAGTTGACAGTTATGAGCTTCACCTAGTTAAGCTTTCCAAGGGACGCACATATTATCCAACCCTATACTCATTATAATTCTGTTTAGTACTATAGATTCTATTATAATGTACTATGGATCCTGTGACCTTCACTTGAGTAGAGTCACAGAAGTGTCATCTAATCATAAGTTGCTTGGTATCCTATACTCATTATCAAAATAAAAAAGATGTGATAGGTTAAATTATGAATATATATTTTTATAATTATAAACATATAGTTCAATAATTATGAAAATAGAGTTCTGTAATCTACTATAATAAAAAGAGCCCAAGAGAGTTAGGCCTATAATGGGTAGAAAAAATGGCGGTCAAATTTTTTAATCAAATGAATGGTTCAGATTGATCAGATTTTAATTTTTTTCTTAAGATTTCGGATTTCCTAATTTATCCTTAATGAATATGATTATCCGTTAAATATTATCTTTTCTGTTAATTTATGTTAGTTCACCGTTAACTTACTCATTGTTTTCAATAAGAAAGGTATTAGGTTCGAGCCTCATCCCAATCAAAGTTGGCATAATTAGTACTCTATTTTACTCTTATTAAATTAAATAATAATGTAGTAGCTACAACAAAAAAAAATAATACATATGCATTTCTTTAATTTAGAATTATATGTCTACAATGTCTTTATTCAAAAAATTTATTCATTATCAATAAATTAAATCAAAGAAATAATTTCATTAGTTATATTGTATTTATTTTTCTCCAATATAAAAATTCTTTGCATTCAAATTCATCAATTAATTATATTCGCTACATTGTCCCTACAATGTCTTTATTAAAAAAAAAATATTCATTATCAATAAATTAATTAGAGAAATAATTTTATTAGTTATATTGTCTTTATATTTCTCCAATGTAAAAATTCTTTACATTCAAATTTATTAATTGATTATATTCACTACATTGTCTATTATCTTTTTTTGTACACTATTTTTTAATTAAATATCAAAGTTATAATACAAAATAATGCTATATATTTATTTACCAAGTATTTTATTAATACCATGAAAAAATTGAAAAATTATAATTAATAAAGCCAATCATATTAACTACTTAAGGGATTTGTTGACAAAGAGAGTATTCAAATCACACAACAAATTGAAGTGAGAACTACCTCGCAACGTCCTTGTTTGACAATCAGCAGTTAGCGATTATCGTTAGCGGATTATATTAGTATCAACTGTTGGTAAAAAGATATTTGAAAAAATTAACTGTTTAGATTAACATGTAAAATGGCCTAAGGGTATAATAATAATAATAATAATAATAATAATAATAATAATAATAATAATAATAATAATAATAATAATAATAATAATAATAATAATAATAATAACAATAATAATAAGAATAACAACAATAATAATAATAATAATAATAATAATAATAATAATAATAATAACAACAACAACAACAACAACAACAACAACAACAATAATAATAATAATAATAATAATAATAATAATAATAATAATAATAATAATGATGATAATAATAATAATGATGATAATAATAATAATAATGATAATAATAATAATGATAATAATAATAATAATAATAATAATAATAATAATAATAATAATAATAATAATAATAATAATAATAATAATAATAATAATAATTGTTTTAAAAAAATAAAAAAATTAAAAAATATAATTAAGTCAATCATAGTAACTACTTGGGGGAAATATTGACAAAATGAGTGTTCAAATCACACAACAAATTGAAGTAAGAAACTATCTTCCAATATCCTTGTTTGGCAATCAACAGTTAGCTCTTCAATATTAGTATATATTTAATATTTTATGCCCTAATTTTTATTTGCTCTCCTTATGTCCCGTATTTGGTTTCAACCATACCTATACAATTATTTTATTGACAATTATAATCAATCTTGACTATATTGTCTTGCATTTGTAAATTTAAAATTGCCTATTTAAATATGAAAATTTAACATTCAATTATCTATGTATGAACAATTCCAATATAATCTTGCATTGATATACTTTAAATTACTTATTTAAAAAAAAATATTGGGCATTATCCCAATCGCGTGTAAAAAACTAGTTGTGAATATACAACACGTTTGGTTCACGGAATGAATTTGGAGGAATAGGAATGTTATTCCACAGGGAATGGAATAGGTAAGGAATAGAATAAGAATTATATTCTGTTGTTTGGTTGGCTCAAGGAATAGACTTTAGTAATTGTATTCCAGTATTTCGTTGGTTAAAAAAATAGAAATAAAATATGTTTTAAAGACATAAATATCCTTATACAAAATAATAATAATAATAATAATAATAATAATAATAATAATAATAATAATAATAATAATGAATATGATTATGATATACTGAATGTTATATATATATATATATATATATATATATATATATATATATATATATATATATATATATTTATTTATATATATTTATATTTATATTTATATACATGTATATGCATGTGTGTGGGATAGAGAGAATAACAATAACAACAACAACAACAACACCAACAATAATAATAATAATAATAATAATAATAATAATAATAATAATAATAATAATAATAACAATTATTATTATTATTATTATTATTATTATTATTATTATTATTATTATTATTATTATTATTATTATTATACAAATACATATTTATATTTATATTTATTTTTCCACTTATCCCACATCGGTTGGAGAAGTGAGGAATGAAGCCTTGAGGTTCCTATAAAAGGAGCCTCAAGGCTCCATAATTTCAATTGCAATGCTGATCCGCTAGGCAAGCTTGCAATGCCCATCCGCTAGGCGTGCAAATTGGAAGGCTACTTAATTTAGGAGCCAAGGCTTCATTATTAAGGAGTTTTATACAGTTAATTTTTATATATATAATGTCAACTGCAAACGCTGCAAAATGTGTGTGTTTATATATATATATATATATATATATATATATATATATATATATATATATATATATATATATATATATATATATATATATATATTGACAGATAAACATTATAATTAATTAAATATATACATTTATATAATATATTATATTTATTAAATAATAAATATAAATATTATATAATGTGCAAAGGGTATTTTTGGTATTTGTGATATAAAAGCTATTCCCAAGGGCATGGGAATAGCTAATACCAAGGCCCCCTTAGGAATGGCTATTCCCCTTGCGAAGGTAATAGCTCATTCCTAGGAATGTTATTCCCATGACAAAATGATCCAACCAAACGATGGAATAGGCCTATTCCAAGAAATGTTATTCTATTCCTGACATATTCCATGAACCAAACATGCCAATAGAGTTCAATAATTATGAATAGAGTAAATACCCAAAATAGTCCCTCGACTATAGCTAAATTCACAAATTGGTCTTTGACTAATGATTTCAACCAATTAAGTCCTTAACTTTTCAATTTTGACCCAGTTAAGTCCTCCGTCTATTTGACCGTTTGTTGACCGTTATCTCTGAGGATATTTTTGTAATTGCAAAGCTCCATGGTATAGATTATAGAAACACTTATAAACACATGTCCACGTGCAAACATCCGCTTTTCCCTCTGCAGTTAATGCTCTTCCCCGGCACAATCCTTCCGCTTCAGATCTTTGGGTTCCGGTACCGAATCATGATGCACACTCTGCTGCAGACCGATCTCTGATTCGGGGTCATTAACTCCAACAGCGTGCCACCGGCACCACCAAGGTGGGCTGCGTCGGGGAAGTGGTGAAGCACGGGCACCTCGTTGACGACCGATTCTTCCTAATTTGCAAAGGCCAAGAGCGGTTCCAGGTCACGAAGCTGGCCGGACCAAGTCGTACTTGGTGGAGGAGGTCACGTTGCTGGAAGACCGACCACGTGACGGGGAGGAGGATCTCGAATCCCTCGCCTCCGAAGTCGAAACGTATATGAAAGACGTGATCCGATTATCCAACAGGCTTAACGGCAAGCCGGAAAAGGAGGTGCAAGATTTGCGGCGGACAGGGACGGAGCCAGAAATTCGATTGAGGGGGGAGGGGGGAGGGGTGGGGGGCAAAGAAGTAGGACGGATTTAGAAATTTTTTCCAGTAAAAGCGAAACATTAAAACAAAAGAGATAATTTTTAAAAAAAAGTTACCTAAGATTTTTTTTTTTAATAACCATTACCTAAGAAATATAGTTGTAAATATTGTTAGATATGTGAGAAAAAAATAAAACACATCGAAACTTTATAAAAATATTTATAAAAAAATATGAAACATAATTAATTTGATAAAATAATTCGAATAGAAAACACATTATAAATTACACATCTCACTATTAATATAAAAGAATGTTATATATATATATGTGTGTGTGTGTGTGTATTAAATATTTAAAAAAGTGATTGTATTGAAGCCATAGGGAAAGGACTCAAAAATATGCAAAACTATGTTAATACAAAGATTTGAACCCAAGACCTTTCTTATTACCAAACACATGCTCTACCCCCTTGCCCCCCTTTGGCTCCGTCCCTAGCAGCGGAATCTTTTTCCGATGCTGTTCTCGTCTTTTCCTTCTTCAATATGATTGATTTATTATTATTATTTTTTTAATTTTATTTTTTTCTTTCTTTCTTTTGTTTATTATATACTCGTGATTTTTGAATTATTTTGATTGAATATGGGAGAGTGAAATGAGAAATGTTGTTGTATAGTTCATTAATTGGTTCCGTTAGTTCAATACAAGAAGTGCTTCACAAATTAAGAATTTCTCAAACTGTATTAATTTTTTTATTTTATTTTTATTTTTTGTCACAATTAGTGTTGTAAACCATCAGGGATCCTCACAAATTTTCAGGTTCCAACAAGAAAATAGTTGCATCAATCATTCTTATTATCTTTAATTTAAAAACATGCTTGGAGTAAGCCAGTAATAGGGAAATCCACAACCACTACTTGGGAGTACATGTATAAGTCAACATTCTGACCAACTTGACTGAGATTGTCCCTATACAATTGTGTTTTTTATTACATTATCTTTACATACAGGTGATTTTAGTACATACTATACCATACGTAATTTCTGTCTGCAAGCACATGTCTGAACCTCAACATTCTCAATTGGCAAAGTCTCTGTTGGGAAATCACATGAAGAAACCTTTTCTGGTCCCTGGTCTGGCAAAAGGCCACAAGGTGGAGGAACCACACCACTTGAAACCCCAGAAATGTCTGTGCAATTCCATGGGAGTTTCTTAGCATGTTGTGCCAACCCAATGGTGACATTAGATATGCAGATTCCGGTGAATGGATCGCCCGAAATCCCCTCCAACCGCGCTGCCATTGTCACGTTCTCGGCCACCATGTCTCGGTAGTTGATGTTCTCGATCACGGGCAGAGCATTCGGGTCATACTTCTCGTCAGGGTGAGAGCCGTAGTTCCCTGTCATCCAGAACACATATTTCATCGTTTTCATGGTCATACGCCTCACGTATATATCCTTCACATATCCTCCCCTCCCAACTCCCGTCTTGATCCTCACTGCAGATTCCGAATCAATTGCGAGAATATCCTCTGCCCTGACATCCTCGATTCCTCCAGACATCTCGCTACCTAGTGCAATCACAGCACTAGTTGGAGAAATGCAGGTTACCCGCCTGATGACTAGCTGTTTGGTCGGCATCCCAAACGCAATTCCATACTCATCCCACCCGCTCTTCACAGCAATACAATCGTCTCCCGAGACAATGTAACAGTCCTGAATTCGTGTGTTTGTACACGAGTCTAAAGAACAGACGACACAGAATATGTAATTCTTGCATTAATTCTCCATAAACTTAGACATTCTTGAATAGTCTTATAAGAAACTTTCGTGTTTAGCATTGCATACCTGGGTTGATTCCATCTGTATTAGGGGATCTTGTAGGGGCAATAATCGTGATCCCTTCGATGATAATGTCACTGCATTTTATAGGAAAATTCAAAACTTGTACAATCAGTTCAAGACTTAGAAGATCTATACCACATATCATAATTCACAAACCAGAGGTCCAATTAACTGACCTGCTGTACACAGGATGAACATTCCAAGACGGAGAGTTCAAAAGCGTGAGGTTGGAGATTTGAATATTTTCAGAGTACATGATTTCGATCAGGTAAGGCCTTGTATAATTTAGCGTGCCGTTATGAAATTTGTCCCACCAAAGACTCCCTTGGCCATCAAGTGTTCCATTATTCCCTGATAAAAAAGAATTATCATGAACAAATCTCGCAATTTCTGCAGATTCATTCTCGTTTTCAGTTAACCAAGTACCAAGTTTCTAGCTTTTATACCCGTTATAACAACATCTGTAAGGTTGGTTCCAAAGATGAGACTGACGAACCGCCCACCCTCAGTGTCCCTTCCTCGACCATAGGATGGTAAGGGTTCAATCACCGGATAATCATTCTCGTCCTGAATCAGTTATATACCAAATGCAAAAGAATGGATAAACAGCATTTCATCAACTATACATCCACATAAACTAACCACCCTCGAGAACATATTATAAACCCAACCCATAAAAATTAACCATTAACCAGTCCATTTTGGTTAGGAGGCATGAAAACTAGCATCTTTTTATAGTTTAAATCTGCGTTTTGACTTTTGTTGAAGTGCCAATTGTCCAAATCCCTTTCACCCATTACTCTTCCTGGACTTTCATGTGGACCAGAATGGTCAGCCTCAACTAGTAGTCCAACCACTACAAAGGGACAAACTCTGGTTCACATGATGAACAATAGAAAATTAAAGAACAGACAACCTCTTTTATGAATGTCTTGTACTTACCCCTGGCCTACCATATAGTCAGCAATCTCAACAACCATTTGAAGACACAAATGGTGTTCAACATTATTGTAAGTTTTCACACAATACCAGCAGCTTTAGTTTCTATGTTCCTCAAATGGTGGTTTCGCCTTGGCTTAACCATTAACAGCCCGTTTGGTTGAAAGGAATTAGAATTTCACTCCCACCTAATTCTGAAGGCAAGTAAATTCTTTGTTTGGTTGGAAGGAATTGCAATTCCATTTTTAGAGAATTAGAATCACATACCTACCAATTAAAACAAAATTGCCCTTATCTTCTCTAACTTAAAATTGATGTTTTGGTTTCATAATACTTATTTCCTTTCGATTCTCGGGATTAGTGCAAGAATTGAAATTCCCACTAATTTTATTCCAGCAAAATCAAACACTAAAATTTAAATTTTCATTTCCACTCTGTTCCTGCACTATTCCTATGAAGTTACAATTCTTTTTCTCCCTCCTAATTCTATCCTTACAACCAAACGCCCGGTAAGCGATAAGCAAAGGGTTAAGGAGAAAACCGAACCTGAGAACCAAGAATAACGGCGTCTTGATCGAGAAACAGTGTGAAATGGCTGGTGAGATTGAAGCTGCCGGTGAGCCATTTCCCGGGGGGTACATACAGCATGGACCCACCCTCCGGTCCGAACCCGCTGAGGAAATCGACCGCCGTCCGGAAAGCGTTGGTGTTCAACGTAACTCCGTCGCCGACTCCCCCGAAATCCGTCAACGCCGCCGTGTAGGGCCTGCAGCTGATAGCAGAGTAGTCGAAGCTGCGCCACCCATGATGTCCTCTGCGCCCAACAACCTCCCTTGAACAACTCACAACAACCAAAACGGCTACCAATATAAGTCTTCCGATAATCTGCAAAAGTTCAACCCAGAAATAGATTAAGGTTACGCTGATTAGATCCTTCAACAAGAAAATGTAAAGGGAAAGAGGAAATTACTTTGGATGGTTTAGGATTTCTTGGAACTTGAACTTCCATTGTTGTAGAGAAGAAAATGGTTTTAGTTAATGGTATGGGTCTGTATACTGGTAAGTATATATAGAGAGAGAAAGAGGGGTTTCAAAAGCTTGTATGCCTAAATTTAACTATAACTGCTGTTGAGGGAAGCTCAGAAGTGAAGTGAAATATGAAATAAAATGTAGAAGACAAGAAAAGGGATGACGAGAAACGTAAGGAAGCCCGCTTCAAACATTCCTTCAAAGTTTTTGCAACTAAATAATGAAGGGGCCGCCAAACGCTTGTGGTGAAACTCTAGTGTGTTTGGTTCTGCACATTAAAATCGAAATCGGATGAGTATCAAATATTTGGTAATAGTAATTGATTTTAGAAAAAAATATTTTGATTTGGTAGTAGAGTGAAATAGGAATGATTATCAATAATGTTGTTTGGTTATGTATGATTCAATAATAGGAATAAAGATTTTAAAAATACAAGAACACAAAATCAAGACAATTGAATCTAATATAAAGACATCCAAAACACTAATATGAAGAAAAAAAAAAATTTAAAAGCACTAACGAAATGGATAAGAATGAATAAGGGAATGAAATGGGATGATACCCTTATTTAATTTGAGTATGAATTTTTTAATTTTAATTAAGGGCGTATTTGAAACACATAGTACTGTTCTAAAACCTATCAACCAAACAATACCAATCATTTTAATACTCATTTCTTAAATCTAAACCTGTCAACCAAACGCACCCTATGATTATTCCTTTGGGAATCAAACTAGAATTATTTCTAAAATCGTCTTTACAATTTACAAAGAAGATTCTTTGTCACTTAAGTTATTAATTTGAGTTTATCTTTTTGATCATAATTGATTCTTTGTCTATTTATTTTGTTTTAGATTTGATTATTCAGTTAAATATTTATTTAATATATGTTAAGTTTAAAGATAAGAAAGTCTCAAAAAAAAAAAAAAAAAAAGAAAGATAAAGAGCGTAAAAATTAACTAACAGAATTATCTCTCTAAATTTGTAGGGTGTTGAAACAAATGGTATAATCGTCTCAAAAATGGGATAGAGACTTATCAGTAGTATATTAGTATGATCCAAATTGACTTACGCATCAACCTATGAAGTTTATGAACCTATTTTGTCTAATTAACAAGTCAATTTTTACATTCTTATCCGTAAATTTAACTCATATTAAATAAATATTTAACTAAATGATCAAATCTGAAACAAAATCAATAGTTAATGAATTAATTATGATCAAATTGAAAATCGATTATAAAATTGATAAATAAGAACAATCAATGGATTATTCTTAGAATTAATTGTATCGTTAATTATGTATGGAGCAACGGAGCGAGATCTAGCTACAAGACTAGAAATTGAATGGCAATCAATTAGTCCATCTCATCTGCTTTGCATTTGAAAGAAAAAAAATAATACTGATCAGTATACGGGCTGCCATGACATATGGGACTTGTATAACAATAAGTGGATGAACGTGATTGATTGAGGCATAATAATCACTCAATTTTAGGGGATGAACACGGAAGAGTAGTGGAATAAACTCCACTTTTATTTAGAGTACAAGCATTATATATGAATCTTAATTTCAGATTTCTTTCCGTATAAAATGTCATACCATTTGATCAGAACATACATTCTGCAATCGTTATACCGTGCACCACGGTGCACATAGCAATGTGCGCCTCGCGCTTCTCAAAACGACGTCGTTTTGTTAAGTTATATGAGGAGTTGACGCGATAGAGTGTATGCATATTCTGGTAAATATATATTGTATTAAGTGAAAATAAATTATTTGAATACTTATCTTGCCGAGGCCATGGCTGTGAAAGAGGCGCTATCATGGGCTAAAGATCGTGATCTAAACAGGGTGATGATTTTATCGAATTGTCAATTGGTATGTAAGGGTATTAGGGCGGCGAATGATTTCTCTTATGCCGGCTATGTTATTGATGAAATAAGAGAGTATCAAAGACACTTTGAAGTAGTGTCTATCAGATTTATTCCAAGATGAGTGAATAAGGCTGCCCACGCTTTAGCAAGGTTGCTTGTTTGCAAACTGATCCTTTCATGTATTTTTCTTCTATTCCTAGTTGTATTCAACATTTGATTTAATAAAAGTTCGTTCCTTTGGTTTTCAAAACAAAAAAAAAAAAAAAAATTATTTGAATACTGAAAGTATATTATTTTGTATAATGTACACTCAATAAACGAATAATGTACTTTTAATATATTAAAAATACTTTTTATTATGGTCTACACCATAATTTGTCAGATTTTCTCCTAAATCAAAAGAATTAGGATTATTACATATTATAAGGTAATACTATATATAATTATTTGAGGTAGAAAAGAAAAACAGAAAATATAATGAGCATATATGGTTGAGGGTCCCAATTCAGTTTATTGCCTATAACATATAATGCACGAAATGGACAGACCAACTTTACAATTCTGAGTCGATTTCCACTTTCCCAAGTTTGATAAGTGGAGTCTTCTCACCATAAAGAAAGATGATAAATATAAAATTAACAAAACAATGAACATGACATATAAAAAGAGTTTGTTAAGTTGTTGATGGGGATATACGAAATATATATTGTACTGATTTTTTTGGGTACTTCAATTCTCGACAAACTGAGGAGCCAACCTTCCTAGGTTTGATTTTAACTGACAAAATATTCACTTAGCTATCACATCACTCGGAGTTAAATAGTGTTGAATGTTGACACATGCCACGATCAACCCACTACTAGAGCGTCACGGCGTTAACCTTGTCAATGGGATCTCAACATGTGTTCTCTCCTTCAACACAATAAAAGTCAAGCTAGCTTCAACACCTTCATAAAGACTTATGGACCAATTTAGGGTGTGTTTGGTTCAAACATTGAAATCGGAATAATAATGGAATCAAATACTCCGTACTTGATGATGCTAATGAGTTTAAGTAGGAGAAGTTACTTTGCTAGGAAGTAAATAGGAATTGGAATAAAAATAAATAAATAAATAAATAAATAAATAATTAAAAATAAATATATATAAAACACGCGCGCGCACACACATACACACACACACACATGAAGGGTTCATGTGAGATGACTGCCTCAGGTGAAACATGCAGTGAAATCCTAGCCGCCATAGATAAACTCCACCTTTAAAAAAAATTCGCCACATACACAATCTATAACAATGTGCACTAGAAAGCACAACAGTGTGCTATGAAAGAAGGGACAATGTGCATTGGAAGACAAAACTATGCACTGTAAGCCATGATTGCAGTATAATTCTCAAACGAATAATTACTCGGTGTAACGAGTTATCGATCCACAGGGAAGTGGGGCGTATTAAGCACTAGCTACTAAATTATTCTTATGAAGCTAATCCTAATGATTATCATGGATGGTTGGTTAAAACAATTAAAAGAAAGTAAAATATACAGGTGTGTGAAAACAATAGAGCGAGAATGAGATTCCTGGATTCAAGTATTTAATTACCTAATACCAATCTAATGTGCAATATTAAATCTGGGTTTAAACAAGTGTGAGAATGCAAATGGGGGAAAGAGTTACTCCCGTAATCTCTAACCTAAGTGAATATTCACTCCCGTGATATAAACACACAACAATATAAGAACAAACATTTGTAATAAATTCCTAACTACTACCATCTCCCGATATGCAATAACCAAGAATTAAACTCCTTAACAAATATGCCATCTCCCAAGGTGCAACAGTTAAGTGCAATTGTGTGTGCCCTAAATTATGCCTAACTCCCGTTATGACACAAAGGAAGCTATGAAACAAGTAACTATGGCCACTAATTACAAGCATCAACAACATAAATCACAATTGCAACACAAGTATAAAACCCAAATATTAATATATATTAAAGAATCTGATAGCACAGGCACATAGGTTCATAAATACTTTTTACCCAAGAATCTCTAAGAAAACTTAGCCACGCATGGCTAATATGCAATACATAGCAAATATTAAGAGTTTACAAATAATCAAAAGAGTACAAGAATAAACCAAGTGATTCTCTCAAATCTCCCTAGCTTTCTTCTTGCTTCCAAAGACAACTTGTAGCTCTCAATTCTCTTCTTTCTTGTCTCCAAAACTGAGCATAATCTAATTTAGGGTTGATGAGGGTGTCCTTTTATAGCAGGAGCAAAGCGGGGACGAAATAGGAAATTCCCGCGCGAGATTAAGAAGCTACCGAAATGCCGACTCGACGCGTCGAGTCCGAGACTTCGTTTATTCGGCTTCAGCACAACAACTTCTCGACGCGTCGAGCCTTCAGCGGATCAACATGGGACGCTACTAGAATTTCTCGACGCGTCGAGTCCTCTAGGCTCGAACCGGATGCTAAGGATTGGTTCGACGTGTCGAGTTTGATTCTCGACGTGTCGAATCCTCTATGTACACGTCTTTCGGTTCACTTTGGTTCCAAACTTGTCCTAAAACTTCCCTTGCGCTTACACTTGACCTACAATGGTTTCAAAACACTAACAAACACCGTAAAACATTCAAAACAAGTGTAAACCATATCTTAATTAGAAAACAAGAGAATATGCAATTAAAGTAACAACTTTTATTAACTTAATCCAAACAAATATGATCAAACTAACATTAGAAACATGTACAATTAAGCTCACATCAAGCCACAAAAATATGCAACAACTATTGAAAAGATTAAATCATTTAATACATGATCTTCAACACAATTTATAAAAGATCACAATATTCAACTAAAAATAGTATTAGTGATTCATTGAAGATCAAATTCTCTTTATATATGATAGTACTAATTGCCACGTAATGCGGTTATTAAATAAGCACGAGACCAATTAAAGCAATTAAATAACTCTTATTGATCACACTGAAGGCCCTAAGTACAATCTAAGTGGTTGCTCTGAGTACCGACTGACTGCGGTCGGGATTCTCTAACAACAACCTATCGATCGTCCAAAAGTCCCTCACACTGTCGCTATTGCAGGTATTTATAGCCGCGGAGCCGGAGACACAAATCGGGCCGCTCAGCATGCCTCCCACGTAGCAACCACGTGTCGCCTTCCCGGGTGCCCTGCCTGTCAATGCGTAGAGTCGCCACGTGTTTCTCACCAGCTCTCTCGCTAAAGGGCTACCGCTCGGTGGTCGGCAACGCCAATCGGGCACGACCCGGTCGGGAACCGACCGGGTTCTTCACAAGTAACCCGACCTGTAACCTGCAAAGACAAGAAGAAAAAGACGAAGGCACTGGGGTCGGGGTACCATTATGTCGGTCGGAGCATTCCCTACCAAGAGCCCCCTAGCCTGTGCCTTTTTTACCGTCCGGGAAAAAACGGGACGGGATGAAGAAGCCCAACCATCAGCCATCCAACCGACCGGCCAGCTGTCATTCCTTCCCTCGCCACGTGTCGACGACTGCCGGCCTCTGCGACTGTAATGGTCGCCTCGAAGTCAGCAACGATCACGTCAAGCAAGTGGATTGGTTTCCCGCCCAAACGCTCTCCTATAAATAGGCCCTTGAGGCCCTCATTTGAACTTTCCTCAACCTTCTGAATCGATCGGCATACTCAGAGAGTCCCGAGCGAAGCACTTCAGCAGATCAACCGAGCAAACCAATTTCGAGTTTCTCAAAGTCTCCTCAATCGGTAAGCTTTCTCATCTTCTGCTTTGTTATTTACTTCACGTTTTCACCTAGCGGTAGGGTAAGACTAACCTCGACCCCAACGTCCCGAGCCCCATACTAATCCCGACCGACCTTTAGACAAAATGTCAGATTCGGACAGCCAGAACATATCAGTTGCAGACTACGACGACGAGGTCGAACAGATCAGCGAAGAAGTGGACATTATGTCCTATTCCCCCGAGGTCGTTCAACGACCACAGCAAATCCCCGAGCGAGCCCCTGAGCAAGAAAGGTCATCGAGCTCATCTGGGACATCGGGGTCGAGCTCCAGCGGATCGGGGAGCTCGAGCGGTGAAAGCGGGGAAACGTCCACGAGCAGACGAAACTCCCCGGCCGAAGGCGTTCGGGAAACGCCTACGAGGGTAATTGGGGATTACCCTCAGGCCGAGCCCCAAGAGGGCGATCGAGCAAACGACGCGGAACCGGTCGAGGAAGACCTGGCCGAGCAGGCGGCGCCGGGCGGGGACGGGTTCGAGTTCCTCAACAGCGAGAGCGTCGAAAACCAGATGAGCCTCCTGACGAAAGGAGAGGCAGCCAGAATTGCCGCAACACTGGCTGGTCGGGTCAAGTTCGACACCAGCCGTCAGCTCGGGAACATCATCGAGCGGCATCGGGAAAAGTGGCTCGGGATGCATTACGACTCCCTGATGGCCCCGATCACTTTCCCCTTCTCGGGCCTTCTCACCGCGTTCCTGGGCTACTACCAGGTCGTGCCCAGACAGATTTGTCCGAACGTGCACCGGATGATCGCGTGCTTCCCCCAGATTTGCAGTCGGCACAACTTGGCCTGCACCATGGAGCTGTTCAACTTCGTCTACCAGGTAAAGGTGTTGGCGGCCACGTATGGGGGCGGGTTTCTAATGACCCAATCCCGAGTAGATATGTGCTCGATCGAGGGCCTGCCCGGGAATAATCGGGGGTGGAAAAAACGGATATTCTCGATCAAATACGACCCGTGGATCCTCCCGGTCGAGAGGGTTTGGAGCCAGCGCTTCCGGAAGCAAGTCATTCCGGTCGAGACATAAGCCCTTAAGGACGCGGTCACCAAAATCTCGGGCGAGATCTACGAGTACCGGATCTTCAAGACGCCCGAGAGCTACGAGGGGGCCCAACTACCCGAGCCGGTCTACGATTTGACCGAGAAGTACAAGCCCGAGCCGGCGGGTGTAACGATCGCAAAGGCGCCCGCTCAGGGCAAACGGAAAGGAAAAGGTCTAACACTAACCATTCCTCCCCGACCTTATCACCCCGAACGCCCTTTAAACCCGATCTAACCCTCTTCTTTTTTTGTTTGCAGAAATGGCCGGTTTTGGAGACGATGACACCCCTCTACCCCCGGTGGCCAAGATCTCGCTTGGCAAGAAGAAACTAAAGACCAAGCCGGCCAGGGAAAAGGAGATCCCGGTTGCCCGACCAGTGGGCACCTCGACCGTCACCACGCCTGAAGGCTATGTGGTGGATGCGTCCGATGTCCTTGTTGCCCGAGTGGCAGTTGCAAAAGGCAAGGAAAAGGTGCTCGAGAAAAGGGTAACCGACACTAGCGTATTGAAGCGCCGGCGAGAGCAGCGCAGCCCGAGCCCCTCGACCGAGGGAAGCAAGGACAGCTCGTCCATTCTCGCCCGGATCAGCAACGCCGGGCCAGCGAAGGACGATTTGGGCAAACTTACCCCGACCCAGGTGGCCGAGAAGATCGGCTACGATTTGGCCGAGGTAAAACTTTCTTCCTTTAATCTTTTTACGCAAGTAACCCCGTTCGGGCTAATCTTTTTACGATATGGGCCTTGCAGATCTCCCGAGCGACCCAGCTGCTACAACGACGGGCTCTACAAGCCAATGAGGTCGCCGCTCTGAAGAAGGTCGCCGACCGGCGACTACAAGAAGTCAAGGACCTCCAGGCGGAATTAACGAAAGCTAAGGAGGATCTGAAGAAGAGCCGGGAGGACCGGGAGCTGTCCGAGAAGGTCGCACAGCAGGCGATCGGGGAGGCCGCCGAGCTAAAGACGACCGTTAAAAGGGCGACCAGGGAGGCCGTGGAACTAAAAGCCCGGTTGAGCAATCCGGGTGAACTAGCCCGGTTCCTTTTCCAAGACCACGAATCGGGCACCAAGTTCCTCAAGGCGGCCCGGGATACGACGATCGGTGAGGAGCTGATCTGGTCGTTCGGGCGATGAGCTTTTAAAGCCGGCCAGAGGAAGATGCGCGAGAAGATGCAAAAGATGATGGAACAGGCGCTTGAAGGGGAAGACCTTCAGTTGGTCCTGACCACACTTCCTCCAGACCTTCCCGATCCCGGTCCAGCGCCGTTCGACCCAAAAGATGAGACGAATGAGCCGAGCGGGAATGCAGCGGCCACCCCAAGCGAAGCAGAGCCCTCGAAGAAGTAGTAGATTTAGCTTCTTCGTTTTGTAAATGGATCTGATCGGGAGCCCAGTCCTGAGTTGTACCGGGCACATTATGAATTAATACAACTTGTTTTTGTTCAACTTGTTCCGAACGTTATCCTTGCCCTTTTACTTTCAATTACATACATGCCGAACATCCAATGCTCGACCTTGCGGCCTCATGGCCTGGTCGCACATCATTCGACTCCTTCAACATCCGACCTTATGGCCTTACGGCCCGGTCGTGCATCTTTTGATCGGTCTAATGCCCGACCCCGCGACCTTATAGCCTAGTCGTGCATTTTTCGATCGGAGTATCGACGTTCCGATGGCCTACCCGATCAGGTTTACCCGATCTCCTGGCCTTGTCGATTTTTGAAAACTATTAAGCCTCTTCGGTCGGGGTGTTCCCAAACGAAAGCCTCTTCGGTCGGGGTGTTCCCGAACGACGGACCTATAGCACTTCCTTCATCCTAGCCCCCACACTATTGTGCGCTCGAGGCACGAGTGGGTGCAATAGTGGAAAGAAGTTGGACGGATCGGGGAATTATGCTGGGAGCTCTGGCTTTCCCGATCGGTGGCGTGACCCAGATGTCCGCCAAAGAGGAGCGCATTTGACCAGTCGATGAATTCGCCCGATTGAGGTAACGTGATGGTGACTTAACTTGCGTTTAACGAAGGTAAGGAAAAAACCGATCGGGCCGCCATATGCAAACGGTCAAGCAATCACCGATCGTATATACATTGAACATTCCCGCTCGCAGGCGGTTAAGAAAATATTCGTAATTTACAAATAAATGACGACCGAGGCCGAGCCCCCACTTCGTCCAAAATTACAAAAAATAGGCTAATGCCTAAACATAACGAGGTGCTCGGAATTCCAAGTCCCCTCGATCACCCGACCGGTTGTTGTCTCCAGTCGATACGTTCCCGGCCGCACCACAGCGCTGATGATGTACGGCCCTTCCCAATTCTGGGCTAATTTCCCGCCTTCCAAAGGTTGACTGGCCTCCCGTCGACGTAGAACGTAATCTCCCACTTGAAAATATCGAGGGTTGACCCGAACGTCCTTTGAACTCTTGACTCTCTTCTGATACTTGGCCATACGCCGAGCGGCTAGCTCTCTTTTTTCCTCGACCCCATCGAGGTCCACGACCATCGAGTGTTCATTCTCCTCTGCATTGTAGGTTCTTTCTCGGTCGGTCGGGATTCATGCCTCGATCGGGAGTCGGGCTTCTGCTCCGTAGACAAGGGCGAAAGGAGTCTCCAAAGTCGCTTCTCTCGGGGTTGTACGATAGGTCCACAAAACATATGGCAACTCATCGGCCCAACTACGACCAGCCGAGTGTAGCTTCTTCTTTAGACCCTCTAGAATTGTCCGATTGGCGTTCTCCACTTGTCCATTTCCCTGCGGGTAAGCCACCGACGACCGGACGTGGGTCGTCCCGATCGTGGCCAAGAAATTCTGGAAATACTGGCTTACGATTTGGCGGCCGTTGTCGCTGATGAGATGCACGGGCACACCAAAGCGGGAAATCACATTGCGCCATAAGAACCGAGCACACTGCTGAGAGGTGATCGTGGCTAACGGCTCAGCTTCAATCCATTTGGAGAAGTAATCAATGACGACAATAACAAACTTTCTCCGACCGAAAAGTTGAGGGAAGGGGCCCAAGATATCCACCCCCCACCTTGCGAAGGGAATTGCAGTCGTGACCGGTTGGTAGAAGGTGGCTGGTCGTCTGGGCATCCGGGCAAACAATTGGCACGTCTCACATTCCCGAGCTAGCTTCTCACAGTCTAGCTGGAGGGACGGCCAATAATACCCGATCAGCATGATTCAACGAGCTAAAGACCGGCCTCCTTGATGTGACGAACAGATGCCCGAGTGCAATTCCTTCATGACCAAATCGGCCTCAAATGCGGTCAAGCAGCGCATAAGAGGGCCTCCATACGATCGCCTATAGAGACGACCATCCAAAACTTGGAACCTCGGGGCTCTAAGCTTGGCCTTCCGAGCACGCTGGGGGTCGTCTGGGAGTCGACCGTGCTCGAGGTATTCTTTCAAATCAGTGATCCAATTGTCTTCTGCCGGTTGGATAGGATTGACCGGCAATCGGTGGATACTGTTGTAACACCCCGTGTTACGGCCTTCAATCCCGGATTAATTATTTAATTAATCCCGTTAATAATAATTAAATATGATTTAATTCGGTTAGGTTTCCCTTTAATTAATTAATAAGGTCCACCATGAACCGTGGACCCTTGCCTAAATTAGAGTCTTATGCCTATTAGGAATAAAGGAAGTAGGCCTTTTACTATTCAGATTATGATTAGGATTCTCTTTAATTAATTAATATGGTCCACTATGGACCATGGACCCTTATCCCTAAAATAAGTCCTTAGTCCTATAAGGAATGGAATTAGCAAGCCCATAGTATTTAGACCCCAATTATGACTCTTAGGAATATATATATATATATATATATATATATATATATATATATATATATATATATATATATATATATATAGAGGATCATAGGAGGCACCTAAATCTTACACCACAATAATCTCTCACCACACAAGAAGTTTCAAGAAGAATCCCCTTAGGAGAAATCAAGAAAGAAGAAAGCTTAAAGAAAGACCCTTCATAGCCAAGGAATTAATTAAGGCTAAGAGGTAACCCATGTCTCAACAAAACCTATTTTCATAGCTATGATTCCCCTCTTAGGATTTTCCCCATATTCTTGTGTGTTGACGATTCATTATGTTGATCTTGGTAATTGGTGTTATGATTCCATGGGTGATCTTGATGATCTTGATGGTATTAAGAGGCTCTTGATGATTATATGGTGTTCTTGATGATTATATGATGTTCTTGATGTTTATGTGATATCCTACCGAATCTTGACATTAGAAGATGAATTGTGTTCTTGTTGATTTAAAAGTAATTAGAACCCTAGGTTGTATCGTGGAACTCGTATGGTATTGTTCTTGGTATATTGGGTGGGAATTCATATGTTTGGGTGTTGATTATGTTTAGAAAAGCATGATAGGTTATGTGCCGTATGTTCTCGCTTTTGAATCCATTAATTGTCTACGTATTGTTGTCAATTGCGTTTGAAAGTGTCTAAGCATGGTTTCGGGTTCCACAAAGGTTCCCGGGGCATTTTTGGTGAAAAAGAGTCAGTGGGGGGTAGGGGATCCGCCACCTACCCGCGGCCAACATGGGCACCCGCTGCCCGGAATCACGCCACCGGCGGGCAGCCGGCGGGTGACCCCTCACCCACCGACTACCCGCTGGAAAATATCCCACCTCGGGATCCCGGCTTCCCCATTTGATGTTCCCCCGACCCCCATGGCGTCCCAACGGACTCCGTCTATCGTGCCTATGTCTAGTTTGATATTTCGGGTACCGTTCGTAGGTTGTATGAGTCTTATATATTGCATGCTAGTTGAATTGGTATCCCGTTGACCTAGGTAAAAGGAGTATGTACCCCTTAGGATTATTCTTAGCATGTGAAGGATCACGCATAGGTTTCGTTATACGTTTTCTCCCCCTTCCCAATGTGTTAATGTGGGTTGCATGTGCTTGCTATGTGTTATGTGTGCATGATAGCCCAATCCGGTTGCGATCGGATTGGTTATTCCTGAGCTGCAGTTCAGAAGCTGGCTGCGGTCAGATTTACACTCTCGGGCTGCGGTCCACCGTTTGGTTGCGATCAAACGTTTCTACATGAGCTACGGTTCATATTTCCTGGCTGCGGTCAGATGACATACTCTTGGGCTGCGGTCCACTGTTTGGTTGCGATCAAACACTATGATGAGTTGCGGTTCATCGGTCGGTTGCGATTGACCCCTCCGTGTTGCGATACGGGGCAGGGTGCTGCGGGGCCGTGTCAGAGCTATATGCGCTGACCCTCATGTATGGGCATGCGATTGGTCCTGTGGCGCCAACAAAGTGTGCTATGTGATGAGATATGGATGATTGGATTGTTATGAGAGCGTGACCATAGGATACATGCTAGTAACTGTATATGCTTGTTTATGACTATTGGCTGTGCTTATCTCTATCTGTCATATCTGTTCCCTACACCTGTGAATTGTGCATGCTTGGTTATGACTGTTGGTTGTGCTTATCCCTATCTGTCGAGTCTATTCCCTATTTTGAAAGCTAGAGTCTCTTAGGATATATCTTCATGCTTCGAAATGACTTTTCGTATATCTATATATATATATCTATATGTATTGTATTTCAACGCGTTGGAGTGGGTTACCAGCATCTCTCGCTGAACAGATATATTTGGCTTTCAGGCACAGAGGAGCAGACACTGGAGCGCGCTAGAGTCTTGAAGCGTAGAAGTAGATAGTTTCCCTTTCGGCCTGCGTGCCATGCTTATACATTTACATTATTGAGGATATTAGTTAGTTAGCCTGTGCACCTGAGTTCTCTAGCTCAGGTGTGGCATAACACCCCGTACTCTTTATATTATGTTTTGGGATTTAATGAGAATTTACCTTTATTATATAAGCTTCAAAAGTTTAAAAATTTCGGAGTGTTACAACTGTGCCTCGGGATCACCAAAATCCGAGCGATCTTCGACATGTGTTCCGGGGCGTCTTGAGCCAATTTGGACAAGATGTCCGCATCGGCATTATCCAATCGGGGTATGTGCCGAACGGTGTACCCCCGGAACTGAGCAAGCTTCTCCATGGCCAGGTCTTGATATAGCTGCAGTCGTTCTCCATTCACTTCATAATCCCCGAGAACCTGCCTGACCACGAGCGCGGAATCCGTTTGAGCCCGAATGTATTCAGCCCCCAAGTCCCGAGCACACTGTAGGCCGTTAACAAAGGCTTCGTACTCGGCTTCATTGTTGGTCGGATGGAACTGATACATAAGGGCAAAGTAGACCTTGAATCCCTCCGGGCTCGTGACTACCACTCCTCCTCCTGCTCCTTTCTTGCTGCTCGATCCGTCAGTAGCTAACGACCACCACTCAGCCTCAGGATCCGCGACCTCGGGGGGTCGGGTATCCCGGGCGGTGCACTCGACCAAGAAATCTGCAAGGGCTTGACCTTTGATAGCTGGTCTTGGTCGATATTCTATCGCGTACTGGGTCAGCATTAACGCCCACTTGACTAGGTGACCGGATGATGAAGCAGTTCGGAGGACTGGCCCGATCGGCTGATCGGTCAAAACGCGAATTGCTCGACCTTGGAAATAGGGAGCCAACTTCTTCGCCGCAATGTACAGGGCATAGACGACCTTCTCAAGCCGGGAGTACCGGAGCTTGGGACCATGTAGCGCGTGGCTTACATAATACACCGGTCGCTGGACCCCTTCCGGATCGGTTCGGCACAATACTGCGCTTACTGCTCGATCGGATATGGCGAGGTACACGTCTAGCTCTTCCCCGAGCTCTGGTTTCGACAGCACAATTGGTGACATGAGATACTCCTTCAGCTCGTCGAAAGCCGCTCGGCACTCGTCATCCCAGACGAATCCATTGACTTTACGCAATACCTTGAAGAAAGGTAAAGCGCGCTCGGCTAACTTGGAGAGGAACCGGCTGAGAGCTGCCAACCGACCGGTCAATTGCTGGACTTCCCGAACGGTGGAAGGTGGTTGCATGTCCAGAATCGCCTTGACCTTGGCCGGGTTGGGCTCGATTCCCCTCTTGGTCATCATGTAACCGAGGAACTTCCCGGTTTGAACCGCAAATGTGCACTTGGTTGGGTTCAGCCTCAACTGGTACTTCCTCATGATCTGGAAGCACTCCCAGAGATCCCGAGTGTGGTCGGATCGGTCTCGACTCTTGACCAGCATATCATCAATAAACACCTCCATCGTTCGGCCTAGCAGATCGGCGAAGAGCATATTGACCATCCTCTGATAGGTCGCTCCCGCGTTGCGGAGGCCGAACGGCATCACTCAGTAGCAATACAGCCCGTCGGGGGTCACGAAGGCTGTTTTGCTCTCATCTTCATGGTGCATCATTATTTGATGATATCCTTTAAATGCATTCATGAAGCTCATCAACTCGGCCCCGGCCGTCTCGTCGACCATCTGGTGGATACTTGGTAACGGATACGGGTCGAGCGGGCAGGCCTTATTGAGGTCGGTGAAGTCAATGCACATCCTCCAAGCTGGGGGCTTAGGAACAAAGACAATATTAGCCACCCATTCGGGAAAAATCACCGGTCGGATGTGCTCGATCGCTGCCATTTTCTTGACCTCCTCTTTGACAAACTCGCGGCGATCGGATGAGAGGTGCCGGGTCTTCTGCACGACCGGGCAGTTGTCCCTTGGTCGGGAGGCGTCATCCAATCCACCAAAAATTACGTGGATGGTCGGCTTTCTTGCCGATCGGCTGCTAGATGGAGGGTCAGGGTCCCGTCTGTCGTCTCGACGGTCATCTCTTCGATCATCTCTTTGGTCCTGACTCGACCGATCGGAGCATCCATCACGATTAGAGCGATCGGAACGATGATGAGAGCGCCGGTGATCTCTCCGATCGGTATTTTTCTTTGTTTCTTCTCTCTTCCCCACACACTTGTCCAACTTCCCAAGATTGAGCAGATCTTACAACAGTTGGCGCAAGTGGGTACACTCTTCAGTGTCATGCCCGGCACATCGGTGGTAAGCACAATGCTTACTCTTGTCTGGGCCGTCTTGATCGGGATGGGGGAGTTTGATGAGATTGCAGGATTAGGCGTACTGCATGGCCTCCGTTGCGGATCGGTTCAAGGCCGTAAACTCACCAGGCCTGGTTCGGGATCGGGGATGGTCATCACCCGATCGATGTTCCGCCCGGCCGGCCGGTTTACGGGACGAGGACCCGACCTCCTGCGAGCGTTTCATGGCATTCGCCTCGCCGGCGTTGGCATAATCTGTGACCCTTCGAAGGGCCTCTTCATACGTAGCCGGGGGGTGGAGGATGAAATTCTGATAGAGGTACCCCGCCTGGAGAGAAATGTGGAGCATGTGGGTGGCGGTGGCGTCGTCCATCGGCTCGACTTCCCCGACCACTGCCTTCCACTTAACAAGGAAGTCGGTCAAACTCTCCCCTTCGAGTTGCTTGGCCTTCTCCAAGTACATATAGGGCTTTCTCACCACCTTGGAGGTGATGAACTTCCTCACGAACTTGATCGCCAGTGTGTTAAAATCAGCAATTGAGCCCGGCTGCAATGTTCGGAACCATTCCGCCGCCCGACCGGTGAGCGTGGAATAGAAAGCCCTGCACATTACGGCGTCTGATACGCCCTTCATCATCATGTTGCCATAAAAGTCGTTGACGTGGACCTCAGGGTCCGTACGGCCATCATAACTCTTCTCCCCGGAGACCTTCAAATCGAGCGGGTACGGCTGAGCCATTACCTCCGCTGAAAAGGGTGTCCTCAACAGGGACGATTGGTCGATCGGGGGTGCCACAGGGTGCTCGTTCCGGAACCGTGCGAACTCCGCTTGGAGGTTATAGAGCAATCCTCGAGTCTCATTGAGCTCGGTCGTCTGATCGGCTTGGGCTGACTCCCGAGCGCGTCGTCGACGGTGAGATCTCGACCCGCTATGCCAGGATGAGGCCTCCTGGCTGGCTTCCTGCATCTGCACGTCTCCCGGTTGTCGGCTCGGATCTTGGAGACGATCAAAAGCCACTGCCCGATTGACTTCCTCAGGGTCTTCCACTTGGGCTGGAGCCTCCGGTGCTTGTTGGGCCTGCCATGGTGCCTCCATCGCATCAGCACCCCCCAACCCCAACCGCGAACGAGCCGAGCGTCGAGCCCGAGAAGTGGGCTGATGCTGCGGCTCTACTTGTGCGATCGGGTAAACTGGAGGGGCGGCGGCTGGATCCGTGTATGCAGGCGTGTAGGGTGGATAGCCAACCGGTGGTGTATAGGAGATTGGTTGACCGGGCCAATACCCGTACGGTTGAGGTGGAGTCGGATATGCGTACTGGCCGGGGTACTGGATCTGAGGGACCCGCTGCTGAAATTGCTGACCGGGCGAAAGATATCCCGGCTGAATGTAGTTGACCGGCTGTTGTGCGGCCGAGTATGTATTTGATGGATGGGGTGGTGAGAGATTGAGATTGAGGTCCACTGTCTGACCTTGCTGTTGGGTTTGCTGATGATCGGATGAACTAGCCGCATCCGCTTGATCATCGGCGAAAAGGTTTTGTGCCCAAGGATACATGATTACCTAGAGACCGGGTGCTCATCAAACGTTAGCTTGCTTGCACGGGTCCCCACGGACGGCGCCAAAATGATAGTACTAATTGCCACGTAATGCGGTAATTAAATAAGCACGAGACCAATTAAAGCAATTAAATAACTCTTATTGATCACAGTGAAGGCCCTAAGTACAATCTAAGTGGTTGCTCTGAGTACCGACTGACTGCGGTCAGAATTCTATAACAACAACCTATCGATCGTCCAAAAGTCCCTCACACTGTCGCTATCGCGGGTATTTATAGCCGCGGAGCCGGAGACACAAATCCAGCCGCTCGGCATGCCTCCCACGTAGCAACCACGTGTCGCCTTCCCGGGTGCCCTGCCTTTCAACGCGTAGAGTCGCCACGTGTTTCTCACCAGCTCTCTCGCTAAAGGGCTACCGCTCGGTGTACCATTATGTCGGTCGGGGTATTCCCTATATATATATATATATATATATATATATATATATATATATATATATATATATATATATATATATATAACACCTACGATCTTAAAGCTTGAATGCACAACAATGTGCACTGAAACTCTGGAAAGGTAAAAATGTGCATGGTAAGGTTTAATGGTTGAAGGCACAACAATGTGCTCTTGAAAAATAGACAATGTGCACCAGAACTCTAGAAAGGCAAAAATGTGCATGATAAGGTTTAAAGGTTGAAGGCACAACAATGTGCTCTAGAAGAAGGGACAATGTGCACTGGAACTCTGGAAAGACAAAAATGTGCATGGTAAGATAAAAATATGAAATAATTATTAAAAGGTCTAAATTTAATGCATGATCTTCAACACAAATCATAAACGATCACAATATTCAACTAAAATTAGTAATTAGTGACTCATTCAAGATCAAATGCTCTCTAACATTATATATATATATATATATATATATATATATATATATATATATATATATATATATATATATATATATATATATAGGGAAGGGATCATGTGCATTTGTTGTTTCCCGTGCGGATGTGCGATGGATTAATGTGCGTGAGGTTTATAGTTAATGTGCGTGAGATTTGTACTCAATGTGCCTGAGATTTGTACTTAATGTGCGTCATGTTAATATGCGTGAGTTTTGTACTTAAGGTGCCTGAGTATTGTGTTTAATGTGCATGAGATATGTGCTTAATGTGCGTGCGTACGAGCTCAGAAGGAAGCAGAACAGAAACTCACGCACATTAACGCCCAAGCTTCTTGTTACTTCTTCCTTCAATTTGGCCATGGGTTCTGGGTTATCAGCTACCTTCAATGCAGTTGAATGTTTATATAAATAACGTACGCACAGTAAAATTTGCACAGCAGCAAAGTGTGGATTTCTGTTGTATTATTCCCACAATTCTTAACCTCCATAGTTCGCCTCCGCATCATCATCATCAGGGAGGGGGCAAATGGCTACTGGGATGGGGAAGAAGTTGACATCAATATTTTCTGCTGCATTTTACACATTCACGCACATTAAGCACAAATCTCAGGCACATTAAGCACAACACTCACGCACATTGAGTACAAATCTCACGCACATTAATCCGCCGCACATCCGCACGGGAAGCATTCAACCGCACGGGAACCTTTCACTATATATATATATATATATATATATATATATATATATATATATATATATATATATATATATATATATATATATATATATATATATATATACATATATA
Organism: Ipomoea nil; assembly: GCF_001879475.1. Taxonomy (NCBI): domain Eukaryota; kingdom Viridiplantae; phylum Streptophyta; class Magnoliopsida; order Solanales; family Convolvulaceae; genus Ipomoea; species Ipomoea nil. The sequence goes on along the minus strand of NW_017618464.1, from coordinate 1,374,351 downwards.
CATAGGCAACGGATCAGGTTGTGCGGTTTATTAATGTGTGTGAGTCTTGTGCTTAATGTGCGTGAGTTTTGTACTTAATGTGCGTGAGTAGTTCAGAACAGAACAGAAAATTTTCACAGTCTCCTTCTTTTTTCACAATCTTTGAAGCTCTCATTAGCAGCTTCGCTCTTATTAGCAGCCCCTCAGTATGCAAAGCAAAACAAGACAAAATTCATTCCTCCACCACTTCGAAACAAAAACAAGAAGAAAATGCAGCAGTGGATGTACATAATTTTCACAGCAGTGGATGAAGAACACATGCACGCACATTAAGCACACAACCCACGCACCTTAGGCACAAGACTCGCACACCTTAAGTACAAAACTCACGCACATTAACATTACACATTCACGCACATTAAGTACAAATCTCAGGCACATTAAACACGATACTCAGGCACATTGAGTACAAATCTCACGCACATTAATCAACCACACAACCGCATGGGAAGCATTCAACCGTACAAGAACCTTTCAATATATATATATATATATATATATATATATATATATATATATATATATATATCATATTTAATGCATTGACAATGACACTTTTATTATTATTTTTCATTTTTTTCTCCCTTATTTTTTATTCTCAAGGCTCCAACCCTATGTAATATGTACCAATCGTTATACCCTGCACCACGGCGCGCATAGCATTGTGCGCCCCGTGCCTCCCAAAACGACGTCGTTTTGGTAAGTTATGTAAGGAGTTGACACGATATACAATTATGTACATTCATGTATACAATTATGTGTATTCTAGTATAAAATTATGTATATTTTTAACCTAAGATTTTTTTTTTTTTTTAAAGAAAATTAACCACCAACACAGGGTAGCGAAGTTAAAAAAAAAAAAAAAAAAAATCTAAAACGACGTCGTTTTGCATCAAGAGGCACAATACAATGCGTACCCTGGTGCAGGATATAAATTGCCAATATGTAGTCTTATGTGCCTTTTTGTGTATCACTTTAATTGCGAAACTAGTATATGATTAATATTTTATTTATGCATATTTAAGAAAAAAAATATTTACAAATATACATCTATATTTTTATATTTAATCTCTTTAGAGTAAATACCTAAAATGGTCCCTCGACTATAGCTAAATTCACAATTTGGTCCTCGACTTTCAATTTCAGCCAATTAAGTCCTTAACTTTGTAATTTTAACACAATTTGGTCATCTGTCTATTTGACCGTTTGTTGACTATGATTTTTGAGGATATATATGTAATTTCATGGTCCATCGTCGGTTTTTTAAGGTTCCGATTACATTTCCAGACCGCACTGTTACATTCGAATCCACTGCCGAAAGCGATCTACCGAATCCGGTCGCCTTTCTTCATCCTCCATTTGGATTCAATGTAGTTGAGTTCGTAACTGAGCGAAGAAGACGACGTGTTTCTGAACCGGTGCAACGTCATCCTGGAGGCCTCCACGTGCTCCGACGAGAGCTGAAGGTTCTTCTGGAGATCGTCGATCACGGTCAACAAACAGTCAAATAAATGGAGGATCAAATCGTGTCAAAATTGCAAAGTTAAGGACTTAATTGGTTGAAATTGTAAGTCGAGGACCAATTTGTAAATTTAGCTATAGTCGAGGGACCATTTTGGATATTTACTCATCTCTTTATTATGTGTTTTATATTTTTAAAATTATTAGACTCAATTCAATATTATAATATAGAAAACTATTTGATTGGAATATTACAACAACAATAATAAGAAGGAATAAATCTAGACTAATTTATCTTTTTATGATCATTTGTCGGTTAAGATTACAATGTGAGTTTCACATAAAATATATATTCAAGTAGTGATCGTGAAGATTTCTAAGAGAAGAATAATTAAGGCCCTGTTTGGTAAAATGGCTGTTAGCTGTTGGCTGATTGTGTTAATTAGAGGGTATAAATAGTTGATAACATTAGCTGATTGTAGAAAAGTTTTTGGTAAATTAGCTGTTAGCTGATAGCTGTTTGGTATAATTTGTTTTCTCAAAAAGCTAATTGAAAAAGTTGTTTAGAGTAACTTTTTGAATTTTAGCCTTTTGGAGTTGCAAAAAGCTAATTAACCAAACATTTCTATTGATATTTTAACTAAATCAAACAATTAATAATGGTCAAATAAGCCAAAATTAACCTATAGATCAATTTTTTATCAAACAGGGCCTAAATGTAAGTGCTATGTACCTTTCAAATATATATTACAAGCACGTACACCGACAATGTGCAGTGGCATATATTACAAAATAATATATGGTAGTGTCAATCATGTTTTTGCAGTGGCCCGTGAGTAGAAGGGAGGTCATGGAAAGCGAACGTTATGCTATGAGCACGTGCTCACTTTGTAAGGTGGATATGATTCTATATTCATAATTTTTATACTGTAGATTTATAATTTTTATACAGTAGATCCATAATTTTTATACTGTAGATTTATAAAATTTATACTTTAAATTCATAATTTCTAAATTGTAGATTTATAATTTAAATACAGTAGATTCATAATTTCTATACTACAGATTCATAATATCTGTACTGTAGATTCATAATTTCTGTACTGTAAATTCATAATTTCTGTACTGTATAGTTATCAATTATGAATATATAGTTCTCTGATTTGTGAAAACAGAGTTCAACAATTGGGAATCTAAAGTATAAATTTTATGAATCTACAGTACAAAAATTATGGACCTACAGTATAGAAATTATGTTTACAGTATAAAAATTATGGATATGGAACCGTGCCCACCTTGCAATGTGGGAACTAGCATATATAATTTGCCCATGGAAAGGTGGTTGATAGTTTAATTGGAGGACAACTTAATAATTTGTGATAATTAGTAAATAATAAATAAATTATTAATGCAATTGAAATATTGGATGATTGATAGTTTTACGGTAAATATAATGAGTGTTATATGTTAAAAAATAGTTTGGATGGAGAATGCTGGTAATTTTTTGGAAATATAGGAAATAATTTGTCAATATCTAATTTTAAACAAAAATAAATAAATAGATCAAAAGTGATGAAGATTCTTTGTGTGCAAAGTGTTGGTTGACTTGCAATTTAATACTACTGACTCTATTATATTGTAGTATGTATTCATACATATTTCACTACTGAGAATTATGGAATTTCTGACCACCTGAAAGTGATCTTAAAGTAAGTCGAAAGCCATGTTCCGATCACTTTTGGTATCCGGAAAAACCTTTGTTGCTATTTCCGATCACTTTTTGCTTTCAACTTCATTTAATATCACTTTCAGGTGGTCGGAAATTCCATAATTTCCAGCAGTGTTTTCTCAATCTATTGAAACACAAAGAGTCAACACCATCTCCACTGAGGATTGATCTCAAAACCTCCCATATGGAAGAGTCACTACATGTCATCTAAGGTGCTTGTCCTGGGAGTTTAAAATTAATTTAATATAAGTTAAAAAATCTAATGTATAAAAAAACATTACATTATTTTAGTTTAATTGGTATTTGTGATTTTGAGTAGTAAATTGATCGTGGGGAATTGATGTACCACACACATGTGCAAATGCACTGAGATATGTGGAAGGCACATGCCAAAGGTATATTAGTAGTGGAACTGCATTGCACTTTTTTAGTGTGTTTTTTCCCCACCAAAATTATTTCAAATGTGGCACTAAAAATAATTAATTAATTCCAATTGTTTTTCATGAATGAATCAATTTTGAGGATTAGCATTAATTAATAACAAACTCATCGTTTATTTGTTGATAACTTGATAAATTTGTCAATTGCCCTATTACACTATTCTAACTACTTCTAGAGCTTATTTGACATCAAGCGAGAGTTGTGTTTACTTTCGCTTGTGCGTCCTATTTAATGTACTGGCCCATCAGCTTTTTTCTTACGTGACGAGGGTGGATTTGCTCCTTCGCTAAGCGTGTCCGGAAGAGAACTTTGTGGGTTAAATAACATGGGCCATTTTCGGGACGACTTAAGTTGAGTTTTGATACCTCCTTCGGTCATTCTTGTACCTTTGGTGGGGCTTGCATTCGTGATGAGGTTGGCTTGGTGATCGCGGCTTTGGCTTTTCCGCTTGAAGCATCCTCGGTCGTGGAGGCTGAGATTCGAGCGCTAGAGTTTGTGTTATCCTAGTGCAATTTGATGGCTTTCTGGCCTACTTTGGTGGAGGTAGTGGACTCTCTTTCTTGGCAATTTTATTACTTCATCGTCGCAAGTGCCTTGGTTTTTGCACCAAGCTATTGATCATATTCGTCAACTGGTCGACTCATGGTCTGTATCAATCACTCATATCTTTTGAGAGGCCAACCAGATTGCAAATGCCTTTGCGGCTATTGGGCTTGGTTGTACTTTGCCTTCGTTGTATTTTTCGCATGATTCTTTTCCCGCGCCTGTTTTGTTGGCTTTTTTGTATGATTTTAGGGGCTTTTCAGCTCCCAGACAACAGGTCCGACTTAATTAATAAATCTTCTATATTTCGAACAAAATACCCATGTTTTACATAAAACTAATCACAAACTCTTGACTTTATACTTAATGGACTCATACCCCCTCCAACCTCTTTTGGTGATGTAGCATAATTCAAATGTAATGCTATTCTCCGTAAATAATGGTTAATTGTCTTTTGACGTGGCAGGGCATATATATCATGCTATAATATTAAGAAGTTGATCTCGTGAAAGGCTTTAATTTGTTATTCAACAACACACAGGAGCTGAGGCACGTACAATAATGCTTTTGTATGGGCACCCACATTAAATGAATCATCACGGGTGTTTGTTTGTATGGCAGATTATATTCTTGCCGGACTCGTGGCCCCACAGCTTGTCTTTCGGAAAATTCTATAATTCTTATATAATGTCGTATCATACATACTGTAATACATAAATGTTAGTGATATATAGCATTTTGACGTTATTTGTCCATAAGTAGACAAAGGAGTTTTGATCGATCGAGACACCATCGATAGATGACGCTATTTCTCAATCTCTTCCATGCCAACAAGCTAAGCTAAGCTACAAGAAAGATGATAGTTAATTTATGTAGAATTTTAATTTTAATTTCAATAACAGACTAACAGACTTGTGGTGAATTGGAATAAGACATGTTTCAAACTGGATAGTATATGTTTATATGCTTACTTTTCCCCGTAAAATACAAGATTCTTAGCTTAATAAATAGCTAAAATTTTATCCATTTAGATCTTTATTAGACCTTGTTTTCGAAAACCGAATTGGCTTATTATGTTGCTAAGCCAAATTATCCAACAAGCACTTGATAATACTGATATGTTTCTTTGAAAATCATGAATGTACAATTTTTCCAACCATGAAATAGTAACTACTCGTCCGCTCATATTCTTCTATATGTTCATCCAAGCTAGCTAGTATCCACCCCAATCAATATCAGAGTAACCAACAAGATTATTCTCTTTGAATGATTTCATAATCATAAGTTCCTTTAATATAGTTGTTGTGCATGTCTTATATACATTATTGGAGGATGTATAATAGATATAGGATGGTATGGAAAGGAGTGGAGTGACCAGCACATAACACATAGTGGGTGAATTGGGATGCAGGGACAATGCCCCGAGGTACAATACAAGGGTATTTTGTACATGTATATGTTTAGAGTTGTATATAAATATGTTGCATGTAATCCAGGATGTTTGATGATCATCATTACTACAATTAATAAAAGAACAAATTCTCTCTCGTAAACGTAGGCACCATATTGAACCACGTAAATCTTGTTTCTTTAGTTTATGCCATTGTTATCGATTCCTATTCTTGCTTATCTCAATAGCAGCGCATGATTTGTTTTACAACTTGTAGATGCAATTACTGAGAGCCCTCCATAAATCTTTGCTAACTAATCCAACAACATAGCTTATGTCATGTTTTGTGCATGTGAGATTTCTTAAGCTTTCAACAATTTAATTACTTAATTAAAATAGGTTGGATCAACATGTTTTTAATTTTATGAATATGAGGTTTCTCAAGCTTTCAACAATTTACTTGAAATAGGTTGAATGATATATAGTTCAAGTTCATTAGTTATGTTCCTATTTCAATTAGAATTCTAAAGATTTGAATTATGCATTGTCTTAAACTTGTTTAGGTACTCAATAACACATTTATTCGAACTTATAAATATTTCATATTCTCTTTGAACTACCTCAATGCTTAGAAAATAGGACATGAAGGTGAGATTAAACATACATCTCAAACCATTGACCTTTTTTTTTTTTTTTTTTTTTTTAACCTATTTAAATCTTTAACATTGTGTTATTGGTTCCTATAAACATCACATCATTAACGTAAAGACATAACAACAATAAATCACCAGCTTTAGCTTCCATATATAATTCATGATAAAATAAAATAAAGGGAAAATGGCACTTTTTCCCCCTGAGTTATATATCTATAGTATTTTTTCCCCCTGAATTATTGAAGTGGCTGTTTTTCCCCCTGAAATGTTAAATGAACATATTTACCCTTAAACTAAATATTTAATTTATTTTTTTTTCTCCAACAAATTATGACCATAATTTGGTTCAAACTAAACAAACACTATAGCAACCAAACCGAAATATTCCAATTACAATTTAGAATCGAAATTCAATATTTAGAGTTTATTAAAATCGTGAACCGAAACGGACGGTTCATGTTCCGAACTGAAAAAATAAAATACAATTTATTGTTGAATTTAGACTATTTTAAAATAAAAAATAAAATTTTAAAATAAAGACAGTTCAAAATCGCGAATCAGATCCGGAACCGCAGGTTCACGGTTCAAGATTCAATTTTTTTGATACATAATTTTAATAAATTGACATTTAAATATTAGATTCTAGATCTGAATTATAACCGTAAACTATTAATTCGATTGTTTTAGTATTCGGTTCAATTCAAACCGAACCGTGGTCATCCCTACGTATACGCAATAATTTGTTGGAGTAATAAAATAAATAAAATGTTTACTTTAAGGGTATAAATGTCAATTTAATATATTAGGGGGAAAAAGCACCACTTTTAGAATAATTGAGGAGACTAATGTGCTTACCTAAATAATTGAGGGGGAAAAAGTGCTATAAGTATATAACTCAGGGGTAAAAAGTGCTATTTTCTCTAAAATAAAATAAAAAAAAAACCACACTTATGAAAACCAATTTCAATTCTCTAAAAAACAAATTAATTCTTTTTTTTTTTTTTGACTTTCTAAAAAAAAAAAATCAATTCTTTTTTAATTTTCATACTCGTGGAGCCTTTCTTTATTTTATTTTATTTTTATATTGACAGAGTTTTCGCGTCATTTTCTTTTAAAATGGGTTAGTTGTAGAAACTCAACGCGTTTTTTTAAAAGAAATCGTGTCTCTTTTGTTTAAAAATGGGTTGCGATTTTTTTTATCATTTATTTATAATTGTGCCACAGCACATTTTTTTTTAACCTTTTCGCGGCCCTTTAAAAAAAAAAAAAGTAGCGAAAATTGTAAGTTATATTCTTTTTTTATACAAGTGTCATATAAAGATTTATTGAAGCGTAAAAGACATTTTTGGTCCTAGACTTATAGTGGCATGGACAATTTTGGTCATCTTAAAAAAAAATTGTCATTTTATGGACAGACTTATTGTGACGAGTACATTTTTGGTCCTCCGTCTGGAATTTTGTTAAATGACCATCTAAGAGGAGGGCAATTGCGTCAATTCAGCCTATCTCCTACCATGGCCGCCTACTTTTAATTTCCTCCTTCTCTGGGGATGATGATACCTTTCTTCTACAATATTCCCTAGTTGATGAAAGAATCTAGAAGAACCAACACCATGCTGCTCTCCGTTGCAAACTGCTCGCCGATTGGGGAAATCTCCGGGGATGTGATTGATGAAGACTTGTGCGAACAGTTCCTAACTTTGCCCATGGACATGCAGCGCAAAATTGCGGATGAGCTAGATAGAACTCTAGGGGAGATTTTGAAAAAACTGGAAGAAATAAGGAACAAAATCATATGAGAGATAAATCTTCAACATAGGTAACCTTAACCAACGTTTATCTTTTTTTTTTTTTTTTTTTTTTTTTTTTTTTTTTCACGCAGCTAGTTGAAAAGATCATCTATCTCCTTGTATTTTACGGTAGCATTTTTTTTTAGTGTAGTCTACTTCATTCTTTCCCATTTATGCATGGTCACCATATGACATTATAAGCCCATACGATTAATATGTCCATCAATACATCCTTTAACAACACTGAAGCATTTGGACATTTGTTTGCGCAGATCATGGTTTGCGTTTCTATTAAACTACATCTAATGGTGACTATAAGATGAAGGAGTGTGCTGCATACGAGCCTGAGGCTGATCCATCCGTTTTATCGAAGAATGCAATTGCAGGAGGATTTCCGTTTTATAAATATGTATGTATGCAGCTTCAAATGATCGCTTGGGCCAAAATTGTAGTCCCATTGTGGTACCAACAGCAAGAAGCGCTCCGTGCTCCTTATCATTAAAATTTATAGTACATATACTGAATGTAGCTTCACTGTCTTGAACTTTTCTGAATTGCCATTGACCCCATTCTAGCATCAGCAAAGCACTCCTTTTTAGCATTTTCACGTTTTTCTGCAGTAAGTGCTCCATGATCACTCTCAATGATTACTGCTAGCTCCCGTTTAGGTTGAAGCACAAATTTCCTTGGGGTATACCTCAAATGTATAGCTGTTTCATTGAATGTTTCTCCAATCTTTCAATAGTAAAAACCCTCAAGGCATCACCAGCAACAACAACTACACCTTCAGCACACTGATTAGATGAAAATGTATGATGCTGCCAGAGTGGATCCCGTTCCTTCACCACCACAGCCACTATCGTCACCGTGGTGATAGTGAAGAGAAGCTCACAAAGTATGCATCAAAATACTCATCGCTTCAATCGCGAGAAAATGCAGAAGAATTACGTTTTAGAAAGCGAACTCGCAAGTTCCTGAAGCAATATCTTGATTGAAGATCATGACTAGGGAACACTCACGCACGCGGCGCGCGGCACGTCGTCTGAAATCAAGAACAAAACAGGCATGGATGAAATATAGAGAAGGAGATAATATGAAATGACGCAATTACCCCTCACTTACACGGTCATTTAACAAAATTACAGACAGAGAACTAAAAATGTCCTCGTCACAATAAGCTTGTCCATAAAATAGGAAAAAATTCTATGGAGGACCAAAATTGTCCATGCCACTATAAGTGTAGGACTAAAAATGTCTTTTACTCCTTTATTGAATTTGCATGCTTTAATTTCTCTTATTTTTCACATTGTATAAAACCGGAAATTGCTTTACATAAACTGCTTCAAGTGCGCTATTGAGAAAAGAAAACTTGACATACACCCAATAATGAATCATCCATTGCTTTTGAGTTTAGAAATCAAATTCTAATTTCAGTAACATACTTGTTCGAACGGTTGATAAAATTAAACAACATTTCAAGCGCAACATACTTGATGAAGCTTGTCATAATTCCTTGTTTGGCATAGCTTATTTAGGAGCTTATGATTTATTTTAAGCTAGCTACTAATAAGTTATAAGTTGTGTTTGGTAATGTTTTCAAAATAAACTAGTAGCTTAAAATAAGACCTCATTTTTTAAACGCTACCTTAGATAGCGTTTCAAAAATAAGTTAGTAGCTTCCGAATTTTTTTTTTTTCTATCTTTATTCTTATTATTTTAAATAAATGACATCCTTTACCCCTCCCATTTAAAACGCTTTTGGCATTTTCTCTTCTCTTATATTTTTATTCATCCTCTTCCGTAACTCTTCACCGCCCAGCAACTCCTTAAAGTTCCAACTCCAAACGTCCGTTCATAATATAAGTCCATTGATCCTCCGGCATGATGAACTTCAAGGTTCAATTAGTAATATCTCCATCAACAAAAAAATTAAGTGAGACCTCTATTGAAATGGAGGAGATTCGCAACAATATTGCTACTTCATTATGGGATGCTAGATCATGATTATGCTAATATTTTCATTTCAAAATGTTAAATTTTAGAATGTAAACAAACCTATTTAAATTTAAAACTATATATGTAAATTTTATGAAGATATCATTTTTAGTCTTTTACATTTATCAGCTTATCAAAAAACTAATTTTACCAAATACTTTTAAGCATAATCAGCTAGTTTAACAGCTATTCAGTTTTCAGCTTCTAACTTATAGATTTTCAACTTTCAGCTACCTTTTAAGCTAGGTTTGTCAAACATAGCCTAAATAGATGAAATGCAACGTTAAAAGCTAAAGATTAGGATCATGGGACATAATAGCAAGCCTTACAATTAAGATTGGATAATAAGTTAATAACTGCTCGCAAGGGTTTAACTCACTGGATCAGTAGGCAGTATTTGGGGGAGAGACCAAAGTTCAAACTTTCACCCTTGTGCACACCGGTATTTGGCCCTCTGTCTGTTGAGCCATTGAGTCACCATGATTTACATAATCCTAAATGCTTTGTTGGGCCAAAGTGTGGGGCTCTTAGGATTGAGGATTCAACCTTTTGGGAGAAGATATGATAACAACTAACAAGAAATAAAGAATAACCCAATTTTGAATTAATATAATGTAAGAATAAGGGTCAAATAGGCCACTGAACTGCACATGAAAATGCAATTAGGCCACTGAACTGCACGTGAAAATGCAATAAGGGTCAAATAGGCCACTGAACTAACCAATTTCATTCAATTTGTTCATTTTTTAGGTTTCTCAAGTTGCTAACAGGTTACCCATCTACCTAGGATGCATATGTGACATTTTTTTAAAAAATATTTTTAAATTAGTTTTTTTTTTATGTTTAAAAAATAAAAACTAAAATAATTTATTTTTAAATTAATTTTTTTAATGTTTAATAAATAGAAACTAAAATAAATTTTTTTTTTGAAAATAAAATCCAAGCCCTGTACGAAGTCTTAACACATTATTTTATTTTCAAAAAAAAATTATTTTAGTTTTTATTTATTAAATATTAAAAAGACTAATTTAAAAATAAATTATTTTTTTAAAAAAAATGCCACATATACATCCTAGGTGGAGGGTAACCTGTTAGCAACTTGAGAAACTTGAAAAATGGACAAATTGAATGAAATTGGTTAGTTTAGGGATCCAATTATAGGTTTTTTAGGTTCAGTGGCCTAATTACATTTTTGTGTGTAGTTCAGTGGCCTATTTGACCCTTATTCCTATAATGTATAATTCAACTCTGGTTTGATCATCAATGAGTGTTTTTATTTATCTATCTATCTTTGATAAAATTTCTTAGCTTCAAGATTAATACATTTAAAAGAATTAACTTGGAAAGCACTGCATTTCTTTTTTTTTTTTTTTGAATGCTACTAACTCTATTACATTTTTGTGTGCAGTTCAGTGGCCTATTTGACCCTTATTCCTATAATGTATAATTCAACTCTGGTTTGATCATCAATGAGTGTTTTTATTTATCTATCTATCTTTGATAAAATTTCTTAGCTTCAAGATTAATAAATTTAAAAGAATTAACTTGGAAAGCACTGCATTTCTTTTTTTTTTTTTTTTTTTTTGAATGCTACTAACTCTATTACATTGTAGTATCTGTTTAAACATATTTTCTTAACATAATGAAGCACAAAAAGTCAATAATACCTCCACTAAGACTCGATCTCATGACCTCCTACATAAAAAAACATTACTACATGCCATCTAAGCACAAGATGCTTAGTGAAGGCATTGCATTTTAAAATCAGATAATGCTATTTTTAAATTGAATTGCGAGTTGATAAGATAAACCAAATCATTTGAAGAAGAAAGCAGTGCAAAAGCATGTAAGAAGAGTAGTATTAATTGCATGCCATTTAAATTCGATTGATGACATCTATGTAGTTTACGCCAACACTTCACGCTACTATTATGTATTCCCATACCAGAAAGTGCATAATTATGGCTTTAAGGATAACTTTAACGTAGGAAGTTCAAATCTTAATCATCAAAACCAATCTCTTCTCCCTAACAAATCAGCAATGGGCATTTGTATCCCCATCATTATACTGTGAATCATGATTCACAGTGTGGCCTGGGCATTTTTAGGCCTCACCAAAAAAAATAAAAATAAAAATCTCACTGATGCGCCACTACTGGAAATTTTGGAATTTCCGACCACCTGAAAGTGATCTTAAATCAAGTCGAAAGCCTTGTTCCGACCACTTTTGGTATTCGGAAAAACCTTTGTTGCTATTTCCGACCACTTTTTGGCATTAATTTGATTCAAGATCACTTTCAGGTGGTCGAAAATTCTATAATTTCCAGTAGTGGGCGATATAAAACGATGTCGTTTTTGCATTCGTATGCACCCTGCACGGTACATATGGATGCACATGCAGCATAATTTGCCTGACAAAATCACACAAAATACATTCATCCATTAGAAGTGGACGAATGCCACTTGAGACCAAATGTGTGAAGGCCCAATTATAAATTTTCTAAATTCGTTATCATCAATTTACAAGCTTGTTTATCTCACGTACTATAGACCTGAAAATTTATTTTAGAAAGAATATTGACGATGAGCTTCCGATAAGGAGGTTAATGTTAAAAGTGAATCCTGAGTGGCAAATCTTTCTGTGGACCATGGTGCATATAATAGTGTGGTCCATGAAGTAAGTATCATTTTAATTACACTTCAGTTTCATTTTATAATATTGCTCTGTTTTTCAGTTTTGTTTTTCACACACACTAGTTTCATTATAGCAATACCAAGTTAAAGTATCATTTTATTTCTACTACGATTTCATTTGACAATATACATTATTGCATGAGCTCTATTTTGTAGTTTCATTTTCTACGACGCACACTAGTTTAATTATAGTAATATTAAAATACTATTTTAATTACATCTAGGTTCATTTGACAATATATGTTATTGTATGACTCTGAATTTTAGTTTTATTTTCCATACACACTAGTCTCGTCATAACAACATTAAAGTATCATTTTAATTATACTACAATTTCATTTGACAATATACGTTATTGAATGAGCTCTGTTTTTTAGTTTCATTTTCCACATAAAGTATCATTTTAATTTTACTACAGTTACATTTGATAACTATAGTCCACCTAACATGATGGGGCATGGTCGACAGTATAACAACTAATCCAGAGTGGGCTAGATGAGCCTATGGATCACTCCTATAATGTTGAGCCTATATTCTATTGTGACTAAAATGAAGCCTAATGAATGACGACCATGGTCCGATTCCCTACAAAAATTTATGGATATGAAAAATTAGGGGCATATTTATTAACAGAAACTATTGTCTATTTTTTAATTTTTCAGTTTTTATTTTTTATTTTCTATTTAAAAAACTTGTTTATTAATAATTAATTTTTTAAATTTATTTTTAATGCTATAAAATTGACATAAATTTAAGTGTTTTTTAGACTTTATATTTAAAACTAGTTCTTTTACGCGCATTGTGTTGAAATTTAGTGCAACGTACTGCATATTTTATCTTTGTTATTATTGTCTCAATTATTATTTTTAGTCTGTTATGGTATTCGCCTGTTTTGGTCTTCCTTTTGTTTAGAATTATAGCTATTATTTAGGAGAAATAATTTATTATGACCTGTTCTAGTTCAGTTGAGATTTTTGAGGTCTTTTCTATGTATTTAAACTGCTTGCCTATGTAGTTTTTACAGTGGAAAAATACCAATTTTATCTTCTTTACTCCTGGTTCTGTACATATTTACATATAAATATATATATATATATATATATATATATATATATATATATATATATATCTTGTTTCATGGTATCAGAGCCCAAGTTTGACTTCGTCACTCAGTAAAAATGAATGACAGTAGTATTTCTATTGATAAGCTTGCTAGTGATAACTATAGTTATTGGAGGCAATGCATGGAGACTTATCTTCAAGGGCAGGATTTGTGGGAGCTTGTGTTTGATGAGGAGGTAATTCCAGCAGATACGCCACAGAATGTCGAGTTACGACAGAAGTGGAAGATTAAGTGTGGCAAAGCTTTGTTTACATTGCGGACGTCTGTCAGTAAGGATTACATTGAGCATGTTCATGGTAAAGGGTCTCCTAAAGAAGTGTGGGAGACATTTGATGGAAGTTGTTCGCTCGTAAGAACACGATGAGGCTCCAATATTTGGAGAACGAACTTGCTAGTATGGTCCAAGGTAATCTTTCGATTCCAGATTATTTTGTGAAAGTCAAATCTTTGTGTTCTGAAATTTCAGAATTGGACGAAGATGAACCAATTAGTGACGCTCGTTGCGTCGTTGTCTTATTCGTGGACTGCGTAAGGAGTTCATGCCGTTTATCTCTTCGATACAAGGTTGGGCGACACAACCATCTATCATTGAGCTTGAGAATCTCTTTGCGAACCAGGAAGCTTTGGTGGCTCAAATGATTTGTGATAGTAAGCAGTCATTCCCTCAAGTGGAGATTGTTCTTTATATAAAAGACAAAATGAAGGGAAATTCTTCCTCAAAACAACCTTCCAGTGATAACAAGCAGGCTAAAACAGAATGGCAATCCAAAGGCACCAACAAAAGTTGCTATAGGTGTGGAAAACATGGACATCTAAAGCGTAATTGTCGCGTGAGAGTGGTGTGCAGTCGGTGTAGGAAATCAGGTCATATTCAGCAAAATTGTCGTGTGAACCTCACAGGGGTGAATGTGGCACATGAACCTGCCAAGCTTGAGCAACTTGAGTGGGAGCATTGTTTGTCTATTGAAGCTGTTGATCAGCCTGTTATTCTAAGCTCGGTTGAGTAACGAGGTAATACTGCTTCTATAAATTATAGTACAGACTGGATTATTGATTCTGGTTGCTCTCACCATGCAACTGGAAATGTCTCCTTACTCTCAAATGTTCGTCCACATAATGGGAATCGAGTAGTCGTCACTGCTGATAATTCATTACATCATGTAATGGAAAAAGGACATCATAATATTAGGACAAATGCTTTTGATGTTTCTCTGGAGGATATCTATCATGTTCTAGGTTTGAAGAAGAATCTTGTTTTGGTGTCACAGATTGTTGACTTTGGGAGGTATTGTTGGTCCCGAAAGGGTGGCGAGAAGTCTAGAGGGGGGGGGGGGGGGGGTGAATAGACTTCTCTAACTTTTTAAACTTTCTTCAAAAACACACAGGGCAAATAACACTTTGGTAATTTCAACTCTAAGTAACAAGCATTAACAAGATAAACAACTTAGAGTGTGCAGCGGAATAAGTAGCGGTAAAGTGTTATGCTTAATTAGTGCGGTGCTCAAAGAGAGATTCTAAACATGCAACACGTTAGAAACACTTGATATGGTTCAAGGATGATGTACGTAAAGTTTGGCTTGCATGCAAACGTGGGAACTATCAAACCCAGACAGATAAAGATATGCGATAAATCGTAATCGGGTTAGTTCGCAGTTAGAATAAGCATGCATGAAATGTATGAGCAGTAAGAAAACAGAGAGAGAGATTTATAGTGGTTCAGAGGTGGTGTAATCCTCCTAGTCCACTCTTCTCCTTTCACTTCAAGGAGGAAATTCACTATTCTTCGATCACCCAGATACAATAGTGAATAAGTGTCCACCGACACTTCTCCAAGTGTTTCGCACAAAGCTACACTCCTCCAAGGTTTTTCGCAAGCTCCTCTTGTTACTCCGCCTTCCCGAGTACTTCGCACCAAGCTGTACTCCTACACCACGAGAACTACGCACAAAGCTACGTCCTCCAAGGGTTTTCACAAGCTCCTCTTGTTACTCTGCCCTTCTCCACGAGTGCTACGCACAAAGCTACACTCAACTAGGGTTTTTCACTCTCTCTAGTTACTCTGCCCTCTTTCTACACTCAGTAGAGAATATTACAAAGAAATAAAATTTCTCTCTCACTCAGACTTGAATTTTATTCTATGAAGCTCTGTTTCCCCCTTTTTCGGCTAATAAAAAAATATAGCTTGTATCTTTTGCTTGTATGTTTTAGCCGTTGTTCAAGTTGTTGAACTGCTCAATCACTTGGGGTTTTTCTTGCTGAACTGCTCACTTCTGCTTGTCTTCAAGTCTGCTTGGACAATTTATAGCTAGTAAAAACTATTTGCCCGTTGATCAACTTTCGATCTCGATCGTCCATTTTGAATTGTAGTTGATCAAAAGATATTGTCAACTTGATCTGAAATATTAGGTAGATGTCATTTCTCCTTTTGTCAGATGATTTGAATAATTTGCCCGTTGCCGTGTCTTGAATTTTGTAGCCTCCAAAATTTAAATAAGTTCGGCGCGGCAAGCTTGATATTTCTTGTCCTTTATAAATGCTCTGACATGTCAAGTTGATCAAATAATTTATCTGCTGATTCTTGCTTGAGTATAAAATAATTTCTCCGCGAATCAGCCTTCTTCGAGCGTCTCTGGTTCCACCGTAAAAACTTGATGTTCAGATGAAAATATATCAGATATTTTCTCCTTCATGATCCTTGTAAAATAACATACTGGAACCTCGGTAAAAACTTCATAGTTGTTCATGGTGAGATGCTCTGTTTCGAATTTCTAGCTTGGTTCACCATACTTGGTGTGTTTTTCCATATGGTGCATGGCTTTTGTGAGACTTGTGCATTTTACTTAGTCTCCTTTAGCTAGTCTCCCATACGGTTTGGTATACTTAGCTAGTCTCCCAAGCTTAAAAATGCTTCCCTTGAGATTCAAACTTAGGATCATTTGGCATAGCTCACACGTGTTTCTTCCAACTCCTCTAGCATGGTTCTTGGTGACTTATCCGCAACTTAATTATGTTAAGCTATAATCCTGCTTAACATTTCAAATCATCATGTGATTTTCCAGACTTGTACATGGGTTGCATGATATGGGTGCACCATACTCCGTAGACTCAAACTGACTCAAATAGAATAAAAATGGGGACTACTTGATTTTTCAAAATACATTCGGCTCATCAAAATTTACAATATATTCCTAACAATTTCCCCCTTTTTGATGATGCCGAAACTTATACCCAAGTCATTTTGGCTTTGTCAATTTTGAAAAATAATTTCTTTTATTCGATTTTATTTCGACTAGCCAATTGACGGGTTTAACAAAAAATTGAGACCTAGAGATTTTAATTTTGGACGGTCCTAAACGTATGTTGAGACTATAACGCGGGGTTGCGTATTGATTTTTATCTTTTAATTTTTCTTCCCCCTTTCAATTTTATTTTATCAATTATACGCATCACATGCAATTACTAAGTCCAATTTAAAATCTTGTGACATAAAAGCACAAAATAAATTAACTAGTACTTACTTCGTATGGTACGAAATATTTTCATCATGCAATTTCAACCCATTTTAGCTTAACATATATAAGATGTCGAATGAAATGTGCTAGCTAAAATATTTTGTACACCAAAAATTGAATTTGACAAACAACTTTGTTACCTCCTTTTCAACTTCGCATTGATGAACTCCCTCAATTTCTTGAAGTCCTTTTCTAGCTCTTTGTGTTGATAGGGTGCAGTCAGTTGCCTGGTGACATAGTTGCCGTATGCTTCCCTAATGTTGTTCCCTTTCAATACTCCTGCTTCATGCCAGAAAATACATTCATCAAACGTTCGGCCATCACACATTTGTTCACTACGGTGTCCGAATTCCGTTTGAAGTTCTTGCAATTTTTGAATCCTTGTTGCAATTGGCTTTGGCATTGGAGGCATTGGAGCAATCGGCCTCGGTGGCAACACATCATGAGAAGTTGAGCTCGAGCTAGGACGAGTTTCTTTAAAGTAATCAACCATACTTACACGGCTTGGAGCTCTTGGTGGTGTTGGTCGAATTAGTTCAACTATTGGTCCTCTTGAAGCTCTTGGTTGTGTGTATGCATAAGCTTGTGGCACAAAATGACGTGCCAATCCTTCCCCCTTTTCGGCAGCATCTATGAATCGTTGAAAGCTCTTGGTGGAAGAATCTTGCTTGTCACGCACTCCCTCTAGAAGATCCATGTGAATACGCGATTGAGTTAGTAAACCTTGCACTTGTTGTTCCAAAAGTTTGAGCCTCGACGTAGTATCGGACCCATGCTTTCCCATTTCATTGAACAACTTCATCACATCTATCTTCAATTCATCTTTGGCCGTGTCAATTTCGGTTTTTAATAGGCCTTGCCTATTAAACAATTGTTGAGCACGATCCACCATCTCCTTGTGATAATCATCAAGTTTTGTGTCCATTGCCTCCATCTTTGTTCTCAATCCACCCGTAGATTCTTGTACAATGGCCTTAACATCTCCAACAATCTCTTCTCTTAAGGCTTGAGTATTGATCAAGGGTTCATGTTGCACGGGTGGGGTTGGAATTGGCAAAGGGTGTGCAAAATCATCTCTTGGTGTGGTGATCATTGTATCAACAAGGTTGGGTTCGGCTTCCTCGGTGTTGTAGTAAAGAAGCAATGTTGATCTATTTCTTGGATGTTCTTGGTCATAAAACTCATAGGAAGATGGCAAATTAGACAAATTCCTTGTTTCATCCAAGTTCAAAGAAACCCCTTGACTTGGTGCATTTCCTTCTTCACGAATAGACTCCGTAACCTCCGTTACGGGATGTGGAAAGTAAGATTCAAAGCTCAAATTTTCATTCAAATTTTCATCTCCAAAATTTGCAGGATATGGATCAAATGCCACGTTCTCTACACCATCATTTCTCGCCAAAGATCCCTCTCCGGGTCCTCTTCGGGTATCCTCTAAAGACATAGCGGTGGCACGGCGAATATCATTCGGATCAAATTCACCTATAGGCACTTCGGTTGTGGCTTCCGTCATAACACCTTTTTCGGTTCTTTTCTTCTTAGCAAGCTTAGTCAAAAAGCAAGAATTAATCACCGAAAACCGGGTAGCTTTAGCAAGATCACGCGTGCCTAACCAATTCAACACCATTTCTTCCCTTTCCAAGGTATTCGGCCCTATTGATTCGGCTAACAAGTTGTGATCGCCTAATCTCCATGTTCTCCATTCTAGTGCTCTTTTATACTCCTCCAAAAGTGCACTATCCGCCCCAATTGTTGATATTTCATCATCACTTCCAACTTCAACTTGATCATTCTCAACAACATTCACCTCAACTCTATTTTCCTCAACAAAGCCGTGGCTCTCAAAGATAATTGGGTTCGGGTTTTGAGTGGTTAAGGGTCTTGAGATTGGGTGGCTTGATTGTTCTTCGTTGGATCGGACGGCATGGGTGTTTGAACCTTCATGGCTTGGTTCTCGGATATATTGTTTAAGGTTTTGGAAGGGGTTGGGCAATTTTCTTTTTCGGGTGGGTTTTGGTAGGCTTGAGGGTAAGGAGAGATTTTTAGGTTCATTGGAGTTGGGTGGCCGAAAGAGGTAGCTATGGTTTGTAATATGCTTGGCTTTGGTAAGGGTGACATTTTTGGTTCTCAAAATCTCACCAACGGCAAATCCGTAACCGATCTCCTATTGAAACCATCCATCCACCAAAGGCTTGGCCTTCCTAATAGACTCACACAACCTTCCAAACATAAAGGCACCCCAATCCACACAAACATTGTTCAAAATAATGTCCATAATCAACAATTTTTCTTTTGACAACTTGTCACGGCAATGATACCGGGATTCTACACATTTATGAACAATATCCAACAACAATCCATAATCCTTCTTCAAATCTCTTCAAATCTCCTCTTCAAATCTCGTTTGCATCGCGTACCTCGGCCCAAATGGCATCATGCACATGATTTTCTACCCTCAAATTCGATTCAACAAGATTAAACATCCTCCGAAAATCATCGAGATTAATTTCTACATCAACACCTTTGATCATAGAAATAATTGAGCCATTTTCTATTCTAGCATTCATGTATAATTCGGTCACCTCATCTTTATAGAAACCAACATATCTAAAAGTGCAAAAATTTAACAACCCACAAGATTCGAGAGAGTTGATAATTTTTACCCCAATAGATTTGTCCTCCACTTGTTTGTTGAAGTCGGTGACATCTAGAATCATCCCGCTTAGTACACGGCTAGATTTCCTTGTTCCTCCGGTTGTGAATGACTCCATCTCCACTTGATTAATCTCCATTTGAGTAGAAAAAAAATTTAGAAATTTTTGGGTGCAAGATTGGGTGTTTCGGCAGTGAGGTCCGAAAGAAGGATAGAAGGGATGGGTTTTCGGATTGTGAGGTTATTTGGGTAGGATTTTGGGTTTGGGTGATGGGTTTTAGTGTGTAGAAGATTTTTGTGTAGAGAAATTAGAGTGGGTATAGTAGCATTGAGATATTTTTGGCTTCTTCTAGTGTGTTTTTCCAGCCGGCGAGAGAGAGGAGGAGGAAGAAGACTTTGAGTTCTTCTAGATTTCCAATTCTACCCGTTAGAATTGAGGGAAAAGGGTGAGAAATTACTCTTTTGCCCTCTAGTGGGTAGAGAGAGAGTATTGATCTCTTTGAGGATAAATTCGACCTTCCACATGATTTAAATTTACCAGCTTAGATTTATATACTCCATTTGTGAGTACATGGCGCCAAAAATTGTGCTTCAAATAACCGTCAACCTGGAGCAAATCAGATAAAAAAATCTCGAAAATAATCTGTTAGACCAATAAATATACTCCAGATAAATATTATTATTTCAATTTCATATTTCAATAAAGCTGATTTTCTGAAAAGAAACCTGATAAAAATAAATTGATCAGACAGATACCTAATATCTGAAAAGAATTTCAAGTTCCCAAAACAATTAAATCTTTTGACTTTCTAAAATTGGGCCTAACTTGTTTGACTTTTGAATCTCCAAAATGGGGCAAGCATTCATCAGAAAATCTATTCTTCTCATATAAACCCAATACGCATGCAAATATCTAAATTTCCCTTAAATATATACAATTTCATCAAAATTAACCCAATTAAAAGAACATTCCCCCTAAATTACATACTAATCTCAAATTAATCTAATTAAACACATTTAGCAAACAAATTACACAAAACAATTATGCTAAAACGTGACAAATTAAATAGACATACGTATCACATAAATAAATCGCAAATTTAGGTACGCAGTTTTCATAAGATAAAATTATAACACATTTAGGTACATACAAATTTTACGAAAACATGTACACAATTAAACATATATCATACGTACATACCAATTCAAATTAAAACACACAGATCACATAGATTACATGCAATACACACAGTACGTATCAAAAAAAATAACAACAATTAAGAGTTTAGAAAATGCTTAGCTCATTTCGATCATTCCCACTTCATGCCTTAGAGTTGCAAAACGAGATTCACACAACGGCTTTGTGAGAATGTCGGCAATTTGATTTTCCGTGGGAACATGATCGATTTTCAAATCTTTCTTTTCGACGTGGTCTCGGATAAAATGGTGTCGAACGTCGATATGCTTGGTTCGCGAATGAAGCACCGGATTTTGGGTTATGGCGATTGCACTTGTATTATCGCATAAAATGCTAACATTTTCGCACTTAATCCCATAGTCCAATAATTGTTGCTTCATCCACAAGATTTGTGCACAACAACTCCCAGCTGCAATATATTCGGCTTCGGCAGTGCTCGTAGCTATGGAGTTTTGCTTTTTGCTGAACCAAGAGACCAATCTTCCCCCTAAGAACTGGCATGTCCCTGAGTTACTTTTTCGGTCTATTTTACAACCTGCAAAATCTGCATCTGAATAACCAGTTAGTGTAAAATCTCCTTCTTTGGGATACCATAATCCCACATTGATTGTTCCTTTAAGATATCGAATTATCTTCTTGGTTGCAATCAGATGACTTTCTTTGGGCTTTGATTGGAATCTTGCACATACGCCAACCGAGTAGGATATGTCTGGTCTGCTTGCGGTTAAGTATAGTAACGATCCAATCATCCCTCGATACATCGTTTGATCGACGTCTTTTCCTTCATCATCTTTATCCAATTTTTGAGATGTACTCATGGGAATTTTGACTGAGGATTTTCCATCTATGCCAAATTTCTTGATAAGATCTCTTGTGTACTTGGCTTGATTTATGAAAATTCCTTCTTCAAGTTGCTTGACTTGCAGTCCCAAAAAGTAATTTAATTCTCCCATCATACTCATCTCGAACCTGTTCTGCATGAGCTTAGAAAATTTCTCACATAAAGATTTATCAGTTCTTCCAAAGATAATATCATCAACATAAATTTGTACTAATAAAATGTGATTATTTTCTTGAATTCTAAAGAGGGTTTTATCGACTAGACCTTTGGTGAATCCACAACTAATTAAGAACATCGACAAGGTGTCGTACCAAGCTCGCGGAGCTTGTTTTAACCCATACAATGCCTTCTTTAATTTGTAGACTTGATCACCAACGTCTTTTACCTCAAAACCGGGTGGTTGTTCGACGTAAACTTCTTCTTCAAGTAAGCCATTAAGAAATGCGCTCTTTACGTCCATTTGATACACAATAAAATTCTTGTGTGCTGCATATGCTAGGAATATCCGAATTGCTTCGAGTCGTGCGACAGGGGCGAATGTCTCATCAAAATCAATTCCTTCTTCTTGTGAATACCCCTTCGCGACTAATCTTGCTTTATTCCTAACAATGACGCCGTCTTCGTTTGCTTTGTTCCTAAAGACCCATTTAGTGCCAATTACATTTTGGTGCGTTGGTCTTGGAACAAGTTTCCATACGTCGTTGCGCTTGAATTGATCTAATTCCTCTTGCATGGCATCTATACAACTTGGATCGGCTAAAGCTTCATCACTTTCTTTTGGCTCCAGTTGTGATAGAAAGCATGATAACATTGCATCTTGTTGTTGGTTCCTAGTAGATGATCGCGTCTTTACTCCGTCACTTGGATTTCCAATGACTAAGTCATGTGTGTGACTTCTTAGCTATTTTCGATTCGGTTGAAAACTCGTTGGATTCTCAGAGTTTCCTTCTTGTTGTAAAGTCACTTGGTGTGAATCCATTTGTTGCGAATGGTTAACGGGTACATCTTCCTGTTCATCTACTGGGATTTCTTCTTCTTGAATTCTGGGTGCAATTTCGGTTGTACGTGATATTTCGGGTATCACATTGGATATTGCCTCAAATTGGTGAGTACCCATATCACTTGATTCTTCTACTTCCTGCAACACATTGTCTTCGAACAAATTATTAGATTTAATTAAATCACGATTACCTTCACCATTTTTGCCGTTATTGTCGTGATTTTCATCGAACACAACATGAATCGATTCTTCTACCACCATGGTTGATTTGTTGAAAGTTCTGTACGCCTTGCTGGTGCATGAATATCCTAAGAATATTCCTTCGTCCGCTCGCTCGTCAAAAGTCTTTAATTGAGACTTTCCATTAACAAGTACAAAACATTTACAACCAAATGTATGAAAATAGGTGAGATTGGGTTTTCTCCCTTTCCATAATTCATATGGTGTTTTGTTATAAGACTTGTGGATTAGACTGCGATTTTGAGTATAGCACGCCGTGTTTATCGCTTCTGCCCAAAATCTTTTTGGTAGTCCGGCGGCCGTTATCATAACTCGTGCGGCTTCCTTGAGTGTTCGATTTCTTCTTTCAGCTACACCATTTTGTTGCGGCGTTCGTGCGGCAGATATTTGATGTAAGATTCCTTGTGAATTGCAATAAGATTGAATCACTCTGTTCACGAACTCTGTTCCTCGATCGGTTCGTATTGTTGCAATCTTCATGTCCTTTTCGACTTGTAGAAGTTTTAATAGCTCTGGCAGCTTTGATAAGACTTCATCCTTTTTCTTGATGAATATTGTCCAAGTGTACCTAGAAAAATCACCAACAACAACCAAAGTATATTTCTTACCACTTATACTTACTGGGTCTACTGGACCAAATAAATCCATGTGCAGTAGACTTAAGGGTCTTGATGTTGACTCTTGAGCTTTGACTTTGAATGATGCTTTGATTTGTTTTCCTTTCTGTCATGCATCACAAATTTGATTTTTCTTGAACACAATGTTGGGTAGTCCTTCGACTATATTATTTCTTGCAAGCTTGTTGATGGTTTTGAAATTCAAATGATTTAGCCTCCTGTGCCATTCCCAACAAGCTTCATTCGAATTATTTTCCATCAAGCATACGGATTTCTTCGTTGTACTCCAATCTACAACATACATGTTTTTCTTTCTTGATCCGGCTAGTACGACTTCATTCGTAGATTCGTCCTTGACTTGACATTTGCCTTTATAAAATTCTACGAGATATCCTTTGTCGCAAAATTGACTTGTACTAAACAAGTTGAATTTTAATCCTTCGACATAAGATACGTCATCAATTCGTAGACCATTTTTCACAATTGCGCCAGTTCCTTTTGTCATTCCATATCGATCGTTTCCACCGAAAACTACTTTTGGTCCTTCGATACTTTTGAACTCAACTAGACTAGCTTTATTGCCGGTCATATGCCGAGAGCAACCGCTATCGAAATACCAAATTTCCTGCAAGAAAGATTAATTATTTTTAGGTACCCATGCTTGATTGGGTCCTTTTGTGTTAGTAATTTTTGGCATCCAAATCCACCTAGATCCCACTGATCTAAGAGTAGGTGATTTGTAACCATTAAAAATTCTATAATCATAACGCACTTGCGAATAATGCTTTGGTGCGGGTTGGGAAGCAGATAGTTGCTTGATTCTATGAAAAAGAGCAAATCTGGACTTGGTCCATGGTTTGTCATCAAGCGACCGATCTTGTTCTGAGGGATATAATCTCCCAGCCCCAATTCTCGGAATTCTTCCCATATTCCTCATGTTCGGATGTCTTGCCCATTAGACATAGTAGCGCCGTATCTTCTTGTAATGAATCACTCTC
This sequence comes from Ipomoea nil, assembly GCF_001879475.1. Lineage (NCBI taxonomy): Eukaryota > Viridiplantae > Streptophyta > Magnoliopsida > Solanales > Convolvulaceae > Ipomoea > Ipomoea nil. Next base: position 1,349,434 of record NW_017618464.1, on the reverse strand, counting down.
GTCACTAGATGATTCTTCGGATTCACTTGCTTCTAACGGATCGCTTATTAGTGCCTTCCGTTTGCCCTTTTTGAATTTCTTCTCTTTGGATTTGTATTCCACTTGTGGAGAAGTATTCGAATTTTTGCCCGCCCTTGGGTGTGGACATTCGGCCATAAAATGTCCAGGCTTTCTACAATTGTAACACACCTTTGTGTTATCTTCGACCGGTTCCCTTCTTGATCTTCTATTTTCTCGAAAGAAATTTCCTTGTGGTGATCCTTTGTTCTTTCGCATGAACTTCTTGAATTTCCTAACAAATAGAGAAAATTGTTCGTCAGATAAAAAATCATTATTTCCTACTGACCTTGATGTTGAGGGTTGTTCGGCCATCAATGCGGATGTTCGTTCATCACGTTCTTCTTCGACTCGTGTCTTCATTTCGAACTCATACGCCTTAAGATCACTAAAGAGTTTATCCGTAGATAATGTCCTTAGATCTCTATGATCGCGCATTGCGGTCACCTTCATATCCCAATTTGTAGGTAGTCCGCGTAACACTTTGAGCGATATTTCTTTCTGGATAATGGTCTTTCCCAGATCCGTGATTTCTCCAAGAATTTTGATCAATCGAGCTTCCATGTCGGTGATGCTTTCGTTCGGTAGCATTTTGAAATCTTCGAACCTCTTCATGGCAATGGTTAGTTTGTTGTCTTTTTCTTGTTCATCGCCTTCACCGATTCCGATAAGTATATCCCATATTTCTTTTGCTGTAGTGCACTTTCGAATCTTTGGAAATAATGGTGTCATCGACCGTTTTGAACAAAATATCTTTGGCAATATTGTCCAAATTATTTCGCCCTCTATCTTCCTTTGTCCACTCCATTTTTGGCTTTGGAATATATCGTGGAGCATTTGGAGTTAGTGCGGCGGCAGTGTTAACTTCCATAATTTGGATAGAACCATTTGCGATGACTTCCCACATTTCGTCATTTAAAGCAGATAAGTGCACCTGCATACGTATTTTCCAATCATCAAATTTATCAAGTGAGAAAAGCAAATTTTGAGCAAGAGCCATATCTCTCTTCATCTTGAAGATTTTGAGATCTATCTAGCAGTCAAAATTGACTCAAATAGACAACCGCTCTGATACCACTTGTTGGTCCCGAAAGGGTGGTGAGAAGTCTAGAGGGGGGGGGGGGGGGGGGTGAATAGACTTCTCTAACTTTTTAAACTTTCTTCAAAAACACACAGGGCAAATAACACTTTGGTAATTTCAACTCTAAGTAACAAGCATTAACAAGATAAACAACTTAGAGTGTGCAGCGGAATAAGTAGCGGTAAAGTGTTATGCTTAATTAGTGCGGTGCTCAAAGAGAGATTCTAAACATGCAACACGTTAGAAACACTTGATATGGTTCAAGGATGATGTACGTAAAGTTTGGCTTGCATGCAAACGTGGGAACTATCAAACCCAGACAGATAAAGATATGCGATAAATCGTAATCGGGTTAGTTCGCAGTTAGAATAAGCATGCATGAAATGTATGAGCAGTAAGTAAACAGAGAGAGAGATTTATAGTGGTTCAGAGGTGGTGTAATCCTCCTAGTTCACTCTTCTCCTTTCACTTCAAGGAGGAAATTCACTATTCTTCGATCACCCAGATACAATAGTGAATAAGTGTCCACCGACACTTCTCCAAGTGTTTCGCACAAAGCTACACTCCTCCAAGGTTTTTCGCAAGCTCCTCTTGTTACTCCGCCTTCCCGAGTACTTCGCACCAAGCTGTACTCCTACACCACGAGAACTACGCACAAAGCTACGTCCTCCAAGGGTTTTCACAAGCTCCTCTTGTTACTCTGCCCTTCTCCACGAGTGCTACGCACAAAGCTACACTCAACCAGGGTTTTTCACTCTCTCTAGTTACTCTGCCCTCTTTCTACACTCAGTAGAGAATATTACAAAGAAATAAAATTTCTCTCTCACTCAGACTTGAATTTTATTCTATGAAGCTCTGTTTCCCCCTTTTTCGGCTAATAAAAAAATATAGCTTGTATCTTTTGCTTGTATGTTTTAGCCGTTGTTCAAGTTGTTGAACTGCTCAATCACTTGGGGTTTTTCTTGCTGAACTGCTCACTTCTGCTTGTCTTCAAGTCTGCTTGGACAATTTATAGCTAGTAAAAACTATTTGCCCGTTGATCAACTTTCGATCTCGATCGTCCATTTTGAATTGTAGTTGATCAAAAGATATTGTCAACTTGATCTGAAATATTAGGTAGATGTCATTTCTCCTTTTGTCAGATGATTTGAATAATTTGCCCGTTTCCGTGTCTTGAATTTTGTAGCCTCCAAAATTTGAATAAGTTCGGCGCGGCAAGCTTGATATTTCTTGTCCTTCATAAATGCTCTGACATGTCAAGTTGATCAAATAATTTATCTGCTGATTCTTGCTTGAGTATAAAATAATTTCTCCGCGAATCAGCCTTCTTCGAGCGTCTCTGGTTCCACCGTAAAAACTTGATGTTCAGATTAAAATATATCAGATATTTTCTCCTTCATGATCCTTGTAAAATAACATACTGGAACCTCTGTAAAAACTTCACAGTTGTTCATGGTGAGATGCTCTGTTTCGAATTTCTAGCTTGGTTCACCATACTTGGTGTGTTTTTCCATATGGTGCATGGCTTTTGTGAGACTTGTGCATTTTACTTCGTCTCCATATTCTTAGCTAGTCTCCTTTAGCTAGTCTCCATGGTCTCCTTTTAGCTAGTCTCCCATACGGTTTGGTCTCCTTTTAGCTAGTCTCCCATACGGTTTGGTATACTTTGAGCTAGTCTCCCATACTGTCCAAGCTAGCTAGTCTCCATGGTCTCCTTTTAGCTAGTCTCCCATACGGTTTGGTATACTTTGAGCTAGTCTCCCATACGGTTATACGGTCCAAGCTAGTCTCTCTGTCCAAGCTAGTCTCCCATACGGTTATACGGTCCAAGCTAGTCTCTCATACGGTCCAAGCTAGTCTCCCAAGCTTAAAAATGCTTCACTTGAGATTCAAACTTAGGATTATTTAGCATAGCTCACACATGTTTCTTCCAACTCCTCTAGCATGGTTCTTAGTGACTTATCCGCAACTTAATTATGTTAAGCTATAATCCCGCTTAACATTTAAAATCATCATATGATTTTCCAGACTTGTACCTGGGTTGCATGATATGGGTGCACCATACTCCGTAGACTCAAACTGACTCAAATAGAATAAAAATGGGGACTACTTGATTTTTCAAAAATACATTCGGCTCATCAAAATTTACAATATATTCCTAACAGGTATGTTCTGTTTGGTCCAGATGATGTGAAAATTATTTCCAATGTGAAAAGCTTTGATGCTGACGTTTTAGTTACTGGAAATAGAAAAGATTCTCTTTACGTCTTATATACCAGTAGTGTATATGTTGAAAAGGCAGGTGAAAACTCGAGTGCTGCATTGTGGCATGCTCAATTGGGCCTTGTCAGTTATCAATTGCTGCATAAAATTTCAACGAACAAACTTCTCGATGGAATTCTTCTCTTAAAGAGAATTCGTCAAGTTGTGGTTTGTCCAGGTTGTCAGTTTGGAAAATCACATCGTCTTCCTTTTTTGACCTCGAAGAACAGAGTCACTGCTGTGTTGCAATAAGTACATTCGGATTTGTTGGGGCCGACAAAAACACCTAGTTATTCTGGGTTTCATTATGTAATGGTTCTTATTAACGATTTTTCCCATTTCACTTGGGTATTTTTCTTGAAATACAAAAGTGAAGTCTTCTCTAAATTTGTTCAGTTTAAGGAGCTTGTGGAAATTGAATTTGGAATGAAAATAAAGTGCCTAATGGGAGAGAATATAGTTCTGGTGAATTCATGAGTTTCTGTAGTAGTCATGGAATTAAACGTCAAATGACTTGTCCGGAGACTCAGCTCCTCAACAAAATGGAATCGCTGAGCGCAAGTTGGCACATCTCATGACTATATGTTTGTTTTGGTTGCATGCAAAGAACCTTCCACGAGAGTTATGGGCTGCAGCGGTTGAATCATGTTGTGAACCGGATACCTCCCTGGCCAGGTACAAAGAAGTCTCCCTTTGAAGTTTTATACCATTACAAACCCAATGTAAGTTATTTTTGGGTTTTTTTTGCTCAATTCGTTATGTCCGTATATTGAAAATGCACTAAAGTAAACTTGACCCGAAGGCGAAGTGATGCATTTTTGTTGGTTATGATGCTCACAGGAAAGGTTGGAGATGTATGCATCCAGAAACGAAGAAAGTTGTCATCTCTCGTGATGTGGTTTTTGATGAGATTTCATCACATCAGAGTAATGATGATGAGAATAGGGATGAAATTAATCTTTCACATTTTCTTGATGTTGATGAATCTTGTTGCAAAGATAGTAATAATGTTTCTTCAGGGGAAAATATACAGCAAGGTGGAGTCTCAAATGTTTCTTCTAGAGAAAATATCTAGCAAGGTGAGGTCCTAGAGGTTGTTGTTCGGAGGTCCTTCAGACAAAGAAAACAACCAAATTATTTCTTTGATTATAATGTTCAATTAAATTGTTGCACTATTATGTCCAGTTTTTTGTTAGGTGATTCATTTGAAGAACCTAAAACTTATAAAGAAGCTCAAGGTATTTTTGAATGGGAAGAAGCAATGAGGGATGAAATAAAAATTGCACATGGGAACTTGTTCCGAAACCGGAGGGTGTTGATCTAATTACTTGTAAATGAGTCTACAAGTTAAAGAAAAAAGTCAATGGTTCTGTTGAGAGGTATAAAACACGTCTTGTAGCTTGTGGCTTTTCTCAAGCATACGGTCAGGATTATGAAGAGACGTTCACCCCTGTTGCTAAACTGGTCACAATCCAGATGCTGTTTTATTTGGCTGCTTGCAAATATTGGAAGTTGTGGCAACTAGACGTAAAGAATGCCTTTCTTTAAGGGGAGTTAGATCGCGATATCTTTATGGAGCAGCCAATGGGATTTGTTTCTAAAACCTTTCCGGATTATGTCTGTCGACTCAAGAAGGCTTTGTACGGCCTCAAACAAGCACCACCTGCCTGGTTCGGTAAAATTGCTCAATACCTTGCGTTTTGTGGTTTTAAATCTTCTGATGCAGATTCAAGTTTATTTGTTAAGAAGACTACATCGGGGAGTACAATGCTCTTTCTATATGTGGATGACATGATCATTACTGGCGATGATAGTGCTAAAATTCATCATCTTCAAGATGCTTTGTTTCTTCGTTTTGAAATGAAAGAGTTAGGAGAAGTAAATTATTTTCTTGGTCTCGAAGTTAAAAGAGCAGAAGGTTATTTTGTTTCCCAAAGAGGGTATGCAGCAAGGTTATTAGATCGGTTTGGTATGAGTGAGTCAAATGCAGTGACTACTCCTATGGAACTTGGTTTAAAGTTACTAAGGATGAGGGAAAAAAACTAAAAGATGCAACTCTTTTTCGTCAGCTTGTTGGTACTTTATTCTATTTAACCATTACAAGGCCTGACATTTCATACTCTGTAGGTGTCATATCTCAATTTATGACAGAACCGCATGATAGTCACTTTGTTGCAGCTAAGAGAATTCTTCGTTATATTAAAGGAACTTTGAATCTTGGGGTACTATATAAACCATGTGCAACATTTCTTTTGAATGGTTTTGTTGATGCAGATTGGGCAGGAGATATCAATGATAGACGTTACACGACAGGTTATTTTTTTAATACAGGTTCAGCTGCGATATCTTGGTGTAGTAAGAAACAAAGTACAGTTGCACTTTCTAGTTGTGAAGCTGAATATGTTGCGTCTACCATGGCTACTGAAGAATGTATTTGGCTTAAACGGCTTATCTCAGAGATGCTTAATGTTGTGGATTATCCGGTTCCTATTCGGTGTGGCAATGAAAGTGCCATCAAGCTTGCAGGAAATCTAATTTTTCATGCCCGTACGAAACACATTGATACTCATTACCATTTTGTTCGGGAGAAAATCTTGACTCAAGATGTTCAAATGCAGAAGGTACGTATTGAAGATCAGGTCGCTGATATATTTACAAAACCACTTGGGAAGGCTAAGTTTGAAACTTTCAGGAGTGTCCTTGGTGTGGTTGACTGTGCGTTTTCACCACTGGGGGGTGTTGAAATTTAGTGCAACGTACTGCATATTTTATCTTTGTTATTATTGTCTTAATTATTATTTTTAGTCTTGTTTTTAGTCTGTTATGGTCTTCCTTTTATTTAGAATTATAGCTATTATTTAGGAGAAATAATTTATTATGACTTGTTCTAGTTCAGTTGAGATTTTTGAGGTCTTTTCTATGTATTTAAGCTGCTTGTCTATGCAGTTTTTACAGCGGAAAATAAATACCAATTTTATCTTCTTTACTCTTAGTTCAGTACACATTTACATATAAATATAAATATAAATAAATAAATAAATAAATAAATAAATAAATATATATATATATATATATATATATATATATATATATATATATATATATATATATATATATATATATATATATATATATATATATATATATATATATATATATCTTGTTTTACATTGCGCGAATGAGATAATGCCCAATAATTATTTTTAAATAAGTACTTCAAAGCATATATCAATGCAATAGTATATAGGAGATGTGTAATTGAATGTTGAATTTGTTTATTTAAATCGGTAATTCAAAGTATATAAATACAAGATAATATATGAGAGAATGATTATAATTGTCACTAAAATAAATGTTTGCAAGTTTGTAATAACACTAGTCTAAATATTCACTCTAAAGTGATAGTCTAAATAAATACTACTCTTGGTTTAAATTGTTCTAAGCCTTCTTAATTCTCTTTTGGGTAACATTGTCATCGTCTTCATCTTCAGTATATGTCTTCTTTTTTTTTATTGGTAGTGTGTCATGTGCAATTGGGTTACTAGTGGTAGCATAGAAGGCATCATCATGCAATGAGATTATGGTGTAGGAAGTTTTAGATTTGCCTTGCGGTGTATATGACTGAGATCTTAGTTGTTCTATGAACTCTTTATTTTACAAGCGCCTATCGATATTTGGTAGTGGTCGTTTTTCCCTTACATGTTTCATGTGTTGTGAGATGTGTGTCATAGATTATCATGTGAAAGTATTGTACAAAATATTAATATTTATTGTATTTATATAAAATAGTTGGTAAATAAATATATAACATATTTTGAAGAATATAATGGACAATACTTTAATTACAAGATAATGTAAAAAGAATATAATGGTCAATGTAGTAGATATAATTAATTAATTAATTTGAAGCTAAGGAATCTTTAAATTGTAGAAAATAAAGATAATTTAACTAATGAAATTATATCTCTTTTTAAAAATTTTATAATGAATAATTTTTTTAATTTCCATTCGTTGTTCAGACATATTATTTTGAAAGTTTGTCAATGACAATAGCTACAATTGCTATCAATAGAGGATGATAATAAATAATTCGAAATATATGGTTACAATAGATATTGTTATAATGATATAATAAAAATTAACTTATAAATTTCTTTACAAGTTTTCATACATTGATAAATTATGAGAATGATGTATAAACTTGTTCAATTTGAGCCAGTGGGATGTAACATTGTCAATTCTTTGAAAAATTGTCCTATAGTTTTAGAGTCCACGTGTAATTGTACTTCTGATCAACAACTTTGTAATTAGGTCGCGCAGGTCAGACAATGATATAAGAATAATTTTGTCTGATAGAAAAAATAATAGTATAATATTTATAAAGTAACTAAAGTTTATGTTAAATTTTATATTGTATTTATGTTTTTAATACTCCATATATTTTAACACATTCGTAGTATATTTTTAACAGATGGGGTTCGAACCTAAGACCTTTCTTATAGAAACTAATGAGTAAGTTAAGAATAATAAATAGTTAATGGAATATTTTGTTACTAAAGTTTATACTAACTGAATCCAGGGTTATTTAAGTGAAGAAAAATAATATAATAGAGGGTAAATAAGGAAAATTATAAAAAAAAAATACTAAAATTAAAATAATATAAACCATTCATTTCAAGAAATAATTATACCAACATATTTTTTTGTTCCAGTTAAGGGCCTAACATTATTGTCTCTTATTAGATTTATTATAGATATAGATTTGTAGATATTTTGAAATATATTTGGTTTAAATAGAATAAATATAATTTTTACTTTTAGTCCAATATATGTCAGATTTTTACATTTGACATCCGAACCAAATTTATATCTGTATATAAATAACTAAAAAAATATATCCAATCCAATAACCTATTAAGTTCACATAAAATTTAGTTTAGATAATATTAATATATTTTGAGCTAATATTTAAAATATTTTTGGATATATTATTTGAATGACATGCATATAAATTTATAATTTTTACTTTGAATTCTAATATAGTAATATATGTGAGATTTCAATATTCGATATCTGGGCTAAACTTGTATTACGATATAATATAACTAAAAATATTCGAACCAATAATCAATTGAGTTCAATCAAAATATAAAACTTGGTATAGAGTTCAATTTTTAATTTTGATATTGAATAATGTCTAACTTTAAGCATAAACAAATAAGTTATGTTTAAATAAGTAATGCAATTAGAAAAGATAGAAGAGAGTGATAAGTAAAGGAAAATGATATGTAATCATAGTAATGTATAAATATGTAAGTAAATAATGGTAAGAATGACGTTATAGTGACATATTGCCAAATAGATGCTAGATGATTATTTTTTACATTTAGAAAATAGTTTTAATAGTTATCTAAAATTAGAAAATTATTTCCTGTTTTCAAAATGAAAAACTGTGCTAGTAAACATATTTTCTGTTTTCTATTCTATAATTCTCCAATTTTTCAGAAAACTGGAGAAATTTTTCAATTAGTAAATGAGACCTAGAGATTTTTTCAAAACATTTTTAGGCTCCGTGGGTTGAGAAAATGGGAGGAAAATAAAAAAAAAAAAAAAAAGAAAATTGCTTTAAAAAAAAAAAAAAAGAAGAGATATATAGTTTATGGCAAAATATGATGTGCATCCGTATGCACAGTGCATGGTGCATACGGATGCAAAAACGACGTCGTTTTGCATCAAAACGCGCGTCCTACTTTTTTTTTTAAAAAAAATCAGTTTCGATTCCCAGCAACAACATTATGTTATTCATTTTTTAGTTAATTCATTCTGGATTTTTAGTTATGAAATTTTGGATGTATAGTTATGCAATTCTGGATGTATAGTTATACAATTCTGGATGTGTAGTTATGAAGTTATGGATGTGTAGTTATGCAATTCTGGATTTATAGTTATGAAGTTATGGATGTGTAGTTATGCAATTCTGGATGTATAGTTATGAAGTTATGGATGTGTAGTTATGCAATTCTGGATTTATAGTTATGAAATTATGGATGTGTAGTTATGTAATTCTGGATTTATAGTTATGAAATTATGAAAGTGATGAAATTATGGATGTGTAATTATACAATTCTGATTTTTTTTTTTAAAGTTAGACGTCAAAACGATGTCGTTTTTGCATCTGTATGCACCATGCATGGTGCATACGAATGCACAACATAACGATCCACGTTTCTTTTAATCATTTGTGTTTCTTTCTGTTGTATAAAAAGACAAAACAAAACCAAAAAAAAAAAAAAAAAAAAAAAAAAAAAACAACAAAGCAAAACAAAACAAAACAAAACAAAAATATACTAAGAGGTCGTTTGTTGTTTTCCCACCAAATAAATTTCTGGAAAAATAATTAAAGGAAATATATTTGATAAAGTATTTTGTTGTTAAAAAAAAAAAGGGTGTTTTCACTTGAACCCTCCTATGTGTATGTGTGTGTGTTGCAATAAAAGAAATACGTTCAATAATTGAATGCATAAAGAAGAAAATTTGCTTTAAAAATGGCATATGCACTTTTGTGGTGATATGTGGTGAATTGAGGTATACTCTTCAATAGTGAAGTTTTATCTTTCCCCAAGTAGGTAAGCAAATAGCCAAATATTCGTAAGAAAGTTTATTTAAACAACAACAACAACAACAACAACAAAATCTTAGATGTTGTTGGTCCCAAAAGAGGTAAGGTGAAAGTCTAGAGGGGGGGGGGGGGGTGAATAGACTTTCAAACTTTTTCGCACAATATAACAAAAGGTAAGCCAGAGATAAACCAAGACTCTTAACTAGATTGTTAGAGTCCGGTGCACAGCGGAATTAAATAAACGATACGGTGTGTGTGTAGATCGTGTCAAGATTATTGACGTGAGAAGCAAGCAAAAGCGGTAAGTAAAGAAAGCAGTAAAGAACACAAGGCAATTTATAGTGGTTCGCGAGGTGATGTAATCCTCCTACTCCACTTGCTCTTCTCAAAGAGCCAATTCACTATATCCACCACTTCTTGGTTCCAAGATACAATGAATTCCGTGATCTAGTGCTTTCATCACCAAGCCCACACTAATCACGCCCAGTGCCTCCAACACTGCTGCTTCGGGTTTCACGTCGCCGCGTTACTTTCCCAGGATTTCACAACTCCGTGCTACTTTCCCCCCGTCTTCTACAATCCGGTAGAAACGTATCTTCCGTGATCTGGTGCTTTGATCACCAAGCCCACACCAATCACGCCCAATGTCCTCCGACACTGCTGCTTCGGATCTCACAGCTCCGTGTGACAATCCAGGATTTCACAACTCCGTGCTACTTTCCCCCCGTCTTCTACGATCCGGTAGAAACGTATCTTCCGTGATCTGGTGCTTTGATCACCAAGCCCACACCAATCACGCCCAATGTCCTCCGACACTGCTGCTTCGGATCTCACAGCTCCGTGTGACAATCCAGGATTTCACAACTCCGTGCTACTTTCCCCCTTTCCCTTGTTTTGCTCCAAAACAAGTTTTGCCTTGCTTCCAACTTTGAGACTCTGTAGATGATCTTCAATGGTGCGCTGAGTCTCTTGAAGTTGATGAAGATTTTAACACTCTTGGATATTTCTTTTCTAAGCTCTGTATCACTCTGAGTGTTTATCTCACAAAAGATATATCAATTTAAGCTCCTGAGATGGAAAGCTTTCTTTGAATTTTGTATGCTCTGTTTAGCTCTGTTCTTTGTATTTTGCTTTTCTTGCTTCTGCATTCCTCAGCTTCAATCTTCATCTATTTATAGCTGGTAATGAGAATCCGTCCGTTGGAAAGAAACGGTCTCATTTTCGAATTTTGCTTAGCTGTATAGCCTTTTGTCAGAAGATAAGATAACGTTGCAGATCTTGTCAGATATTTCAAATTGAGCTTGAGGTTTCAGCAAAAATGGCGTCCCATGAATCTCCATCTGGTGTAGATCACGCCTCTTGGGATTTTTATCTTCAAAATATATTCTCCAATATAAGCTTTTCTTGCTTCTGCATTCCTCAGCTTCAATCTTCATCTATTTATAGCTGGTAATGAGAATCCATCCGTTGGAAAGAAACGGTCTCATTTTCGAATTTTGCTTAGCTGTATAGCCTTTTGTCAGAAGATAAGATAACGTTGCAGATCTTGTCAGATATTTCAAATTGAGCTTGAGGTTTCAGCAAAAATGGCATCCCATGAATCTCCATCTGGTGTAGATCACGCCTCTTGGGATTTTTATCTTCAAAATATATTCTCCAATATAATCCCACTAGTTAGACTAGTATCTTCCTCTGTTTTTATTGGACCCACTAGTTAGACTAGTATCTTCCTCTGTTTTTCGTGTATCTAGGTCTGTATACTGCTTCCAGACTTCATCTCTTCAATTGACTTGGAAATCTCTTCCCTTGTGAAACTTCTTGGAAATCTCTTCCCTTGTGAAACTTCATCCCTTTCTATTTTGGGAAATGATTTGGAAATCTCATTCCCTTTGACTTTGCAAATTGCATCCCTTGAAATCTCATCAGATAGAATTTTAACTTGGCTTCTTTAAAATATGTGGGATGTGAGATTCAAACCGGTGACCTTACACATAATATTTCAAGCTTCTACCATCTCGTCCATACAGCCTATTGGTTATCTTCTTGTTCCACTTGGTGTACTCCTTTCTTTCCATAGATGCTTGATCTTCAAGATAGCTTCATGCAAACTTCTAGTCACGTTCTTTCTTCTTCGGGATTTCTTGAGGGATTTTCTCAAATTTCATACGCATACATCTTCCTCTTCTGTTTCTCTTGACAAATTCTTGATTTTTGGCTTGATATCTTCTTCATCCATTTCCTCAACTAATGAATTTATTTTTCCCTTTCTTGGTCTAAGACTCGACTAGTCTAATAAAATAAAATTGGAGATCTACGAATTACAATATGGCTTATCAAAATTATTACAATTTATTCCTAACAGATGTCAAAAAATGTAAATATTTAATTGAATAAATTTTATAATTTCTCATTACCTAGGAAAAAGAATCGCATCCCTAGCTCAACAAATTTATTTTTCTTAATTTTAAGAAATCTAATTCATAATTAACTCAAACTTTCTCAAGTCAAATGTTTTACCAAATATCAAATAACTTTCTCGCATTTTAAATTTTTTAAAGAGTTTAAACTTTCCTTATTATCAAATGCCTAAAAGGAAAAACCTTATATAACACATTCATGTTTTCAATCCAATCTTTGCGGCAAGTCCCATTGGGAATTAGGTAAATTTGGGAGTATATAATTGATGGAAGAGTTAATTCCAGCAATAGTCCTCCGACTATATTGATTTTCCATAATTAGTCCCCAATTATTAATTTGAACAATTTAGACACTAGACTTTCGAAATCTTTCCAATGTTGGTCCTTCCGTCAGTTGAAGGTTAAGTGGATGTTAGTTTGAGGGGTAAAGTAGTTATTTCACCTGCTTAGAGTATAATTCACTGTCTTTGTCCCTTTCCTTGTTAAAATTCACTTGCTGAGGGGAAAATCAGGCAAAAATGGGTTGACTTCCACTCCATCCTAGCATTCGCCATAGATTACACCACCGTCACCGGCAGCAACCCGTCTCCGACCAACGGCAAGTTCAACGTTTTTTTGGGAAACCAACCACCTAAGCCCCACAGACATCACCGCCATAAAGTCGCGTCACGGCAATGTCAAAGTTGCCATCAGCCTCAGTGGAGACACCGTCATGAAGCACCAAAAGTCTACTTCGCCCCCACCTCCACCGCGTTGTGGTTCAAAAACGTTGTCTCGTCCCTGACCGCCATGATCGAGGAGTACAACGCGGGCGAGATCGACATCGACTACGAGCACTTCAAATCGACGCCGGAGGAGTTCGCAGAATGCATCGAAAAACTTGTCACGCAACTGAAGGAGAGCGGTGCGATCTCTTTCGCGTCGATCGCGACGTTCGAGGACGACGACGGAGTGGCCGAAAATTATCGGGCGCTATGGAGGAAATACGGCGACGACGCGATTGACTACGTGAACTTCCAATTCTATGCGTACGAGAAGCTGATGAGCGTAGCGGAATTTGTGGACAGATTTGGTGCTGCCATTTTTGCCTGGTTTTCCCGTGCCCATTTTTCGGTAGAGAATGAATACAAGGAAATGGAGGCAGACGGTGAATGGGTGAAATGACTATTTTATCCCTCAAACTAACATCCATTTAACCTTTAATTGACGGAAGGACCAATATTGGAAAAATTTCGAAAGTCAAGTGTCTAAATTGTCTAAATTAAAAGTCGATGACCAATTATGGAAAATCAACATAGTCTGAGGACCATTGCTGGAGTTAACTCATTGATGAAATCTCACATGCAATGTGACGTGAGTGTATGTATGAGCGGTGGATGAAAAGTATTGTGGAGAATGAAAATTTCCTCGAGTATCGTTCTAAAGAGGATGACAAATTTGGATGTAATTGATGTGTAACAAGTCATGAGAGAGACAAAAACCCTTCAAGAACTAAAGCAAAGGTGTGCGCAAAGCTTCGAAGTACGAGTGTGCAAGTATAGAAAACAAGCTAACAAATCACTTTAAGAAATCAAATGAAATGGAATGGCTATGGATTAGTCTTTCCTTGCAATGGTGTTTTCAAGTGTCTAAAGTTGGAAGTGTATGATTGTGCTAATTGGACCTCAAGTGAGGTGATTGCCAATGCAAAAGCCATTTTAGGTCTTGTTGGCCTATCATGGAGTAATAGAGCACCCAAGTGACAATGTTACAATCATGAGACGTTTTTGTTGAAAAAAATAGCTTAAAATGGCATGTTAAGTGGCTATTTTGTGGTACAATTATCAGTGGGTCCACTTCCGATTTGGGTTGGGTTAAAGTGGATTCGGATTCTTCGTAGTGAGACGAAGAGATCGATATATTGTACGCTCAAAACGGATAATGGGTGAATGAGATATTGATTCTCAAAGTAGACCCATTTGAGTTGGAAAATGAAGGGAAAAAGTGTGCTTTTGTCCCACATTGCTTTGGGAAGAAGATTTTCCCCCCTTATATACAAGAGCTCTTTTGAAGCTTGTAGAATTGTATAGCATAGAGGCTCTCTCGCGCGGGGGGGGGGGGGGGGGTGCAAATCAAATTCCAACTAGCAGAGATTGAAAAAGGCTTGATTCAAGCCCGAGCTCGTGTGCGCCGGCACCTGGGGGCATGAATGTCATCCAAAAATTGGGTTATGCCAAACTTCGGTATCATTTTCCACTTGGTTCGGCCAGAACCGAACCGAGAGCACCTACTCTCGTGCTACAAGAGAGCACGAGAGGTTGTGGTGCACCGAGAGCACAACTCTCGTGCAACAGCCACCTACTCTCGTGTAGTGGTGCACCGAGAGCACAACTCTCGTGCAACAGAGTCCACGAGAGGTGCAAGGGCCGAAACTGGATGAGGTCGAAAGTTGAGACCGAACCCTGTACGCTAACGGTCAGGAACCCGAAAGTTCTGACTTTTGAGGGGATTGAATTCATCTGTTACGGAATTAATTGTCTATTAATTCCAATTTTGAATTCTGAATTCAATTCCCAGGTAGTGGCCTGCTGTTATAGCTGTTGGAAGGCAGCTTTAATGTCATTTTTAATTGCCATAATAAAGGCTATTGGCTCCTTCAACCCTATATAAGAGAGGGTAGAGGCAGTAGAGTTTTACACACAGAAACATAGAACACGAAAGTTCGTTTTTTCAGCTTCAAAACCTCTCTGCTTCTACTCTTTCTTGGCCTACTGTGTTCATGGCCATTGTCTTGCTCGCCAGATTCCTTGTTTGAGTGCTCAAACATTGAATCATTAGCAAGTTTTATCCTGGGAAGCCTAGGCCACAACGCTCCTAGCATCTTTGGGAGGTGGCAAATAAGGTTTTAAGGAAAGAGTGCTCACTTGACTCTTGCAAAAACCCAACACCAAACACTAGCCACTTTTCTTCATCTTTTCTTCCCTTCTTTCCAGAAAATAATAATCTTATTTTTTGATTATTATTTGTGTTTTCTACCAACGGTACCAACAGTCTTAAAACCTTATTCTTCGTTTTCCCGTTGGTTGTTTTCTCCAAATTTCCTTGAAGAAAATGGAGCATCCCGTACTGCCAATTGATGGGGAGGATAATGTTGTTGCGGACAACAATGGAAGAAACGGCAACAATAACGTTGTTGCGGATAACAGTGGAGGGAATGGCAACAATGTTGCTAATTCCCAAGCTACACCAGTGAACGTTGGTTCACAAGATGGTGGGAGCACTGAGGGATACATTCCCATGTCTCGGGTACCTTCGGTACCGAGTGGTTCGGCTGAAAAGCCGGAGAAGTTCACCGGTGTTGGTTCGAAATTCAAGAGGTGGCAACAGAAGATGTTGTTCTACCTAGCAACTCTCGGCCTGGCAAGGTTCTTGTCCGAGAGTGTTCCCGAGTTGAAGGAACAAGATGCACAATCCGTGATGGCGGTTGGCTATTGGAAGGATTCGGACTTCCTTTGCCGAAACTACATCCTGAATGGATTGTGTGACACGCTATATGATGTATATCGAAAGATAAGCACATCAAAAGCGTTGTGGGAAGCTTTGGATCATAAATACCGAAGTGAGGATGCCGGCTCAAAGAAATTTGTAGTTGGCCGATTCCTCGACTTCAAAATGGTTGATTCAAAGACCGTGCTAAGTCAGGTAGAAGATTTGCAATTAATCTTTGATGAGATCCGTGACGAGGGCATGGTGCTAAGTGAAGCCTTCCAAGTGGGGTCTGTGATCCATTTGTTGCCTCCAGGTTGGAAGGACTTCAAGAACTACCTTAAGCATAAGCGAAAGGAGATGAATCTGGAGGACCTGATCCAGCGACTCAGGATTGAGGAAGGGAACAGGACGAATGATAGGAAGGCTCCTATCGTTGTTGGCGCTAAGGCCAACGTTGTGGAGCACGGTAAGAGCTCCAAGAGGAACAAGAAGGACAAGCGAAAGCTAGGTCCGAAAGGTGGCGTTACCAAGAACAAGTTTCCTGGTGAATGCTACAATTGTGGCAAGCATGGCCACAGAGCATCTGAATGCAAGGCTCCAAGGAAGAAGAACAAGAGTTCTGAAGCCCATGTTGTTGGAGATAGCAATCAGAAAGAGGTCGAGATTAGCCTTTCGGCTATGGTGACCGAGGTGAACCTCGTGGGCTCAAACCCTCGTGAATGGTTCATTGATACCGGTGCAACCAGGCACTTGTGTTGCAACCGAGAGATGTTCAACACCTTTGAGACCGTTGATGGTGAAAAGGTGTGGATGGGAAACTCTGCTCAGTCTGCTGTGGAAGACATGGGCAAGGTGGTTCTGAAGATGACTTCCGGGAAGGAACTAACGTTGAACAACGTGCTGTATGTTCCTGAGCTGAGGAAGAATCTTGTGTCTGGCTCTCTGTTGAACAAGCATGACTTTCGCATGGTGTTCGAGTCAGACAAAGTAGTTTTGTCCAAGTTAGGGATGTTTGTTAGTAAAGGATATGTAACTAATGGGCTCTTTAAGCTCAATGTAATCCTGTTATCAATAAAAGCAAAGTTAATTCTGTTTACTTGCTTGAGTCTTCCAGTTTGTGGCATGGTAGACTAGGTCATGTTAATTTTAATTCTATGCGTAGATTAATTAGCATGGACCATATTCCTAACTTTCAAATTGACACAAATAACAAGTGTGAAATTTGTGTTGAGGCAAAACTAACGAAAGTACCTTTCAAGTCGGTTGAAAGGGAAACTGAACCACTAGAATTAATCCATAGTGATTTGTGCGATTTTAGATCGATACAAACGAGAGGTGGTAATAAGTATTTTATCACATTTATCGACGATAGCACACGATACTGCTATGTGTATTTGCTTAAGAGCAAAGACGAAGCCGTTGATAAATTCGTTCTTTATAAGAGTGAAGTGGAAAACCAACTTAATCGGAGAATTAAGAAGGTTATAAGCGATAGAGGTGGTGAGTACGAAGCACCTATTGGTGACTTCTGTGCAAGTGTAGGTATAATACACGAGCGTACTGCACCTTACTCACCTCAATCGAACGGTGTTGCCTAACGAAAGAATCGTACATTGAAAGATATGATGAATGTGATGCTTATAAGTTCGGGCCTACCTCAAGATGCTTGGGGTGAGGCGATTTTGACAAGTAACTACCTTTTGAATAAGGTGCCCCGAAAGAAGCTCGATAAGACTCCTTATGAGCTGTGGAACGGTAGGAAACCTTCCTACCAGTACCTGAAAGTGTGGGGGTGTCTTGCAAAAGTTTTGGTGCCAACACCTAAGAAAGTAAAGATAGGTCCTAAGACGGTGGACTGTATCTTTATTGGCTATGCACATAATAGTAGTGCTTATCGGTTCTTAGTACACGAGTCCCATAATCCGGATGTACACGAGAACACGATAATAGAATCAAGGAATGCATATTTCTTTGAAAATATATTTCCTTGTAGGTCCAACGAGAGACCAAGTACGTCAAAACGAACGTTTGACGAAACTATGGATAATGATAGTGGGGAATCTGAGAAAGAACCCGAGCTCGAGCCGAGACGCAGTAAGCGGGCGAGAGTGGGAAAATCATTCGG